>NC_080096.1:10192045-10494318 GCF_950005125.1 Chionomys nivalis | reverse complement strand
CTCCCACACTTTCTGCTAAGAAATACTGGAGCTCAGAGAGGGAACATCTCTGCTCCCATGCAAAGGGGAAGAGCCTGAACTCAGGGCCAGCAAGAAGACCTCAGAGATCACCGGAGGTCCTCAGTGGGTGTCCCTGGTGGAAACCACAGAGTAGGGTATGTGTTCGTTCTCACCCCCCCCCCACTTTTATGGGCTCCATCTGCTTCCAGCCCCACAAGCATCCTCCCTTCCTTCAGGTCCCAGAGTCCCTGGAAGGGCTGCTGGTACAGGGCCCAGGGGTATCTGAACTTCTGCTTCAGTCGCTGAGAGCCAGGGGCAGCTGAAGTTTGACTGCAAGGGAGCTGCGGACATGCGTGATGGGCCAGAGCACGCTGGCTTTCTCGATGTTAGCTATACCAGCTGTCATCCTGAGCCACGCTCCCTGTAAGTGGCGGGCCCACTTTCCCTAGGTAGGTGGCTGCCTTCCCGTGCCATCTCTGTGCTATTGTTCCGGTATGGCAGCCTCTTATTCACACATCTTTTGATGGCCTGACTGGAGCTGGGGCTACAGAAAGGACCCAGGTGCTGACCTTAGGCAACAACTGACGTGACAGACATGTGGCTCCCGGAGCAGTGGTTTGAGGGGACTGTGGGCCGCAGGTCTGGGCAGGCTTGCATTCATATTCTTGCTTTGCCTGCTAGTGGCACTGAGAAAGTCGCTTAGCCTTCCTAAGTTTTAGTGTTCCCGTCTGTAAAATGAGGGTGACTTCAGCAGTACCTGTCTCTTTGAGCTGCTATGATGATTCAAGATATGGTCTGTTTGCTATAAACAGGGCCAAGAGAGTCATTCTCTTAGATAGCTGGTTAGAACGATATTGGAATCAGAAAGTCAAGAGCATGGGTCACCTTCCCCAGCATATTCATATTTTGGAACAGTATGGAGGGTGCAGTTTTTACAGCATTTAAAGGCAAGACTTAGCTGGGAGCATAATTCAATGGTTAAAAAACGTGTCTAGAATTCCCCATTGAGGGCTTGGAGGTATGGCTTTGTGGCAAGTGCTTGTCTAGCAGGTTCAAGGCTCCAAGCTTCATTACCCAGCAACACACCACACCACACCACACACACACAGACACAGAGACACAGAGACACACACAGAGACACACACATGAGACACACATACACACACATACACAGACACACACAGACACACACATAGACACACACCTGTCTTTCTACTGCAGGCGGTAGCTGCAGCGGCTGCACGAGGCTCTGTGTGCCCTGTGCCGTTGAGTCATCTGAGTGAGTAAGGCTGGAAGATGCTTCTCTTTAAAGGCAACAATGTGTGGATGATAAAGGAGGCAGCCTGGGTCCAGTTTTTAATTTTGATGCGAATGGTTTCTTTCAAAAGTGAACGCCCTCTGGGATTGACATCCCAAAGAAGACAGCCTGAATCCTCAAAGGCACCTTTATAGGCTGCTTGGAATAGGATGGGAGTGAGGGGCTGTGTATAGACTCAGCCTCACTGGGACGCTTAGATGATTCTACTGGCTTCTGAGTGTGTCTCAGGTTCAGAATTGCCCAACTTTGGGAATCCTGTTCTCATGAACTTTGTATTTTGGGTGCCTGGATATTTTTTTAATAGACTTTAGGGTTTCTGGGAGCACATAAACAATGAAGGCAGCACTTCAGGTGAGACATATTTAACAGAGCGCCTGCTACACTGTAGATGGTAGATACCTATATTGTCAGTATTGGCATTCCTATGGCTGCTTTGGTATCCTTAAAGGAGGGGCAGGAGGACTCACTGCTAAATTCCCCATGGCCAGGGTCCCTGCAACTCTTGATTGTTGCTTCCTGGACTCAGTCAACACTCAGTCAATACCTGCTCTATACCACACACCACACAAGACTCTGGCTATGTAAACTGAAGGAGCCATGGCCCTGGTGGAAGCGGACAGATCCAGGAGGAACATTCCCCTTGAGGTACACAAACCTGGGAGGCTCGGGTGACTCAGGCTCAACTGTGGATCTGGAAGAAAGGCAAGGAGTAGACAGAGGGTCCCAAGGCCCCGTTTCAAAGTCACTGGGGCCACTCCCCAGCCTCCATCGCATATTCGAGCCCCCGTACCCCACTTCAAACCCTGCCTATCGCTTATTTCCAAGGCTCCCAGGTCTCTGTGCACACTTCTGCCACCTCGCTCGGCCTTGGGGCAACCCGAGGAGGACGACGAGAATGCCCCACGCTCACGCAGGCCTTGATGAAGTGCCAGCCTGGTGAGATGACGGATCGAGCATCAGATGGATGGTGACGTTTTAATCACTCACAGGCAGAGCCGGCGGCTGCCTAATGGAGCTGTCGGTCTCACCGACAGTGGACATCTGTGTCTTGGCTTCTGAGAGGAGGCTTGCCTCCCCCGTGGAACTCCAGAACAAAGGCTTCAGCTTGTCATCCACATGCACCCCGGGGCTTTCTGAGACTTTGGTCTTCCTGGGCGTGGAGAAGCCTGAGTAGCGGCACTACCCTGGCTTCACTCCCCCAGGCTTGTCCTTGTAGTGCATACAGTGGGCGTGCTGTGCCCATTCTACAGAAGAGCAAACTGAGGCTCAGAGAGATGGTCCCGAGGCTCAAGTGCTCAGAGGCAGAACTGGATTGGACACTTCTCCCTGAGATGTTCTGAGACCTGAGTGTGGTGACATCATCCCTGAGAGATCAGAGAAAGGAAGCAAAAGAGAGAAAAAAGGAAATGGGAAAGGAAGCAAACACAGAAGCCAGAAGAGTCTTGGGAGAGGAAGGGGAAGGGAGGGGGGGCATTCATCCCCTAAGGGATAAATGTTTCCTAGCCTGGTCTTCATGTTTCGCCTGTCATTTGCATGTGTGTGACCTTTGAAGAACCATCCAGCTAGCATCTATTAAGCACCTACTGTGTGCTAGGTGCTGTGATAGGCACTGGGGATATTGTGCTAATGGAACCAGAGAAGGCCATTAGCCTCTCAGAGTGGACAGGAGGAGGCCACGCGGAGCAGACAGGGCTGAAGTAGCGGGGCAGGGCTTGAAGACTCTGGCAACCTGGGCCTGCTGCATAGCTCACAGGGAGCCTACAGTTGGGGGTAGGGGATAAATGACACCTCCCAGGCTCCTATGAATCCTAACAATAAGACAGGAACAGAGCAGACCTAAGGCTCCTTCATGGCTCACAGCCTGAGTCACAAGTGGCCGGCCATGTGGACCCCTGAGTTCACAGCCTCATTGCGTGATTGATAATGACAGTGTCAGAAGCCCTTGGTGGACTCTGGTGGCCGGCACCCTCACGTCCACAGGATCTGTGAACACCATCGATCCATCAGCTCAAATTCTAGAATTGCTCGAGCTTTTAAACAGATTGCCAGCCTATCTTTTACTGCTATTGTGCTGGAAACACACATGAAAATAGCTATGATTTGTCCTTCAATAAACAGAGGCAGTCGGAGAAAGGGGGTGGGGATCATTGCTGGCTTTCCATTCCCTCAGCCCACTCCTCCTTATGATATCAAGCCTATTCTGAACAGCCAAATCTGGGGGTGGGGATGCGGGGTCATGTTGCTGATAAACAAGGCAGGGATAACTCAGTGGGCTGGCTACAGGAGGGCGGGGCTGTGAAGGAGTCAGACCAAAGTTCAGGTGTGGTCTGTTACTTGCTGACTGTGTGACCTCACATCCAGACACTTAACCTCTCTGAGACTGTTACCTTCCCGTGCAGAAAGACTACAGTAATGAAGTTGGAATTGCTCTGTCCGTGCGTGGCATGAGAGGTGCTCAGGAAATTCAGAGTTATTATCATTGCAGTTGGTGCGAGCATTTGCTACAAAATGAGGATGGAACTCCTGGCCCCAATGTCCAGGTGGAGTGACTCACACTTAAGGGAGATGGTAAGTGGGGAGGAGAGGGAGGAGGAGAGGGAGGAGGATAAGAAGGAGGAGAGGAAAGAGGAGGAGAGGAAAAGGGAAGAGGAGAGGGAGGAGGAAGGGGAGAAGGGGGATGTTGGTATCCCCAACCCAGACACCTTCTTTGGACCAGGCCTTTTCCCTCTGACACCTTGCCTTATCCCAAGCAACAGTTATAGATGGAGTTTTGATTAGTGGTCCCATTTTACAGATTAGCAGACAGAAGCTCAGAGAGGTGCAGCAGCTTGAAAGGATGAGAAAATACAAGTGAGTTTGTAGGTATATCTGGAGCATGGTTCCTGAGAGGCTGGCTCTGGGGTCCAGCTGGGCTGCAAGGGTAGAAGGAACCCTTGTTGGTGGCATCCAGAGCAGCCACCACACCATGAAGATAGATCTTTCCCAAGAACCCCTGGGCTCCATGTCCTTGCCACAGAGGAGGTGGAGGGCAGGGTGGGGACAAAATCTACTGTCTTAGCTACTTTCTATTGCTGTGACCGAACACAGCACAGCTAAGGCAACTTATAAAGGGTTTGATTGGGCTCGTGGTCCAGAGGGTTGGAGGGTGGGGCGAAAGCCTGACAGCAGGAACACATCTGGAGAGCTCACATCGTGAAGCCCAAGCAGAAAGCAGAGGACACACTGGGTATGATAAGAGTCTTTGGAAACCTTAAAACCCACCCCCAGTGACATACTCCCTCCAACAAGGCCACACCCCCTAATTCTTCCCAAACATTTCCACTAACTGGGGACCAGGTAATTAACACACAAGCCTATAGAAGCCATTTTCATCCAAACCACAACATGACAAATGGTTTTTAAGCGCATGGGAGCCATGCTGTCTTCTTCGGAAGGGAGCCAGTTGGGTGTCAGCAGCATGTGACTGAATGGGTGTGACTGAGGACTGTGTCCGTAGGAGCAGCCCATGGCACATGGAGGAAGAGTGGCGGGCCCCACAACCTCCAGATTGGTGGAAAGGACCCCTATGCAAGGGCATGTAAGGGATGGAGGTTGGTGGTGGGGGATGGGCAGGAGGAAAATGATCTGGCAGGGGGTGGTGGTGGTGACAACAGGATGCTGTTTCATTCAAAGCCCTGATGGCTATGGAATGAGGACATAGATGCATATCCAAGGGCAGATCTCTGGGAAGCTCTCCAGCCTCTGGGTTCCGGCCAGGCTGCTTCCTGTGCCATGATGTCCTCTTCCTTCTCTCTCACCTGCCACCTTTGGCCACACTGTCCATCCCATGGAATGCCATCTCCTTCATGGAGCTCGGGTTCTCATTGCAGCAGCCATGGAGTTAAATCTGATGCTACCACTCAGACTTTCCTCTGCCTGGAGAGCAGAAGCCCTACCTCAGCTCCTCCCAGGTTAATTTACTCCTTGTTAATGAAACATCCTGCAGGGTTCAGCCTAAGGCCCCCCCCCCCTCCTTGGAGAGGCTAACTAACTCCCATACTAACTCCAGATCCTCTCTTTTTAGCCTCTGGTTTCCTTCCTTCCTAGGAGTCTAACTCATGGTGGGAGCAGTATATAGTCTGGCTTCCGGAGTTGGCACCTTAAACAACCCTCAAAGTCTGGTGTGGTGGATGCCATCCCCAGGGGGGTTACAGGGACACTGACACCTTTGAGAGGTGTGACCTGCTGGGAGGACTTTAATCTTAGGAGGTCATGTCCCAAAGAGGATCATGGGACTCCAGATTCATCACTTTTATTTACTTTTTGCCTTTGGTCATGCGGCGAATAATTTTGCTCCATCATGTGGTCCCTCCATAATGACCTCTCTCATCCCAGGTCCCCAAACCACTGCTCAGAAGCCCCTGAAACTGTGAGGCAAAATAACTATTCTCTCTTCTAAGCTGACTGTCTCAGTTCTTCGTTATGGCAACCGAGGGGCGACTGAGACAGCAGCCATTGTAGGAAAACCCTGAGCCGACTTCCAGTGTTCCAGCACACGTGGGTTTTAGCAGGTGTCAGCTCTGACCGCTGATGGAAATTGAGGCACGAGGTCTACCTTACAATCACACACTGAGCAATAGCATTTGGACCAGCGGCAGATCACATAGTCAAAGAGCTGAGAAATGTCCAGCACAGCGTCACGATGCATGCCCTGTGATGGTGGTGACACTAATGTCCCCAAACCTCATGCATTCCCAGGCAGATAAAGCACAGGGCGAGGCTAGGGATGCAGCTCCGAGGCAAAGCACTTGCCTGCTGTTTGAAAGACCCTGGATTCAATGCCCAACACTAAGAAAAAAATTTTAACAAAACAAAAAACAAAATAGAAATACTACCATGTTGTGATAAGGAGCGGCGGGGCAGCGGGCTGCGTCCTGCCACCCCGCTCCCGCATTGGCTAGCTTATGCCCTGAAATAATTACACGGAAACTATATTCTTTTGAACACTGCCTGGCCCATTAGTTTTAGGCTCTTATTGGCTAGCTCTTACATATTGATCTAACCCATTTTTAATATTTTGTGTAGCACCACAAGCTGGCTTACCAGGGAAGATCTTAACCTGCGTCTGTCTGGAGTGGGAGAATCACAGCCACTGTCTGACTCAGCTTCTTTTTTTCAGCATTCTGTTTTGTTTACTCCGCCTATCTAAATTCTAAACTATCAGAGGCCAAGCAGTTTCTTTATTAATTAACCAATGAAAGCAACAGATAGAAAGATGACCCTCCTCCATCACTACCACAGAGGGTAATATTTGTACTGGGCTCAGTGAGACTGCTCAGTGGGTAAAAGGTGCGTATCACCAAGCCTGATGACCTGGATTTGAACTGTGGACTCCATAGAGGGAGGAGAGAGTTGGCTTCTGGAGATGGTCCTCCGGCCTCCACACATGCACCGTGTCACACGCACACATAAATACATGTAATAAAAGACACACCGTGAGCCATTATGCACAGCACCTCACGCTCAATCATGATAATAGCTATGTTACTGACTGTGTCTCTGCCATAAATGTCTTTTTATTATTAGAGTGGATCCTATTACATACTGTGGAAAGTCTTTAGGGTATATAAGCAGCAGCTTCAGGCGTGTCCTGTTTATCACCCACCAGCAGGTCACCTGGAGAGACTGACTCACAGCACCAAGGTTTATGTGAGTGCGTGCTGGGACAGTCATGGGCCGAAATCACCCAACTACGCCGTTCTTGCAACACTCTCTCAAGTGATGTATTTCTGTGCAGTTAGGGTTTGGGTTAGGTGTGTGTGAGGGGCCAAAATTTATCCTTTCTCATCACAGGGTACCATGAGACAATTTTGAAAATGGATTCACTAATAAACGGCAATATGCCAGCTATTTCAAGTTAGGAGGTAAGAAGCAAGTGTGCTGGCTGCAAGTGTGGGAAGTACCAGACTCCAGGGAGCTGGAATCAGGGGGAAAGCGGGGAGGGGGCACTACTGGCATTTTCTATTACAGCTATTTAGGATGCTTTGATCTTTAAATTATGTGCATGTATTACTTTAGTAGAAGTAAAAATTAAGAGGGACATTAGAAAGCACAAAGGACAGACAAGTCCCTTTGTGGGTTGCCTCACTCCTCTGATCCCGCCACCGTGTGCCACGCTCTGGGATGGGCTCTGCAGCCTCCCGGCAAGCGCTCCATGTGCAGATGAGTTTGACAGGCACACTGGAGCATCCCGAGCGCATGCAGAACTGTGATGACTTTAGGCATTAAAAATCTGGGGGAGCAGTGCACGTAATGATGTCGGAGGTTCCATGGTCACATGGTTGCCTCAGAAGGAGAGCACGGCCTTGCCTGGGAACTCCCTGCAAGAGCCCATGTTTGGCTCTAAGCCAAACCATCATCACTCCTCTCATTGGCTGTGCTGTGGTTTGAGTAAGTGCTCTTCGAGGCTCAGGGATTGAGGCCTGGTCCTCAGCCTCTGGCTCTACTGGGAGACAGGGTAGCCATTAGGAGATAAAGCCTATCAGAAGAAAGGTAGATCACCAGAGGAAGCACCCTTGGAGGGGATATGGAGACCCTGCCCCTCTCATTTTGCTTTCTGGATGTCATAAGGTGAGCAGTTTACCCCACCATGGACTCTCTCTATCGTGATGCACTGGCAGAGGCCCAAAGTCAACAGAGCTGAGTGACTGCGGATGGAAACCTCTAAAACCATGGACCAAAATAAGCTTTTCATAATTTTAAGTTGGTAATCTCAGGGATTTTTCATAGTAATGGGAAGATAGCTATCATGGATTGTACTTGGTTTTCTCATGTGTAGCAAGGCCTGCTTGACCTTAACTATTACTATTATTATCTGTTATCTATTGTTCTAGATAGACAATCTAACACAGATGGATCCATTCCAGTAAAAAGAGAAAACCAACTAGGCCATTCATTCATTCATTCATTCATTCATTCATTCTTCATTCATTCACTGAAAGTTAAGCAGCTACGTTGTATGTTCCAGCATGACTTAAAGGGTTGGGTATAAAAGGATGGTCTCCTCTTTCCTTTGGCGCTTACATTCTGCAGTTCAGGGGAGAGAGAATAGGAACGGTAAGTTAGTAAAAGATACAGGGTGCAAGAGAGTCTGCACCCAGTAACAGATCACGAGGCCGTCTGGTAGTGTTTGTGCAGCGAGGGAGACGCTAGTAGGGAGAGAGTGTCTCAGAAAAGCCCTGAGGGAGTTAGCCATCTGGGCCTGCACATGCCCAGGAGAAGAGCCAGCAGGAGAGCCTGGAGTACAAAGTATAGATGGCCTGCGTGCTGACTAGCCAGACGGCTAGAGCGGCTGCAGCAGGCTAACCAGGGGAGCAGAGGTGATGGAGTCAGACAGATGACCTTGCAGATCCAATCCAGTCCAAGAGAGGCCCCAAAGCTAGTGGTGTTCTGGTCAGTGCATATCAGCGGGCTCTCAAAACAACAAACAAACAAACAAACACAAACACACACTCGGCACCCCCTGCTTTCTCTGTTGAAAATCCCTAGTATAGCTGACGCTGAGCTGCCAATGAGACGTGGGGGTAACTGGATGGGGAGATGGGAGGGAACAGGCCATCAAGCCCTGGAACTTGTGTTCTGCGGTGCTAATGGCTGCTGCTCATCACTGTTACCATGATGCTTTTGTTATATTTTGCAGTTTTGAGATAGGATCTTTTTATGTAGCCTAGGCTGGCCTAGAATTGTGATCCTCCTGCTTCTGCTTCCTAAGGGTCTGGATGGCCAGCTTGGGCCTCTATGCTTAGCACTAGAAGAATCATATTTCACTAAAGAATTAAATTACACTATTTATGGGAGGTGGGGGCACATGGGTACCAGAGCATGTGCATGGAAGCCAGAAGACAACTGGCTAGTGTTGGTCCTCCCTCTCTACCACGTGGGTCCCAGGGGTTAAATGGAGAAGCCCTAGGCCCAGCGGCAAGTGACTCCACTCATTGAACTGTCTCCTCAGTGTACTACTAGGATTTTCCAGAGTGATGGCTGGAGCTGGGCAGATGGCTCAGCGATCAAGAGCACATAATGCTTGCAGAGGACCTGGGCTCAATTCACAGCACCCACACCGGACGGTTCACGACCTCCTGTGAACTCCAGTTCCAGGGGATGCCCTGTCAGGTCTCTGCAGGTCTCTCTCTCTCTGTCCACGCATGCACACGTGCGCGTACACACACACACACACACACATACACACACACACTTTAAAAGACTAAAATCCTAAAGAGCTCTCACACTGATCTTGCTCCCAGAGGCCTGCACTGAAATGTTTTGGTCCTCTTTCACATTTGATCCTGTAGATTAGAATACCACCCTATGTTCCAGCTTACAGGTAAGGTCCTGTAGAAACATCTGTGGTGCCATTGTGCGCTGAGTTTGCTGTGTCTCCGACCTTTGCACTTGCGTGGTATGTGTGTGTGTGCACGTGTGTGTGTGCGTGCACGTGTGTGTGTGGTGTGTGTGCGCATATGTGTATGTGTGTGTGTGGTGTTTCCAGGGACCAAACCCAGGGCATCACAGATGCTAGTCAAGTGCTCTACCACTGAGCGACATCACCAGACCTTAGTTTTATGAGCTACATCTCACTATGTTGTCCAAGTGGACCCTGGATTTTCCATCCTCTTCCCTCAGCCTCCTGGGTACCAGGATCCCAGGCCTTCTCCACTATGTCCCATGCTGCTCTAGTTCTTTAGATTAGAGTGTTTTTTCTCTTCCCATGGCAACAGCTCCAGCACCTTTCCTGAGATGCCCTCTCTGGGCATCTTTATCGGATAAAGGCTTTTGGTTTGTCTTGCCTCCTTCCCTCTCCCCTCGGTACTCTTTTAAGTTTTCTTCGTGTTCTTTAGTGCAGCTTGCACTGAATTTTTTTTATTGCCCATCTATCATCCATGCAGGAGGGTGGTCATAGTCATGACATCTGCAATCTATGTGACTGCATTTGATTCTCATTCCTGCAATACCTGGCACACACACAGCAAATACGCATACAGTAAATATGAAGGCATGCTACCTATGGTATGGAGGCGGACATTTTCCACCAAGGCCTATTGAGGCACAGTGGGAATAAGAAGCAAGTGTGTCTCAATTGGGTCAGATACCCAATTTCATGGGTCGAGCCAATACCCACTACAAGGATCTCAGTGGCAACTTTCTTCTCAAAGCACATAAGCTGGGCAGAGCCCTGGCGGACAAGCTGGAGCCTTGGCAGACTAGTCACCACTGGGTTGCCCCAGGGGTTGAGGACTATCTCTTTTTGGTTCTGGGACTCTGTTGAGTGAAGGAGTTGCCAGAGCTCACACATGCTCATACATCGCCCTCTCAGGCCAGGAAGGATTGAATTAGTCGGTGATTGTAGTAATTATTCCATCAGTAATAGCTGCAATTCTTAAGCTCGCTTTTCCATTAATAATCTGCAAAATATTTATTGCTTACATTTAAACAAAACAGGCTGATAATAAGACTATTGAGCTGCATCTCCAGGGTCCAGGATATTTACACAGCGGCACGTGTTTCAGTTCTATTATTTATGTTGTTCTGCTCTTTAGTAAAGGGAAGGAGTTTATTAACGCAAAACACAACGATCACAATTCTGAAAGTTTCTTCAACTGTGATTAGGCTGCTGGGGGGAAGCATGGAGAATTCAGCGATTGCTTGCTTATGTCTGCCACTGGCAGGGGCGGGCTGAGTTATGGCACCTGTGCCAGTATTCATCATCCCTGGCTTAAGCATTGGACTTCCTGTTGTTGCCATTTTGTTTAGGATTATTTTTCCTGAGCAGACAAGGAGGCATGACCCATTTTTTATGCAAATGGAAGAGGAACAAAAGGAACCCCAAACTGCTTTTAGTGTTTCCCATGGAAATATGTAAAATGCAAGACAGGGGCTCCTGTATTACTGACAAAGTCTTGCTGAAGTCACAGATGATGGTCTCGAACACAGGGCCCTGTGCTTGCAAGGCAAATTCTTTTCTACTGAGCTAAATCCCCAACCCTCACATAGAGAGAAAGTGATACAAGCTCTGACCTGTGTCCCCTCCCCACTGGTTCTGCTTCCCACTCCACTCCCCCAGCCTCTCCATCTCGCTGGGAACGTTACCAACAAGATGCAACCAGTTCTTTTTGCACTGTGCCTTAGCCAGGATCAGAGTCTGAAAGACTGTCCTCAAGTCACCCCCTGCTCCAAACCTCCATCATTTACTGTCATCCTCCCTGGCCTCATTTTGCCCACACTTACTCTTCCTGTCTCTTCTGTCCTAGAGGATTACGGATCACACTCCTCCTCTAGCCTCTGCCCCAAGTGACCCCATGACCTGGTTTCCATATTTTGAGTAATGAGCACCCCTCCACCCCTGGCGCTCGCATTCTATGCTGTGCCCATTTCTTCTCCTCACTCTCGGTCCCTCCAGCTGGCACACTTGTCATTTTATTATATGACACTTTAGTGTGTGATATTGATGCCACCCCTGGTCACTACGCCCCACGGCTGATGCTGGCACAGATAGTGCTTATATTTCTAAACACTCCCCATTGGGCCAATACCAGCCCTAGTTGGTGATTTTCTTTTCTTTTCTGTTTTTTTTTAATTCATTTTACATACCAACCACAGTTCCCCTTTCTCCTCATCCTCCCCTCCCTCCCCTCCCCCACTCCCCATCCACTCCTCACAGGCTTCCCATGGGGCATCAACAAAGCCTAGTATATCAACTTGAGGCAGGATCAAGCCCCTCCCCCTGCATCTAGACTGAGTATAGTATCTTACCATAGGAAAGGGGCTCCAAAAAGCTAGTTCATGAACCGGGGAGAAATCCTGGTTCCACTGCCAGGGGCTCCATAAAAAGACCACGCCACACAACTGTCACCCACATTCAGAGAGTCAAGTTCGGTTTCATTCAGGCTCCCCAGCTATCAGTCCAGAGTCCATGAGCCCCCAAATAGTTCAGGTCAGCTGTTTCTGTGGTCCCCCTGCCCCATCATAATCTTGACCCTGCCCTTGTTCATATAATTCCTTCTCCCTCTCTTTACTGGACTCGCGAAGCTCAGCCTAGTGCTTGGCTGTGGATTTCTGCATCTTGCTCCATCAGTTACTGGATGAAGGCTCTATGATCACAGTTGGGGTATTCAACAATTGGACTACAGGGGAAGGCCAGTTCGGGTACCCTCTCCACTATTGCTAGGGGTCTTAGCTGGGGTCATCCTTGTGGATTCCTGGGAATTTCCCTAGCACCAGGTTTCTCCCTAACCCCATAATGGCCCCCTCTATCAAGATATCTCTTTCATTGCTCTCCCTCTCCATTCCTCCCCCAACTCCCCACTCCCTCATGTTTTTATCTCTCCCCCACCCCCAGTTTATCCAGGAGATCTTACCTATTTCACCTTCCCAGAGTGCTCTATGCTTGTCCCTCTATTCTCTTAATCTCTACACTGTGGAAACCCTGGGGGAGTCTTCACAACCCTATGGCCACAACCCTTTCCCCAGGGAACTCTAAGTAGCCCTTCATGACATCTCGGTGATGTCCCAAGCGACTGTCCAGAGATTACCTATTGCTCTACTCAAGCTGGCTCTCCATAACACTGGGGAATTGAGATGGCCTGCCACGAAGGGCTGAGGTGAGGTGGCCTCTGATGCAGGTGATACTCTTGGTCTGAAGGTGTAGCTCAGTGGTATAGCACTTCCCTTCTACACAGGATGCCCTAGGTTTTATCAAAAGCATCCTTCTCCAAACCCCCTCATAGGAGGTTGCTCAACAGAAAAACAGGTCGGTCTTCAGAGAGAGGCAGAGCTGTCTCCCAGCAAATGCTCACAGGTGCCCCTTTGCTTCCTAATGGAACCCCCACTTTTCTTGAGAAGGCCTCCTTCCCATCTGACTAACCCCTTACTAACTTAGCATGGGGCCTAGCGAGGCAACTGAGCCTCCCGTGAAGGAGGATGGGAGCATCATCTAGAGAGCCAAGGCGAAGAAGACACTGAGAAACACCGTGCCCTTCTGTGTTAGCTGTTGATCTGGCTGTGTTGGCAGCCACCTTCAATCCACTTCCACTGGAGACAGTGATCAAGAATGGAGGAGTGGAGAGATGGGAATGCTCAGGGCCTACATGTAACATGCAGGCTGGAAACGAAACTGCTGGGGCCGTTCTCTTAGAACTTCCTCCTCCTCAGGACTTGCACTCTCTCAGGACTTCTTTCCACGAATCTCCTCTCCTCCTCAGGACATTTTCTCCTCCAAAGGCTTCCTCCTCCTCAGGACTTCTCTCCTCTCCCACTGTATTTTTCTTTCCCCTTCCAGACTTCTTTCCTCATTGGAGACCTGTGTGTTCCTTCAGGCTTCCTTCCTCCTTCAAGAACTCTGGTATTGAAGAAAATCAATTTTCCTTGCTGAGCGGGCAATCTGAGGCACAATTTTCTGTTAGGCTTGAAGATATCCACCCTGTGACACAGGGCCGGAGAACAGGGCCTGGGAGAAGCTGAAAGGGGCAGCTGCTTCCCAGCGTTGGGTCTCCCTGTGTCCTTCTCAGGAAGATGAGAGAGAGAGAGAGAGAGAGAGAGAGAGAGAGAGAGAGAGAGAGAGAATTTCTACCTGGAACCGGCAGGCTTGTAGAGCGTGCTGACATCTTTTCCTTGTCTCTCACAGCCCTGCCTCTCTGATTTCACACCCCCATGCTTCAACTCACAGCACCTGAGTTGCCGTTTCCAGCCCAACCTCCTTTAGATGCAGTCTCTGCCCTTGTAATCAATCACCTTATAGAATCCTGCACCCCCATCGCCTGTCGGTGCCACCACCTCCAAGGGTCACAAGAGACAGGTCCCACTTGGTCTCCTGCTAAGGCTTGTGGGGACTAAAGTTCCTGGGGCCTTCGCTCTCAGGACCAGGAGTGGAGGAGGCGGAAGTGGAAGGGTGTTGCAGGAGCCTGGTGCTCAGGAAGGAGGGAAGCTGACTCGGACTCCAGGAGAAAAATCATAATTTAAAACAACAAACAGAGCCGGTTTTGCTTTCACGGCAGCCTGTTGTTTGAATGAACGAGACGACTGACAGGGAGGCGGTCAATATTTCACGATGTGAGAGGCAGTGAGGAGAAACAAGAGCTCTTCAGTCATCAGGAGCCCATGGCATAGCAGAGCACTCTCAGCCATTCGGAGCAAGTCCCTTGTCCACAGGGGTCTGGATACTCGTGTATCCGGAATGAGGAGAGTCGGTGCGATGAGTGTGGACATTTGTTGGGGCGACCCAATAGGGCACCACAGACCAGGACTTATATGTTAAAGACTCATCTTCTCATGGTTCTGGAGGCAGGACTCCCAGGGCTGTTCCCTGAGGCCTTTCTTTTTGCTTGTTCGTGGCAACCAGCTCCCTATGTCCTGCCATGTCTCTGTGTCATCCCTCGGTGTGTGACTGTGCCCTAATCTCCCATAAGGACACCAGACACCTTGGATTAGAGACCTTGTGTTAGTCAGGATTCTCTAGAGAAACAGAATGTGTAGAATATATGCGTATATATTATAATATATTAGAAATAAAGGGGATTTATTAGAATGACTTAAAGGTTCTGGTACAGTTAGTTCAACAATGGCTGTCTATCAATGGAAGATCCCCAAATCCAGCAGTTGTTCATGAGGCTGGATGTCTCGGCTGGTCTTCCGTGTATGCCAGAATCCAGCAGAAGAAGGCTGTGATGCCAGTGAAGGAATGGACTTGCTAACAAGAGTGAGAGCAAGCAGGGGAGAGAGAGAGAGGGAGAGAGAGTTCGTTCTTTCTTTCTTACATGTCCTACATGGCTTCCGGAAGAAGGTCTGGTCCAGATTAAAGGTGGATCTTTCCACCTCACAGATCCAGATTAGATATGGGTCTTCCCACTTCAAATGATTTAATTAAGAAAAAAAAATTCCTCACAGTTGGACCCAGCCATTGGGTTTTAGTAAATTCCAGATGCGGTCAAGTTGACAAACCAAGAATAGCCATCACAACCTCACAACCCCCATAGTGACCTCATTTTCATCCTTAGAAGATCCTACCCCACACTCAGTCACATTCTGAAGTGGGTGTGGAGTCGGGTGTATGTGTGTGTCAGGGTTTCAATGTGCGACTCTTTGGGGACATACCCAAGCCTGCCATGGTTCTAAGGTTGCTGTAAAGCTCATCCGTTAGCTCCACCCTGATCTTGGTTGAGGCTTTCAGAGCATCACATCAGACACCCAGCTCAGAGTCTTGCGGCTACTTCTCATACCCATCACATGTTTTCATGTCCCTTCAGAAGCCACCACTGGATAGCGCATAGTCCTTTGTGTTCAGCTCCCTGTGTCCGGCGCAAGTCGGCAGAATCTGGGGTTATTCTTTGTTCGTTTTATCTCCAGTCTTTCCCATTCTATTTCTTGGCATGTCTCTCCCCTGCATCCAACCGTCAGGGCTTCTTCCCTGTCCCTCAGTCCCTCCCCAGGTGACCGTACAGATGACCCCACTGTTTCTCCTTGGTGGTCCCTGAATCCATCACGCCAGGCTATCACTGTTCCCTAGACTCTACCTTTCACCTCTCTTATGTTTCTTAACTCTGGCCTTCGCTCCAGTGGGAATGCCACCCGCAAGGGAGTCTTTCTCTTTATGTTGAAAGCCTCTCTTCCACGATTCCATTCAAAGACCACAGAGCCCATTGACTCAGTATGTCCAGCCTCTGGGTTGAAAGGGAGTGCTCCCCTTGGTATTCCCTGTGTTCCCTCAATACGCAGCAAATCCACTCAGGCAGCAGATAGCCCAGCGCTGCGCTTGCAGCTTCAAGAACAACCCCAGCTGTGGTGCTAACGGGAACCCATGGAAGGCATTCCATTTGCCATGCTGCTTCCAGGCTGGCAGATGGATGTGGGCTCTAGTGACAGCCAGATGATGTGGCAATTGGTGTTGGCAGATGGCTCTGGGAGCAGAGGCAACGACTTAGCTAAGCAACCTCAGAATTCCCAAAAGCCAGTGAGGGGAAACAGTCAGGTGTGGAAGGCGGAACGGATGATCCAGTACCATCCCGTGTGGTTGCTGGGCCAGCTGCAGCAGCATCCTGTGTGTGCTGGGTGGAGCACACGGGCAAGAGCCTCGGGACCCTGCTGAGTCTGGATCTCTGAGAGGTGGCAGGAAAGCTGTCTGCATGATCCAGGGAATCCCCAGAGGTAGATAAGAATGAAGGGGGTGGGGGGTGGGGGGAGAAGGGGAGGATAGAGAGACATAGAGGTGGGTGGTTGGGTAAGATAAGTGGATAGATGGATAGAAGAAAGGATAGACAGATTGGCAGATGGACAGATGAATAGATGAATGATGGATGGACAGATGGATAGATGAGAAAATGGATAGAAAGGTGAGTGGCTACATGGATGAATGAATGGATGGGTAGATGGGAGAATGTCTGGTCTGTCTGGCTGGATGATGGATGCAGAAGTGAATGGGAAGCAGAAGCATGTATCATGGATGTATATGAGAGGGTACATGGGTGAGCGTATGGAAGAGTGGGTTGGACGGATAGGTGGGTAGGAGAGTGGATAGAGAGATGTGTGAGTGTATGTACACATGGGAAGATGGCCGGGTGAATGAATCAGAGAACAGATGTACGGATAGTAGATAAAAATGGGGGGATGGGGGATGGAGGGATGGATGGATGGAGGGATGGGTGTATGGGTGTATGGATGGGAGGATGGATGGGTGGATGGGCAGATGGATGGATGCTGGATGAGTAGACAGACAACACAGATCGACCTATTTATTTCTAAAGCACAGGCTTCATGACTGTGGACTGGTTTATCTGAAACTGCAGGGAAGGCTGGCAGCCTGGGAACTCAGGCAGGATTTTTACATAATAGCCTTGAGGCACAATTATTTCCCTTTTCAAGAAAATAGTTTTTAATATCAATGCTTTCAATTGATTGGATGGCACACACACACACACACACACACACACACTTTAAGATTGATCTCCAAGACTTGAAGTCTACATTGCATATTAAGTCACCCGCTAGACACCTGCAGTGCCACAGCTAGCCTAGCGTTCGGTGGGAGGTCAGTGCTACAGCCCAGCAGAACAGACACGCACAGTTAATGACTCAGGGTTCTCCACTGACTCCAGAGGTAGAAAACTTGCCTTCTTCTGGGTTCCCAGTGGGCTCTCAATCAATGACCTTTTGATAATTTGGGGTAGATTAAATGAGCCCTTGCACATTGTCATCAAATTAGCCCACCCCTGGCAGCTTGCAAGGCTTTTGGTTTCAGCTAGAGGGGCAGTTAGGAGCATAAATCTACTTTCGCAGACTCCCTTGGCGCTGAATACTATAGCTTCAGTTTGACCTTGCTATGATTCCTCTGCCCTTCTCAGAGTCCCAGGAGGCTTACCTCCAAGGATGCATCAGTGGTCCCTCCTCTCACTGACCTTTCACCTTGTATTGGGCATCACTGGGAAAGACAGGGTGTCCTTGTAGCTGCCAAATGCCTTAAACCTGAAGCTGCAGCTCTCTATGGTTGCCCCCCACCCGCCCTACATCACTGCTGCATTTTCCTGGGGACTCTGGTAGGAGGCAAGTATCAGCTCCCAGCCCCCATGAGGTCCCTCTGCATCTCTCATAATTCAAGCCAAGTTCAACTTCCCTATTGGATTCTTCTGAACTCATCCAGTGTGTCAAGCCAGTTCTTGGTCAGGACCCTGAATATACTATCCTGTATCATACTGTAAAACTTGCCACAGAGCTTGGATGCTTCCCACTGATTGAACTAACAGATAAAAATGAAGCCCTATCACGTGCCACAGCATGGACGGTTCTGCAGACCATTACGTTACGTGAAACAAGCCAGGCATAGAAAGACAAGGGTCACAAGGTGAGGCTATTGAAACTTAGAGCAGAATGGTGGTTACTAGAGGCCGGGGAAAGTCGGGGGGAGGGAGGGACAGGGAAAAGATGACTGATGGGCACCAAGTCACCTGGCATGCTTCCATATGCCATGTAGAAGACAGCAGTAGAGGGTGACGGGGTTTAACTCAGCAAGCTAGGGGAAAGGATCTACAATGTTCTCACCATAAAAAATAACACACGTGTGAGTCTCTGCATGTGTTTAACTCAATTATATATACACTATGTATATACACATACAATTATACATGCATGCAGGCAGCAGGCATCATGTGGTATTCCATTAACACGCACAACTTTTCTTCGCGTATATATGTGGTGTGTGTGTGTATGTGTGTGTGTGTACACGTGTGTGCATGCCCATGCCCATGAAAGTCTGAGGTTGACAACGAATGTTTTCATTGATCACTCTGCACCTTATATTATCAAGGCAGGGTCCTTGCTGAACCCAGAGTTCACTACTTGGGCTTGTTCCAGGGATGCCCTGACTCCACCTCCCTTGCTGGGATGACGTGGGTTCTGGAGACTTGAACTGTGGTCTTCATGCTTGGGAGACAAACATGAGGCCATCTTCCCAACTTCATGTACAATTTGTCAAATTCTCAGTAAAGAAGTAAATTCAAGATAAGGAGGGAGAGAGGGACAGAGAGAGAGAGAGAGAGAGAGAGAGAGAGAGAGAGAGAGAGAGAGAGAGAGAGAGAGAGAGAAATTATCAGTCACAGGGCTGAGTTTGAACACAGTGCTCAGAGGCAGGAGGACAGAGGGGTAGGAAGAGAAGGTGGCGCTCTGTATGGAAGGAGTTAAGCTCCCGCGGCCAGGCTGGCCCCCAGCCTCTTCAGCAGCTTCCTGCCAACATATTTAAAATGAAACAGCTGTGCATGACAGCATGGAGAGCCGTTCCAGCTCGGAGCACGGACGGGATCATTCATGCCGGAGATTTGACGGGCGGCGTAATTGCTCTAAGCCCCTATTATCTTCCCGAGCAGTTGTTGAAGGGTCATCAGGACACCTTCAATGAAAGGCTAAATTCTTCTATATACACAATTTTAATAATTACAGCCCTCCTTTCCTCCGATTTAGAAATGCAAAGTTCTGTTCTAAGGAGAGGCGCCAGGCCTTCAGGCCCGTGTCTGGGGCCTCTGCAGCCAAGCGCGGAGGCCATGATGTTTCTCCAGTGTCCTTGGGAATCTTCTGACCAATTACTGTTTGCTGATTGTGTGTGTGTGTGTGTGTGTGTGTGTGCGTGCGTGTGTGTACATGTTCCGTAGACTCATGTCTACATGCATGTGTATGGAGAGGTCAGAAATTGACGTCAAATATTTTGTTGGATGGCTCTTCACCTATGTTTTGAGACAGGAACTCACAGAAACAGCTTGGCTGCCCAGCTTTTCACCTGGGTGCTGGTGATCTGAACTCAGGTCCTCACGCATGTTATTGACTGAGCCCTCTCCCCAACCGCGTTTGCTATTTCAATTCCTTTCATATGCAGAGAGGAGAGAGAAAGGCCTGGCAGCTGACATGAGCAGCTTCGGCAGTTACCACTAGACAACTACCATGCATGAGGTGGCCAATGTTTTAGAGCCCGGGGCCAAAAGAAAGAGTAGGCCTGCGAAGGTGGCTGCAGACACTTTGTGTCACAACATGCTGTCTTCTGTCTGTGTTGTGTTGGACGAGAACAGAACCATCTAGGTCAGCCCTGCCTCCGTGGCGTGCAGCCCAGACTGAGGAACTCTGTGGGATGGTCATATAACTAGTTACCAGTTTGATTTCTGAAACCATGTTCTGTAGACCAGACAGGCCTTAAACTCAGGATTCTCTTGCCTGAACCCCTGGAGGACTGGGATGACAGACATGTCCCACCATGCTCAGCAGAATGGCTGTTTTATAGAGTAATTACTATGGGTGCCCCAAACCTGTCTGAATGCTGGGCTGTGGCTGTGAGGGCAAATACAGGGACCTGACAGTACCCTGACACATAGGGAGGGAGGCCATACATACAAGGTGGCGTACTTCCGTCCACCTCTCCATACAGGTACGCAATTATGCAGGATTCTTTATCCTCTCCATGGGCTCTCTCAGCTGACCGGCCTGGATAGGTTCTGGATATGGGATGCAAATCAATCAGAATATTTTGCTTTATCTAACTGGCCAATCTGAAATGAGCAGAGAGGACCCATCCCAGTCTACCAGAAACACTTAAAACTCCCAGCCCTCAAGAGAGAAACATTTTATTTTCTGAACTCCTCTGCACTCTGCGGGGAGTCTTTCTCTCAGTGTGCCTTGGCATTCTCTCTCTCTCTGTATGTGCATGCATACATGCCTTCTTTATTTTAATATATTTGTTCCCTATATTTATGCTATGTCTGAGGCTTTCCCTGCCTTTTAATTCTTTTCTTGGCAGAAAAACAAAGTTGATCAAGACCCCATGATGGTAACCCCCACACCTTAACTGAGCTGGCCCTTGCCTTCTTTTTTTTTTTATTATTATTATTAATTAATTTATTTAATTATTAAAGATTTCTGCCTCTTCCCCGCCACCACCTCCCATTCCCTCCCCCTCCCCCAATCAAGTCTTCCTTCCTCCTCAGCCCAAAGAGCAAGCAGGTTTCTCTGCCCTGTGGGAGGTCCAAGGACCACCCACCTCCATCCAGGTCTATTAAGGTGAGCATCCAAACTACCTGGGCTCCCACAAAGCCATTACGTGCAATAGGATCAAGAACCCATTGCCATTGTTCTTCAGTTCTCAGTAGTCCTCATTGTCCATTATGTTCAGCGAGACCGGTTTTGTCCCATGCTTTTTCAGACCCCGGCCAGCTGGCCTTGGTGAGTTCCCGATAGAACATCCCCATTGCCTCAGTGTGTGGGAGCACCCCTCGCAGTCCTGAGTTCCTTGATCGTGCTCACTCTCCTGGCCCTTGCCTTCTTGAAGCTCGTCACAGTGATGTTGCAGGTGAGATGCACCTTAAGCAAGCCTGTTATGTGTGTGCAAGCACGCCATCACAAAGGAGACCCTGGGGCTTCTGGATCAACAGCCAGCATTAGCAGGTGGGTATGTAGACAGCTCAATCAGCGCTTGGGGACTCATCACCCCAATGGGACAGTAGTAGCACCCAATCAGAGTCAGGAAGGTGCCACTGGCCAGTCACTGTCGCTTGGGCAAGTTGCCTCTCCAGAGCTCAATCTTGCTTCTAGAAAGCGGGAATGATGCTACTCAGCTCTCAGGGTTCTGGGGATGGGAGGAATCCAACAGCCTCCATGTGCTTCTCCTGGGGTTACATCCTGTGCTGTAGCTTCTCCACAAGGGTGAGGAGGACAGATACACGCGGTTGAATCTGTAACCTGCTCTTCTCCATTCATGTACACAGATGCATGTATCTAAGCATGGCTCTGTCGTCTCTATCATCATGGGATATTCCTAACTATCTGTATCTCTTTGTACCATTTATAGTCTATGTGTGCATATAGGTGTTTACACATGCTGCCTGTCTCATCATTTACCCCCTGATGACCTTTGCACCCATGTCCTCTCTGGTATCTACACCTGGAGGCATCCTCTTTGCTGGCTCCTCGAAGACAGAAGGGTGCAGGAAATTCAAAAGATGTCCTTGGGGAAGCTTCTAGACCTTGAGAGTGATCTTCAGATGACAATCAGCACAGGGCAGGGTCGCCGTTCAGAGAACTCTAGTAATAACTCAAAGGAATACTGAGGGAACTCTTCTTCAGATGAGAATGCGTGGCTTAACACCAGGACCACAGTCAGATACCAAGCAGTGCCAGTGGCGGCCCTAGGACTCCTGCACACAGACCCTGGGTCCCAAGATGCATGTGATGCTTTAGGTCAGACACCGGCGGTAATTTGGCATTGGCATTTGCTCTGTGGAAGCATTTCTCCTGGAGGAAGATTGGCCGAGACTCAAGACAGCAAAGGAAGCACACGAGACTTAGGGAGTAAACAAAACTCACATGGTTCAGGAAGCTCATGAAACTTACATGACTTACTGGGCCCCTCTCTAAGCCTGTATCAGCAGCACATTTTGGATGGAGAGTGGCTACTGATCAGCCAGGCTGCCCGTGAGTCTTGCAGGGAGCTGCTTTCATGAACCATTTTCGTATTGGGGTGGACTCGATGGTGACAGCTCTGGTTTTGAGTCACCTATGCTCCTGCATATAACCCCAACAAACCCACTGGTTTGCTTAGGTGAAGCTAGTGTTGGTTGTAAGCATTTCTTTGGTTTGCTGTCAATATCTTATTAAGTGTCCCCGAGAAATGTCCTTCAACAGTTGTAGAGGATGGCAGATCCCTGGTGGGAGGTCATGCATGGAGCATGGAAGAAGGCAGGCAGGCTAAGCCACCCTGGCCTCTGGCTGTCCTCCTCAGACCCATAGAAGCAAGGGTTCCAAGAGGCTCTGGCCTTCTACAATGTCGGCCTTGCTACAGTGCCTGATCGTAGAATGAGAACTATCACTTAGATCCCCTCCAGAAGGGAAGGGGCAGACACTCCAAGCTCTAGGCTCTGGGCTCACAGGCTCCAAGGCTGGCAGCTTCTAGATAGTACTGTCAGGACTGGGACAGCAGTGCCGACAACTGTAGCTGCCTGCTTCCCCGTTCCTGCCTGACGCTGAGCTGAGTGGAGACTCTCGGGCCCTGCAAGGCATTGAGGAAGCAAAGTGCAGGCTTCACTGTCTTCCCTGAGTGACACATGTCACTGCCAGGTTCTGCCAGCCCCTCCAGGGCCTGGGAAGGAGACGCATATGTGCTCAGACGACAATCTTTCAGTAACATGGTTGAAGTGGTTTTTGTTTCCCCGAGAGTCAGGAAGTGACTCATTTTCTTATTTCCCACATGCATTCACACCCCACCAAACCCCTACATTAACCTCGACCCCCCTAGGTGTCAGTTTTGTCATCAGCACGAGGAACCTAAGATCAGTTCCAGAGAGTCACTGGAAGACTAGCATTCCTATTATTGTCAAGAATATTACAAACAGGGGACTTAGAGCTGGCTCTCGTGGTAGAGTGCTTGACTCTACATGAGGTCCTGATGCTGACCCCTAGAACTCATGGAACAGCTGGGTTTGGTGGCACACGCTTGCAGCCCAGTGCTGGGGAGGTGGAGACAGGAGGATCGCTGAGATTCACTGGCCAGCCAGCCTAGCCTCCTTGGTGAGCCCTGGCCTAGCGAGAGCCCTGTCTCAACAGACAACATGCGCAGCTTCTGAGGAACCACACACGCCTGAGGCTGACCTCTGGCCCACATTGTCAGCCTCCGTCTCACAGGCTGATGTGGGGCACAGGCAGCTGATGGTCCAAGGCTCACTGCTGGGTATGCAGGACTCCCAAGGTACCCACCCTACAGTGACTTTAGGAGGAGCAGGCGCCAGGAGCCTGGGGGCCCTGACATTGGGAATGATACTCTCTGCCTCCGACCAGACCATGCTAGCCCAATTGTCAGCAACTTCTCTTCCTGGACAGAGAGGCTAGCCTCCTGTGGTCTGAAGACCTGGCAGAGGCTGGAAGTGGGGAGCAGGGAAGACAACAGCCATCGATGGGATTGCCACATTTGCTCTCTTGCTCCCACAGAGCACGGTCGCCTCAGCTCCTGAGGGAGGAAGGGCCTTGATGGAGCATACTTCTAGGGGCTGGCAATGCACCTTGCATAATACACACAGCAGGGTGGGGCCTAATCACCTCTGAGCCCTGTGACCTCTGTGCCCTATGATCTCTGAACTCTGTGACCTCTGAGCCCTGTGACCTCTGAGCTCCTTGACTTCTGAACCTTGTGACCTCTGAGCCCTGTGACCTCTGAACCCTGTGACCTCTGAGCCCTGTGACCTCTGAGCTCCTTGACTTCTGAACCCTGTGACCTCTGAGCCCTGTGACCTCTGAGCCCTGTGATCTCTGAGCCATCCATGTGGAATCTACCATTCCAGAGCTCTCTAAGAAGACAACTGCTGATTGGTTTTGCTCTCCAGCCTGCTGAGTTGGATGGGTGGGTGGGGATGGACTGTCGTAGCTCCACCCGGTGGCTGGAAGACACACTTGCCGGACAGCTCAATCACCTGGCTGACACTTGAGATGCTTTCCCTGTGGTCCTCTGTAGGCTGGGATTTCCTTCCAACCCGATGCCTGAGTTCCAGTGTGGGAACCCAGAGTCTGAGGCCCCAGAATGTATTTCTGCTCCATTTAGTGTCTATCCTCGGCGAGGCTAGTCCAGCTTCAAGTGGAGGCAATAGTCCAGCTCTCTACGGGAACCAGGACAGAGAGTGTGGCCATCTTTAGTCATCTCCATCCGTTTTACAGATGAGGGATCTGAGGTCTCAGTGGCCTCCAGGACTTTCTCAGGCTGAGCAGCAGAAATCCAAACCAGAACTCAGATCTGAGTCAGCGCCAAGGACCAACCCTTCCGACTCAGCAAGCTAATGTAGACGGTTGGTTGACTTTGCTAACAGGGCGTACCTTCAGAAATAGGCCCAGAAAGGCCATTAAAAACAAGGCAGTGTTGAGCTTTCTAAGATGGTTTGAATTTCCCAAAGCATTCCATCTCTTTCTGAGAGCCAAACTTGGGCTGTCTGCACAGGCAGCTAAGACTTCATCGGAGCAAAACACTGACTCGGGCAAGGAATGTGAGGAGGAATAGTGAGGTGGCCCATGAACTTGAGACTCCTTTTCTTTTGTCAAGCATTTTTGTGTTGTTGTACCGTCACTGAAGACCAGCTGAAGACAGGGTTGGGCCCTGTGCATAAGGAAATAGGTGCAGGCTGGGTGGTGGTGGCGCATGCCTTTAATCCCAGCATTCGGGAGGCAGAAGCAGGTAGATCTCTGTGAGTTAGAGGTCATCCTGGTCTACAGAGGGAGTTCAGCCAGGACTACACAGAGAAGCCCTGTCTTGAGCCCCCCCCCCAAAAGAGGTGCAGTTACTAAGGAACTGTACAAGGAAATCATCTCAGCGTCAAAGGGGATTGAGACCTCTCCTGGGCGCCTCTCTCCAAGACTGTGCCATCTGCAATCTGAGTGCCAGCTGTGAATTTATACATGGTGGCCAGTGGGGCCTGCCTGGCCCCAGGAGAGAAACACCTTCCAAGCAAAGGTTTCTGAATAGCCCAAGCAGAGGCTGAACATTTAAAGGGAAACACAGAGAGGAAGATTTCAGGCGACTCAGCATCTCTTCTAATTATGTATACATTGGGACAGGGTCTCGCGCATCCCTGGCTGGCCTCTACACACTGGTCAAACATTTGTAGATACGTGCACTCGGACTAGGGGAGGGCTTTGCCATTGCCTCGCTCTCTCATTCAAGGAAGGTTTTGCTCCTCGCATGGGTCTAAGGCACTGGGGTCCTTGCCATGCCTGGGCCCATGTCAAACACACTCACTTAGGACCGCATGAACTCTTTACGTGTCCACCCAATAGTGAGACCCTGACTCAAAACAACAGCGCACAACACAACAACAACCCTCAACCCAACACTAGAAACAAAACATGTCTTCAGCATGATGCCATTTTAAAAAAGATGTTGAAGATCTGATGGCGTCCTATGTAATGTGGCTGGGGGCACTGCTCAGTCGTAGAGTATGCTTGACATACACAGGACCCTGGGTTCCATCCTCAGCAGCAAGATAAATAAACAGGGAAAGAAAAAAAGTGTATAAATAAAAAGCAAGCTACAAAGCACTAAATATTAATCCTTATCAGCCAACTAAGCTTTGAAATGAAGTAATATAAAATACCAGTTCACTATTGGGGCTTGCAGAAGCCATGGCGGCGTTAGTCTCAGGTACCGCTAAGTGGTTGGAAAAGACACATTCCCAGGGTATGAGTCTGAATGGTTTTACTCCTTCTCTGACATTCCCACCCTCCTGTGATTTATTTGTGTAGAATCATCTCGTGAGTTTTCCCGGGAATGAGAGTCAAGGTCTGGGGCTTGATTTATAGAGAGGCTCAACACATTTGGAAACAATGAACTCTGTTGCGTAAACACAAAAGAGCCAGCCGGGACAGAAAGCTGAATTCCTGATTGCGGCCACGGTGGGCAGGGAAGGGAGACCGCCAGAATCTTGTTCAGTTCTAGAGTTTTCTTACAGTTGTGTGGAGAGCCAGGGCAGGGCAGGGAATTCCTGGGGGCCGTGGTTCCCATAGCTGCTGACAGGGAGGGAGAGATGGCTGTGGAGAGGCTGGGGTTGTGGTTACTTTCTGGAGAGAGGAAGAAAGAGTTTGGAGGCCACCAAAGAACAGCTGCTCCATAGCTTCATAAAGTGGAAAAGATAGAAAGTCCCTGGGGTCTGGGATGCCTTGGATTCTCGATGGGACAAGTCAGCCTGGGTGCTCATGAGTGCCAGGACTTCCTGGATGATTTTACTGTCAGGCTCAGCTGTGGAGGCCAAGTTCCTCCTGGGTCAGTTTTCCCGGGTGATGGCTACACTGTAGCCCCAGCTTCTTTAAGTCATCCTTGAATCCTGGGGGAGGGGCAGACTGAGGTTGTGTGTGGATCCTCTCCTTCCACCTTGTTTGAGACAGAGGCTCTTGTTCACTGTTTTATATGCAAGGCCAGCTAGCCTGTGAGGTTTTGGGAATTCTGTCTCCACTTCCCATCACGCCACAGGAGATCTGGGATTACAGATGTGCATGAACACAACACCAGCTTTGCATGGGTTCTAGGGATCCGGCTTGGGACCAGGAAGCCCTGAGGCGGATCCTGCCTCTTTCTTGGACTTTTTCTTTCTTTCTTTCTTTCTTTCTTTCTTTCTTTCTTTCTTTCTTTCTTTCTTTCTTTCCTTTCCTTTCCTTCCTTCCTTCCTTCCTTTCTTGGATTTATTTATTAATTATGTATATAGTTTCCCCTGCATGTATGCTGCAAGCCAGAAGAGGGCACCAGATCTCATTACAGATGGTTGTGAGCCACCATGTGGTTGCTGGGAATTGAACTCAGGACCCCTGGAAGAATAGTCAGTGCTCTTAACCTCTGAGCCATCTCTCCAGCCCCCTTTCTTAGACTTTTCTGCACCCAAGTTTCCTTCTTTTTTGAGCGAAAGAGGTTGAGAACAGGAACTGCCCATCTGGGAAACTGGAGCAAAGAGGGCACCTGTTAAGTCACTTCTCTTGGGAACCCCTAAATGGGACATCTTTAGCAGGCATGTCCAACTTGCTGTGCACAGGCCTTAGATATTGCAGGATAGTCATGACTATAGCTCAACACATCTGCGGATGGTAACAACTTATTACAATGTCAAACAGCTGGACCACACTTGCATCGAATGTATTCATCCAGAACGCATAAGCTGAAGTCTTACTGTGCCCTGCACTGTTCAGGGGTCATGGACACTACCAGGAGGAAGGCAGGTCTGCTCTTGACTTACAAGTCAGGATTAAGCACAGGCAATAATAAACTAACAGACCATGCGAGAGAAAGTCAGGGGGTGAGAAGGATCATGAAGGAAAAAGCCAAAGGGCTAAGAGTGGTGTCTTAGTGGGGAAGGCACTTGCCTTGCAAGTAAGAGGACCTGAGTTTGAATCCCCAGAACCCGAGAATGCAAAGCTGGGTATGGCCAGGCACATCTGTGGTCCCAGATCTTCTGTGGCATTATGGGAGGTGGAGACAGACTCCCCAGAATCTCACCGGCTAGCTAGCCTGGTATATAAAGCAACAAACACAAGCCCTTGTCTCAAATAAGGTAGAAGGAGAGGGCCGACACGCAAGAACGTCCTCCGACCCCCACATGCATACAGGGTGACAGGAGAAGATGAAGAGAATTAAGCAAGATACAGAAGGAGAGAGATGCGGGTGGATGAGGGGTGCTATCTCAGGAGAGGTGGCCAAGGAAGGAGGTTACACTCTCCTCCAAGGTCCCTTGGTCCCTGTGCCCATGTTTCTCCAGACCAAAGGCTCCCACATAGAGGTCATTTTTTTGCTCAGGGGATATTAATAATGACTATCTAGAGATGTTATTTCTAGGACAAACAGGTGACTCCTAGCATACAGAAGGAGGGGCCGAGGATGACCTCACTCCCAATGTCCACAGTGCTGAGGCTGCAAAATACCGAGTTTACTGCCAGACCGCAGGCTGGAATCAGTTCTGAGCCCAGGCTCTTCCTCTGTCTTCCAGCAGGGAGGTATTTATGGTGGGATCTTAAGGGGGTTATGCAATCCTGTGGAGAGACGAAGAACCAGGCTCTTAGGATGACTCTCAAAGCCACAGCCCTGGAACAGGCTACCAAAGTGATGCCTGCCTCTTTCTACCGCCTCGTGTTGCTTTGGTGTACCCATCATCTGTATGCCGGTGGGTATGGGAACCAGAACAGTAAGACTTCTGGTACTTTCTAGAACCACTCTCTAGCCCCACAATACTACTCAAGCAAGAATAGAAGAACTGATTGACTTACAAACATGTTAGTCAGCAGAAGTTGTACCTTTTCAGTCTCATAGGAACCAATCTGTTTACTACGACCTGAGTCATAGGAAAGCCTGTAGCTGCAAGGGATTCCACACCCAACCTCTAGATTTTGACATCTGCATGAGAGTGAGCGGCCTGCAGGATAGCGGTAAATATTATTGCTCTGTTGGTCACTTCCCTTCTTACTGTGATAAAATGCAGGACAAACAGTTTAAAGAAGGAAGGGCTTGCTTTTGGCTCACAGTTTGAGGGTGCAGATCACCATGTCGGGGAACGCAGGGCAGCAGGACTATGAGGCAGCTGGCCATAGTGCCAGTGTAGTCAGGAAACTGAGAGAAACAGATGCTTGTGCTCAGTCCTTTTTCCCCTTTTTATTCAGCACAGGATCCCAGACCATGGGAACAGTGCTGCCACATATAGGTGAAGCCACTCCTCCAAGTTGTCCTCTGATATCCCCACAAAGTACCCTGGCACATGCCCATCTATTTAACCCCCTCATATACCCAAAACAGAGTCATAATTTTTTAAAAAATTACCTTTTAAAATGTCTAACTCATTAGTTTTTTTTAGCACTATTCACTAAGATGTACAAATATTACCACTAACTATGCCTAGTTCAATTTTAATTTTGAGACAGGGTATCACATAGCCCAGGCTAGCCTTGAACTTGTTATGTACCTCAGGCTGGCCTTGATCTTTCTATCTTCCTATCGCTGCCTCTGTAGTTCTGGGATTACAGGCATATGTGATGCTGGAGGGCTTTATGTATGCTTGCAAGCACTTGACCAACCAAGCCACATCCCAAGTCTGATCAGAACATTTTAATCACTACCCTCCCCACAAAGCAGCAAGTACCCACTAATCATTCCCCTTTCCTCTTTCCCAGGCCCCAGAAACCTACTTTTTCTCTCCAGGCATTGACTGTGGTTTGTGACTGGTTTTCCCACAGTGTTTCAAGTTCATCCCAAGAGGTAGCATGGGTTAGCCTTTCATTCGTTCTTACAGGAGAACAATGCTCCATTGACTGAAATACTCTTTTGTGCAAGCATTTGACCACTGATGAGCATCTCAGTTGCTAGCACCTCTGGCCACTTGAACATTCACGGCCAAGTTTGTGTAGACTGGGGCTTCCACACTCACAGATCCACACGTAGTAGCAGGATGGTGGGGAGTCTGTGGTCCTTGGTTTTGTGATCCTAAAGCTGGGAGATCTGTCACACAAGGGCTGGTATTGGGATCCTTATGGGTTGAGATTCTGGGCCTCCTTAGTCCCCACTGTCTCTCATGAAACATGTGTTGAACTTTCATCCTAGACACAATCTGCTCCAATCCAGAGAGGGCTTTCCTATACCCAGCTTAAGTTCTCATGCACACAGCCCTACTATGCCCATCAATAAGCTAACACTGACTTCTCAATTCTTAGAATTTGACATGGTCTTTGGGGGCATCTACCACCTAATCCTTTATTATTATTATTATTACATCAAGATGGGGAAACAAATTCTGACTGGACCCTCCAAGGCTTTCTGTAAAATACTGTGAAGCTAAACTGCACATTAAAAAAGTTAAACTTGGGGCTAGAAAGATGGCTCAGCAATTAGGAGCAACGGTTGCTGTCTTTATTAGGGTTTTTGTTGCTGTGAAGAGATACCAAGACCATAGCAACTCTTACAAAGAAAAACATTTAAGTGAGGGGGCTTCCTTACAGTTTCAGAGGTCCAGTCTCTTATCATGATGGGGAGCATGGTGGCGTGTGGACAGACATTATGCTAGAGTTCAGAGTGCTACATCTTGCAAACAACAGGAAGTCAACTGAGACACTTGGCAGTATCCTGAGCATAGGAAACCTCAAAGCCCGCCCCCACAGTGACACATTTCCTCCAAAAAGGCCACACTCACCTCAACAAAGCCACATCTCCTAATGGTGCCACTCACTATGAGATTAGGGGGGCAGGCCAATCACATTCACGTTCTCATCACCTCCATGTGTTACCCAAGTGGCGGCCACATGATCCACCCAGCCTCTGGGCCCGTAGAGCTATGTTTAAGCATGGAATACTGTTGCCCAGCTCCTGACAGGGCAGCGGTGTGTGGAGCTGACTTAAGGTTTCCTCTCTTGACCTCAGTCTTATTTGGGGGGTGGTGGCTGGAATTAGGGGTGAGAGCTGTCTCTCTTTTGGCCTTCTTCTTTGGTTTAGTTCAGGTCTTTCTTAAATGTTTTTCTGGGCTGCAAACTACATGGATGAGCTGCCAAGGCCGTTCCTCCGGTGAACAGCCATGAAGCAGCTCCCAACTCATCACACTCAAGAATGATGGACGGTCCTTCCCCAAGACATGCTCACACGTCTAGTAGAACCCAACAGAAATGCACTCTGGGCTCTCCTGTAGATTCAGGGCTGCCCAAGGATCAGTGGGTGCCCCAGAAGTTTAGCTTACTGGGCCAGGCTCTGTTCTAGGCACTGGGAAAACATCTGGTAAGACAAGGTCCCACATCTCGGGAGCTCACAGGCAGGCAGCTGGAGACACGCCTGTTACAGGCTGTCTGAAGGTGGGATGAGGACACCACACATGATGTCATTCAGAGGCAGCCTGCAGTTTAAAAGCAGGGGCCTGGAGTGGGGGTGCAGCTCAGTAGGTAGAGCGCTTGTCTAGCATGCGTGAGGCCCTGTGTCTGTCCCCATCTCTGCACGCTTGTACACGCCTGCAATTCCCACATTTGGTGGGGAAGTGAGGCAGCATGACTAGAAGAAGTTCAAGGGTAACCTCAGCTACACAGTGAGGGGTTAACCTGTGCTACACGATACCCTGTCTTAAAGAAAGAATAAAAGAGCAGAAGCCTGACCTCTGGATGGGAAGACATGGGTTGGGGGTAGGGCTTCTGGGGCAGGCAGGGCTGCCCTGAATGGAGGTTTATGGAGGCTTATTTGCAGGTGTGTGATACTGGTGTGGCTGACGGGGGACTACAGACCTTTAAAGAGACAAGAGGCCTGGGCCAGAGCCAAGTGAATGCTGGGAAGGAGACTGCCTGGCATTTCTCATGTGTGGGGGGTTGGGGGTAGGATGGGGGAAAGGTAAATACAGGAAAGAGGGAGGAGGTTCCTTGGGAAAGGGGTCTCGCCATGGTGGAGACAGACGACCTGAACGTGGAAGCAACAGCCGGCACAGGAATAGCAGGGAGACCGGAGAGGTTAGGGAGAGTCCACTGACAACAGCCGAGGTTCTGCTTCTCTCTGGTTTTGATGAAAGCTAGAATCCCCCCACTGGGATTCTGTGACATGGGGACCCCCCGCTGACCCTAGAGAGCAGGGCGCCTCAAGTAGCCCGCTGGAGAGTGAGTCTAAGGTGGCGCCCCCATGCCAGGCTGCGTCCCAGGGACTGGGCAGAGAGCAGCAGAGGTCTGGGTGAGGTTTGGCAAATGCCATTTACATAACGGCTGCTGAACCAAAGGTCAGGTTCAAGGCATGATGTTTGATTACACAGAGAAAACCAATCTAGTTTTTAATTTCCTCAGGTGAAGTGTGGGCCGCGTGGGTTCAAGGGTGCTGATGATGGAGGAGGGGTGCCTGGGATGGGGGTGGGCAGGGAAATCACTTGTCAGAGGGCCACCCAGAGGACACGTCCATGGACTCCAAGCACAGATGAGTCTTCTCACCTGCCTTTAGCCATAGGCAATAAGGGAAAGAGAAGCGAGGCACAGGGTTTGTGAGCACTTATGCTGCAGCTAGCACTGTGCTTAGCGCTCAGTATTCTGTGCCTTGTGAGCCACTGTGCCTGTAACCAGGTCCTCCTAGGATCCTCACCTCTGATTTGCATCCAAGTACACAAATGCAGAGAGGAGCCAAGAAAGCGGTCTGAAGTCGCACAGCTAAAATAGGTGGGAGAACTGGACTGGCTTCAACACAGAGAGACAGATCCTGACTCTCAAGCCTTCTCTGTCGGCGGGGCCCAAAGAGTCAGAGCATGGGCCCTGGCAGTCCTAACTAGCTAGAGTTGGCTACCTGTCTCCTACTGGCCAATTAAAGACACAAGTGGGGAAAGGAGGTTTAATTCAGTGTGGCCACCAGGAGGTGGTGGTGCACGTCTGGGGTTGAAGACAGAGCCTTTGACTGGAAGCCTCAGGAACGCAGAGCAGAAGATCTGTAAACACAATCATGGTATGATGTGACGACTGATGTCCCCACAGCACCACAAGGTCACTCAGTTAAAGTAGCTGTATTAGTTTTGTCCAGAAAACCACGCCTTCCCCATGGCTCTAAGAGGACCACAATGGCACGGCCACTACCATGGTGATCAAACACACTATTGAACGAACGCAGGGCTGTGTGTGCACAGAGATTAAAGGTGGCTGGCTCATCCCTTCTGCCCACACATCAGGCAAGTGTGTTGTACTAGTGAGGCCGTGCGAGACAGGATTAGGTCTCACATTCTGCAAGTTTGCCTGGATCGTGACCCCCCATTTGGGGTTTCTAGGGGGTACTCAGGCATGTTCACGGCACTGTTATCAGGTGCTTTGTGGGCAAGGGAAAGGGTGACAGGCTAAGCTGAAACTGGTCCTTGGGCCAGGGTGCCATTCCTCCACCAGCTGGGGTGACGTGGGTTTAGAAATCCCATGGAGTCTATCAACCACAGTGTGTTGGCTAGAGAGCCAGGGCAGGTTTGACGTTTGGAGGGGGCACATGCATGCAAACAGGCAATCATTGGGAGAAGAGTGACAGGGTAGAGTGACAGTCTGGGGCTGAGGAAGGAGCGAGCAGAGAGGTTTGATTCCAATGGGGAGGAATCCGGAACTGAACTGTGTCCTCCAAGGGCCCCTCCCTGGCTCCCTATCAGTGGGCACAAAGCTGCCTATCAGGTTAGCGGAGACCAGATGGAGTTCAAGGAGGGCAGACCCAGGATGTCTTTGAGACTCTCAGGACTGCCTGAAGCTCAGTTTTCTAGAACCATAGGGAGCAAGACAGAAAGGGTCATGGAATGGAGGGAGGCCCTTGCAGAGAAAGCCACATGGACAACATCCAGCCTTTCTGCCCTAGAAACTTCTGGAACCAGTGGCTCTTCCACGTTGGGAGGTGAGGGAGGAAAGGATTGGTCAGCCATGTGAGAATCAGGCAAAGGGAACACCAAGCTGCTTTGTGTTCTCGGGGCCGCCAGTGCTGTGGAGTGAGACAGGGACAGTTGCACGCGGCGTGAATCTACTGAAACCACAAAATCATGCTTTAAAATGAGGTTTGATGACAGATGAATGATGTTGTTATATTCTGCAAAGAGCAGAAACTGATAAAAGGAAAATGGCAGCCGTCTGCTGGGTACCTGGAGCTTTAGCCCCAGCATTTACTGCCATTGCTCAAGCGGACTGACCTCGTGCTGTGATTGGCTAGGCTCTCTGTGTACAAAACGGAGGAGACTAGAGTTTGCCTTAGAGCGAGAGTGAGAAGCTGAGAAAGCTGGAAATGTGAGCATGGGGTGGGAAAAACCACGGGCGTTGGGACTCAGTGGGGCAGAGGCCACAGGTCATAGGTACCGGAAACCAAGTCCAAGACAGATCGTTCTCCACTCTGCTCTCTTTTTGCTCCCCCTCTTTTCTTTCCATTTCCATCACCTCTTTTCTCCCTCCCTCCCCCACTCCACCCTTCTTCCCCTCCCTCCATCCTTTCCTTTTTGAGACAGGGTTTTGTGTATGCCAGGCTGGCCTTGAACATGTTATGCAGCCAAAGATGACCTCGGACTCCCAATCCTCCTGCCTTCACCTCTTGAGTGCTAGTGTTACAGGCACGTGTCATCATGCTCAGTGACTCTGGTGCTGGGAATCAAGCCTACGGCTTTGTGCTTTAGGCAAGCACTCTACCAGCCTAGTGATATCCCTGGTTCCCGAGATAGACCTTGATGGATGACAAACATCCTTGCTAGGTGGCTGTGCTGTAAAGTCCAGGGAGAAAGAAGCCTAGATAGCAATAAGGGTCCAAGGGTTAAATAAAAGGTGTTTTAACCCATCAGCAGCAAGGAACTGTGGAGGGCCAAGTCAGGTCTGAAAAGGCAAGCAAAGTCTTTCCCATTAAACACGGAGAGCAGAGTGGATTTGTTTTACTGCAATGGATTTACTGTGAAATGAATGAGCCAGGGGTCCAGTGTCCTTCCCTGCTTCTAGGATGGTTCTGGTTTTACAAAGTGAGTGGGTAAGGTTTGCTTTTGGATTGCATCCCCATAATCCTGTCTGTCAGATTCCCAGCACCCATAGTCTCCAGCTTTGGTAGGCATGCCCCTGGAGGACACTCAGCCAGTGTCAGATGGGGGAATGAATGATGGATAAAGGGATGAATGAATGATCCTCACATATAAGGCCCCCATCTCTATTTAAATTCAAGGGGCTGGAGAGAGGGCTCAGCAGTTAAAAGCACTTGCTAGTCTTGCAGAGGACCTGAGTTTGGTTTCCAGGGCTCACGTCAGGTGGCTTAAAGCCACCTTTAACCCCAGCTCCAGGGGAGCTGATGTCCTCTTCTGGCATCTGTTAGGCACCTGCAATCACTTGCACACAACCACACGCATGTCCATAATTAAAATCAAAAATAAATCTTAAAAAATAACTAATCAAGTCAAATCCCTTTTAGGGGCTGTATGAGGGGTATGGAGACCAGGGCCTCTAGACAGGAAAATGCTTTATTACTGAGCCACGTCTTCAGCCTCCTGAGCCTCATTTCAAAATGAATACGCCTGGTGTTCTCCAGGATTCTGCTAGGGAAGATGCTGTGTAGTCACACATAGTCACGATGGCACCGTGGAATGTTCTTGGTGATCCACCCAGGTGATACGGCAGAATTTGTAAAGTGCTTCTGAAGAGAATTCCAACCCTGGGGATTCTGATATTGGAGACTCAGGATATCACAGACACAAGTGTTTGTCTGAGGACCTCAGACCGCAGCAGTGCCCTTAGGGGACATCCTGAGGTGCCCCTGTGTCATAGAGTAGACGGAGTTGTAGAAGAAAAGCAGCTTCTGATGGTGGGCGGTGCTGACAGTGCAGTGGCACTGTCCAGGCCTCTGGACTGTGAGCTAAAGGGGTGTTCTCTGATGCACGGTGTGCTGGGCCCCACTGGGTCCCACTGCATCTTTTATTCATACGGACAGGTGCCTGTCACTCTTGACTCACCATGCAGCAGTCCAATGCAGCGAAAGAAACTCTCACAAGCATTGGTACCCCATCAATCTTCCAGACAGAGCCTATTCTGGAATGCCCTGTGAGATGCTTCTCCATGAATTCAATTTACCCACCCCGGCTCCCCCGAAGCACCTCCCAGCATTTGCAGTTAATCACAGTTCATTTGGGCTAAGGATTTATCTTCTCTGTATTACTCCTGCTAGAATCCATCTTTTTCTACCCGACATAGGTGGGCCTTCCAAACCAGTTCCTATATATAGCGAGAGGATGACCTGAAGCTAGCGGGGGTCGTCTCCTGGTGCCATTACTTGTTCACATCTAGATCACGGGGTTGGGAGTGGGATGGGGCAGGACTACAGAGGTAGGGCCAGATATCGGGGCAGTCATGAGACCAAGGCGGGTGCCTAGGCCCTGTTCCTAACTGCTGATCTGAAAGTTTTAATACTTTTTTCCATTTGTGTGTGTGTGTGAGAGAGATAGAGATAGATAGAGATAGAGATAGAGATAGATAGAGATAGAGATAGAGATAAAGATAGATAGAGATATAGATAGAGATAGATATGCATATATGTGTGTGAGGGAGGTGCATATATGTATATATGTTTTACATGTGTGTGCATGCATGTGGAAGCTTGAAGTTGATACCAGGAGTCATCCTCAATAGCTTTCCCACCTCATTCACTGAGGCAGGATCTGTCAATCAAATCCAGAGCTGACGGATGTGGCTAGTCTTTCTATCAGCTTGCTGTGGGGATCCTGTGTCTGCCTTCTGAAACCAGCATTATTGGGAGGCTTCTTGCCCATCTGGCATTTACATGGGTTCTGGGCCCTGTTCTCTGTTCTCCTTGCTTTCATGGCAAGTGCTGAACCACTGACCTCTCTCCACAGCACTGGAGATCTTAATATTTATGAACAAGGGGTCTCATATTTTCTTTTCACACTCTGTCCCCGCAGTCATGCAAACAGCTTGCCTCTCACTGCCAGCTGGCTTACTTTTTTTCTGGGGCCACTGGCACAGCGTAGATCTGGTAGGTCTTGCAAACACATTTTCACAGATAATAAACTTTCACTGCATCAGCTCCTTTTGCCTTCATGCTATGGCCACTGGTCCGGCCCAGGACTCGGCATCTCTCCCCTGGGTTGTCATGACAACCTTGACCCTTTTTGGACTGTCCAGAGTGATGCACGACTGCTGTCATGTGGTCCAACTGCAGGGGCACCAAGCCTCTCAGACAGAGCACAGGTCCCAGAGTGCTGTGCTGCCTTCCATGACAGGGCAGCTCCTGGACTCATGAGGCACAGGACCTGGGAAGCCGCCGTGTGTCTCAGCCACCACCACCAGCAGGTGAGCTCATGTTGTATTGGAGGGCTGGCACCAAGCGATTTTCTCGCACGTGCTCACTATCTACAATGGCAGAAGCAGGCATCAGCTAGTCGTGAGGTGGTGCATACCTGTAATCCCAGTACTTGGAGACCTGAGACAGGAGGACTTCCTTGAATGTGAAGCCAGCTTGGAGTACCTATTGAATGCTAGTTAGGTTAGTTAGGGCTACAGGGTGAGACACTGTGCCACAGATAAAACCATCCACCCAACCAAACAGGACTTTAGCAAAGTATGCCTAATCCAGTCCAATCTCAGTCCATGCTGGCGTCAAGAGCTAGAAATCAATAAGCAGAACACAGCTCAAAATGCGGACTCTGATCCCTAAACGTGTGCTGTTTGTTAGCTCCGAAATGTGCAATTTCACAGCGCTCTAACAGTACTTCACCGTAGACCAGAAAATTCACCGTGGCACATGGTGACATTGCCATTACAAGAGAAGGTGTCAGCACCGTGTTTGTCTGTTAAGCATCTAGCCGGAGTGGAGGGGAGAGTGTAGGTTACGTGAGAATCACAAAGTGTGCACACTGCCCAGGTACGGCCCCAAGCAGAAATGTTTTCTTTAACCTTGTTTAGGGAGTTGGGGAGGGAGAGGGAGTTGGGGAGGGAGGGCGATCGGGACCACGTTAAAGATGGGCACTGAGATGAAGGTGGTGGCCTTTCTCTGTAAATGTCAGATGACAATGAAGGCAGCTCACCGTGGCTCCTTGGGAGGGTTTGATTTTTCTCAGGTCCATTCAGGGGCCTGAACTGGATCATCATGCCTGGTTCGGCTCAGTGTGGGGCATCAGCTGTGTTTGCTCACAAAGGAAACATGGTGGGGGAAGTGTGAGTTCCGCACTGGCTCCTCTCTCAGGGAAGAAGAGCTTACTGTCTCATCATAAGCAAGACCCAAGCTGCTCCCCAGACTCTAGCTGACCTTGAAGCCTTGACACACAGCAAAACTCAGAAACTATCATCTATAGGCTTGCCACGGGTAGAAGGCATAGCCCCCCCATATTTTAAACTTTTTAAAAAATAAACTTCTTGGGGGCTGGAGAGATGGCTCAGTTGCTAAGAGCTTTGCTTGTTTTCCAAAGGTCCTGAGTTCAATTCCCAGCAACCACATGGTGGCTCACAACCATCTGTGATGAGATTTGGTGTTCTCTGCTGGCATGCAGGGATACATGCAGACAGAACACCATACACATAATTAAATACATAAATTAAATTATTATTTAAAAATAAACTTCTCTTATCACATTTATTTTTATAGTGAGTGTTGTGTGCATGGCCCATGTGTGGAGGTCAGGAGTCAGCTGGTAGAAGTGGATTCTCCTTTCATCATGTGGCTTTGGGGACTCCAAGTCATGTTACTGGGCTGGGAGGCAAGTGTCCTTATTGGCTGAACCATCTTGCTGATCACAGGTGCCTGAGATGCAGATGAGGAGAAAGGCCAGTGAATTAAGATGGCTAGAAGATGCAGCCGGGTGGTCACTCTATGTAGGAGCTTATCTGGCTAAATAAATGTGTGTGTGTGTGTGTGCGTGTGTGTGTTCATATTTGCATGCATGTGTGGATGCAGGATTCCTTGGCCCATCTCACTCTTCTTTTGCTCCATATAGTTGTACTCCATCGTCCTGCCCTACTCCCCAGCATCTTCCATCTCATTCTCCTTCAGGTCAGATCTCTTGTGCTCCCAGGCCTTTCTTCTTCTGTCGTCTGCTCGAAACTAGGTTGTCTCCAGCTCACCCTCTCTCCACTATGGCGCCTCCTTGGATCCTTCAGACAAAGCTCCGTGCTCCCTTCCATGCACTCAGATGGCTGAGGGGGCTACAGAGGCACCATCTCTTAGTACTGGGGGACCACGATGGCATCATCCCTTAGCACTGGGGGAACCACAATGGCATCATTCCTTAGCACTGGGGGACCACAATGGCACCATCCCTTAGTACTGGGGGACCACAATGACATAATCCCTTAGCACTGGGGGACCACAGTGGCATCATCTCTTGGCATTTTTGCCTGTTCTTGGATTGGTAGTTCTTGCCTAAGGACAGATGCTCCTCTCTGATCTCTGGTGCACAGGAACTCACTTCTGTTCAATGGATGTATGTGTGAACACAGGCATTGGTGTGGATGGTCTGGATGGTGGGAGGTTCTGGAACGTAAAGAGGCCCCACTACCCTTGGCCTCTCAAAGTCATCTTGAAGGACAGCTGGTCTGCATCCAACTGTCCTCTTGGCAATGGCTGGTCTTTCCACGAGGCTCCTGCAGGGAGTGAGCTTTTCTGGCTTTGCTGCCTGCCTTTAGGCCCCCTAAGTAGGATGCATGCCTGCATGACCCTTAACATTCAAACTAAATGTTCTCATCTCTCCCCAGACAGGTATTTGATGCTGAAAACAGCATTCTGCAGAGGCTGTTGGGGACGCATTGCAAACAGTCTTGTCTTATCTGCCACTTGATGGCCAGGCCAAGCTGGGCTCACACAGAGCCCTTCCGGGCAAGAACCCCGAGGGAAGCAATGACTCTTTTGTCACACTGGCACCAGTGGGCATCTCTAAGTATTTTTGGAAGCCGTCAGGAAGAAAAAGGAGAGCAGAGATTGGGAAAGTCACAGACAAGAGAGCTACTGGCAAATTTAGTGGAGCTGGGAGCGTGCTCAGACCTTGGGCAGCTGATGACAGGGTCCACTGTCTATGAGGACAGGATTTGTAGCCAGGTTGGTGGTACAGTTTGGGGGAGGGGTGACAGCTCTGCCCTGAGATTCCTCCAGAAAGGGAGTCAGTAATGGTTGCTTTCAGGAAACTAAGTCCCTACATTTGGATTCCACCGATCAGAGGCAACAATCTAATTAGGTAATTGTTTCCATAGAAACCTGGTATGTTTATTATTGCTTTATGAGTCTCTTCAACTGTGCAAAGGAGGGAATAGACTTTTGCTGCCTTGAGCTCTGAGCTTGCTGTGTGTGGGCAGCGCAGGGAGCAAGGACGGACTGTGGAATTCAATACGGGAGGGAGGGGTCCAGATGGAGAGGGGCCCTTCCTCAGCATGGGAAACAGCTGCTGGTCCACTGTATGAGTAATTACGGTGAATACGGCAAAGGAGAGGGCTTTTATGGGGTCGCAGGGTCTCAGGCATGCCAGGTCAGAGCTCTGGCATGTGTTTGTGACACAGAGAACAACTTAGATTGTTCTTTGTACTTTTTTTTTTTGAGACAAGGCCTCTCACTGACTTGGAGCTTGCCAAGTAGGCTAGATGGGGTAAGGAGGGAGCCCCAAGGATTCTCCTGTCTCTGACTCCCCAGTAATGGGACGGAAAGTGAATGCCACACCCATTTTTTGATTTTTTAAATCATGGATTCTAGGGATTAAGCGCAGAGACTAATGTTTGCTAGAAAAATACTTTACCAACTGGACTACCTTCCTCCCAACCCCAATTTTTAAAATAACTTTTTAAATTTCTTTTTTGAGACAAGATCTCACTATGTAGCTCTGGCAGTCTGGGAACTCACTCTGTAGACGAAGCTGGCCTCAAACTCACGGCCTCTGCCTCCTGAGTGCTGGGATTAAAGACGTGTGCCACTATTCCCAATTCTCCCAATTCTTTTTTCTTTTCTTTTTCTTGAGGCAGTTTCTCATGATCTTCCTGATTATACCCCTGTATCCCCACACCCATTTACGGGGTACAGGAGATGTAAATCAGGACTTCCTCTATGTTAGGAAAGAACTCTACCCGCCCACCCTATTCTCAGCACAGGTTACTGTGAGTTGAGGGAAGGTGTGTGTATGTGTGTGTGTGTGTGTATGTGTGGCGTGTGTGTGTGTGCATGGTCCCTGTCCTCTCTGCCCGCCCGCCCCCGTTCACGTGGAGGAGCATCTCAGGCTGCAAGGCTTGCTTTCTTGGTGGCTTTTGAAGCTTTATCCTTCTGCCTTCTGGCGGGACCAGATAGCCTCCATAAAGCCAAAGGCATCCACCCTTGAACATCTGAGGATGCCACAGCCCACTCCCCTCTGGGATTTCTATACCTTCATCTGCTGGGCTGAATTAGGCCACAGGACAGTGTTCAGCCTGCATGGCCTGCACTTCTAACGCTTGTTGACTGTAAATGTCTCCTTCAGAACGTGACCCTGGGCTGAGCAGATGAGGTCATGCATCTGAACCTGGCACCTGGAAAGGTTTACAAACAGGAAGCATAGTTTCTGAGCCCATTGTAACTTATCCTGTTTACCCTCTGGCAGAGCTCACATTCCACTCCCAGCACCCTCTGGGCTTCGGTCTCTCGTTTTGCCACAGGCTTGCAGGATACACATGAGATCCCCTGAACCACCCTCCTCTGTTTCTAAGTCAAGATAAAAGATGCCGTTGAGCTTTGAAGCTGTATCAGTTTACACCTTGGTCGTTAACAGGGCTCAAGGCTCAGCATGCTGGAGATGATTCATCCCCTGCCCCACAATGCCAGGAGAAAATCATATACAGCCTTCACCTTGGAGCACAGCAAGGGTCCGGCACTGAACTAGGCACTGGGTGTATGTTCCATTCTTTGTCTGTCTCTCTCTCTTTGGTGTGTGTGTGTGTGTGTGTGTGTGTGTGTGTATGTGTGTGTGTAAGTGCTTGCATCCCTGAGTGCCACAGTGCGCATGCAGACGTCAGAGGACAATTTGTGGGAGTGGACTCTCTCTTTCTTCCATGTGGGTCCCAGGGATCCAGCTCAGGTGGTCGGGCTTGGCAGCAAGTGTCTCTACCCACTGGGCCATCGTGCCAGCCCCACTGTTATCTCGGGATTCTCACTCTGTAGGACAGTATTTGTTTTAACTCTATGTGTACATTGTGTGTACAGTGTGTGTGTGTGTGTGTGTGTGTTGTGCACACATGCATGTGTGATAGGGTTTTACTATGTAGCCCAATCTGGTCTTGAACTTACTACAGCCTTGAGCTCATGATCCTCCTGCCTCAGCCTCGGAGGTGCTGGTATCACCAGTGTGTACCACTACAGCTGGCCTTGTTTTGATTTTAAAGAAGGTTTTGCAGTGTAACCTAGACGAGCTTTGGATTCCACAGTAATCCTCTTCCCTCAGCCCCTTCCCTGCACCAAGTGTTAGCAGAGAACTAGGGTCCCATCTTGGGTTTCTTAGTCTTGTTAATAAAGGCATTTAAGTACAGACTTGAAAGAAATTCAGAGGACAATTTTATTAAAACTTGAAAGAAAAACCAGGCAAAGTGAGCTGTAAACTTCAGCAGCTTCCCGGAAGAGGGAGATGAGGAAGAGGAACAGAGAAAAACCACATGGCAGGAAGGAGGGCTTCAGGGAAGGAGTGAAAAAGGCTAACCTACCAGAGAAAGCAAATTCAGTTCTAGCCAGCACTTGAAGAGAGAAGAAAAAGGAAGTGTTGGCAGACCCAACAGAATCTATGGTGGCGCTGTAGCCACTGCACAGAGGGCAGGAATTCTGGGAAGGAAAAGTACAGTATCTCACTAAAGGGATAACTGTTCCTCCCACCTCTTTAGCATAGCTTAAGGTGAATCAGCCTTCCTGAGGGGTGGTCTCTTAGCCAGGAGACTGACAGGTCCAACTGAACTAATGCTTAAGGAAGGGAGTGATAGCATGTCTCCACCAGAGGTGGAGTCTATAGTTTTAGCCAGAAGGAAATAACTTTCTGTGTGCCTCCAACGCCAAGACCAACGCTGGGATTTCAGGTATGAGCTACGGCGGCAAGTTCAGAAAATGGTACTGCCTTCCCTGCAGGAAAGGGAGATGTGGTTTATTTATAGTCTCTTGTTTAATTTGCACTCCAGCCTATGGCATGGGTTCCAATCACCATCTGTACGTGACAGATGAGGAATTAAAAGGCTTGGGCAAGCTCAGAAGTTTGCCCAGGTCATATAGGCAGCCGGCGTGAGGACAGAGTTTTGTCCAGACACTCAGCAGACAGCTACTAGGATAATAAAGGGACCAATGAACCCGCAGAGGAGGTGTGGCGCTGCCATTCTCCACGCAGAAGAGGTGAGGTGGCAATGTCTATCGGGGTCATGTGCAATGACAGAAACCAAGTAGAGGCTGCGGAGAGAGAGTGCCTGGGAGGGGGCCAGAGAGGACCTGTGTGGAGGTGGAAGGGTGAGCCGGAGCTGTGCAGAGGGCAGAGATGGGGTCGTGGCTTCCAGGCAGAGATAGAATAGAGCTCTAAAGCACTACACAAGAAATACATCTGGCTGAAAAGATCCCAAGGCCCTAAGGTCTTTCTATATTCTAAAACTTCATGGCTCTTATACAATACCAAGGTGATATCAGGACAGAGTCCCTGCGCTTGCCAGGAGAGATGAATGTGATCAAGTTGGTCAAGCACTCAGCAGTGTGCCTGACACAAACTGAATGCTACCTGGTATGGGGGGGGGAACATTCCTTCCCCCAGGTACACTGCCATGATCATCACCGAGGGTGGAGCCTGTCACCAGCTTGCAAAGACTTGTAAAAGCAGAACATTCTCAGGTGACTTTGCTGCTCATTGTTGGTAAATCTGCAGCCCAAACAAACAAAATAGAGTAAACAAACAGGAAGAGGGACTTTTTTTTTGGGGGGGGGGGTATAAATTGCCCAAGCCCCAGTGGAAAAAAAATAACAAAAGGCAGACCCTTCCCAGGAACCCCACAGAGAAGAGAGCTCATCAAAAGGGAATCCACAAAGCTCATCGAAGGTAATCAATACCAATCAGCCTGCAAATCAAAGACAAAGCAGTAGCCCTAAGGCTAACATCATGTTTGTTAGTATTTTCTTGAGGTCAGAGATCAGATCTGGTCCATTGTGGTTCTCAAATGCACAGGTAAATATATTCATGAGCTTCTCACTACAAGAGGGAAGCCTTGTTTGTCACCCTGGAGGACAGCACCAAGTGGGAGTACCTGGTTCTACCCTCCAATGCCAAGGGCTGTGAGCCAGAGGATCCAGGAAAGCCTCTGAAGGAAGCAAGGGGAGTCTACACTGCCCCCTAGTGGTAGGAGGTGCAAAAGTCAAATTCTGGGGTCTGAAAGACAACAGATAACTTGCGTTTCCAAAGATGACCGTGACTAATTCTCAAGATGTAGGACCTATTTGATCAGCTCCACAGAGAACTGGAGATATTTCCCTTGGCTCCATGGGTGAGACTGGTTTCTTGTATTGGTTATGAAACCCAAGGGGAAGTGACAGGGTGACTTCAGGGAGGTGACTTTGGAGGCTGAGCATCCAGAGTTCATAGCTTCCACCTTGACCACCCAAACACTCACTCTTGGGATTAATCCCCCAAAGGGCCCAAACTGGTCTCATGATGAAGGCTGTCCTGGTGAGTTTGACATGAGGTAGCGAACCTCAATTAAGAAATAAATGCCTCCACCAGAATGACCTGTGGGCAATCCTGTAGTGGATTTTCTTGATTAATGATTGATATGGGAGGGCCTAGCTCACTGTGGGTGGTGCCACTGTGCTTACTGTGATGGTGCCCGAGCGTAAATAAGGAATACTGGTTAACATAAAATGTAAGAGCTAGTTAGTAACAAGCCTGAGCTATTGGCTGAGCATTTATAATTTATAATTCATCCTCTGAGGAGTTATTTGGGACCAGACATTTGGGATAGGAAATGTTCAATTACATCTAGGTGCTAAGAAAACCGGCTGAGCAAGCTGCAAGGAGCAAGCCAGTAGGCAGCACCCTTCACAGCCTCTGCATTAGTTCCTGCCCCTAGGTTTCTATCCTGATTGTCCTGGATTATGGACTACCAGTTGTTCATGACATAAACCTTTTCCTCCACAGTTGTTTTTGGTCGTGGTGTTTTAACGCAGCAATAGAAATTCTAGCTAAGACAAAAACTATGCAGTGAGAGACAGAGTGGGTCTCAGATTCTCAGGTGTCGGCTTCCTTAGACATATCCACCCAGCTCCATGGCAAGGCAGCCTCAGTTGAGACTCTGGTGGCTCCCAGGGGACAGAAAAGCACAGCCTATGCTGAGGGAGGGGGAGTTGACTGGGGGAGGGGGAGGGAAATGGGAGGCGGTGGAGGGGAGGAGGCAGAAATCCTTAATAAACAAACAAACAAATGAAAAGCACAGAAACTTTGCAGAAACACCTCTGTATCTAACATGGCAGAGTTACGGGTGTCATCGACTTTGTTCTGCCTGTGCGGCTCAGTTTCTAAGAGGAGCCTTGGAAATGCAGGCCCAATTGTACTTTCAGAAGCACAGCAAATAATTCAAAACATCATCACGGGGGCCAGTGAGATGGCTCGGTGGGTAACGGCGCCGGCTGCCCAAACTTGGCAATCTGAGTTTGTTCCCTGGAACTCACACAAAGGTGGAAGGAGAGAACTGACTCCATGAAGTTGACATCTAGCCCCCCACATGCATGCCATGATGCATTCTCCCTCATCTACATATAATGTAGTATATATTATATATACATACAATAATTAAATTTTTTGATATCCAAGTATTAACATAACCAGAACTTTAAAAATTTTAATTCAATTTACTTATGAGACAGGGTCCTCACTCTGCAGCACTGGCTAGCTTGGCACTCACCATGCCGACCAGGCTGGTCTCGAACTCATAGAGATCCACTTGCCTCTTCTTCTGAGTGCTGGAATAAGAAAGTATGCCATGCTAACATAAATAGAACTTGTGTTCACATCTCCTTTCCCTTCTCATCTTCTTCCTCCGATTGCACTGGGAATCCATGATCCTTACAAACAGGCTCAGATGGAGAAATTCATAACACAGAGAGAATCGATTCTTGGACTTTGTGTGTGTTTGTTGCTCTTTGATCTTCTGTGGTTATTTTAATCTCAACAGTGATGTGGGAATCTGTTAGGATTATGAACGGAAGTTCCCCCAAAAATGCTCCATCTGTAGCGATAATTTCACAAAGGTTGACTAGCTCATCAGACCTTCAGGGACTGTGGAGAGGTGGACCAGGGATCTTGAGCTGTGCTGTCCCCTTAAAAGAGCCGTTTATCGGCCACTTCTGTAAGGGATCCCACATCCTCTAGGTAGATCTGTTTGGAATGTGTGAACAGACCCTTAGCTCCCACCAACCCCAAAGCTAAGTATATTGTCAGAGAGCATAAGAAGCCAGTGGCAGAGCTTACTCACATGGCTGTTACATACCTATCTCATTGCCTCCCCGGACCCCGGGCCCCAGCAATGTACTTACAAAGTATCTTGATTCATGACATTGTTCTGTGACCCTAGAAAATGATGCAATTGTCACCAGTTGGAATATGGTATCTGGGACAACCTGAATCTATGTGCACAGGCCAGGGTTACTCATTTGGCCCCAGAAGTTATCTCTTATGACCTTTGAGGTGTGTGTTTTGCTTTTGTATGTTGGCATGAGCAAGCTCAGGCTGAGGCACCTACTGACTAGTTCCTTCTGCCTGCTCAGCCCCTCTGTTCTGTAAGCGGAAAGGCAAACCGGACTTGGCAGGTCACTTGGGAACACCGTGTAGATTAAAAGTGTCCCTGTACCTTCCTCAGGGCTGTTACCCCAGCGCTGCAGCCCACACCCAGGTAGCTCATTAAAGTTCCTGAGCCCTGGCCTAGAAAGTTCTATTTTTCAGGTGACTGTCCTTGGACATCAGTTGCTGAGGTGTTTCAAGGTCATTCAAGCAGTGCTTGCTCCCAACATGTCCTCTGGCTGTGTGCCACTGAACCAAAATTGGGAAGGAAGGTTGCTGGGAACCACTCACCCCTGTCCCAGCGGCAAGTCTGCCCACAGGCTCGTACTGCCTAGCAATGCCTATGGCTCTCAGGCACCCCTCCAAGCTGCTGGGGTATGGATTTGCAGTGAGTCAAAATATTAAGCATTACTTGATTTCTTGCCTGGGGGAAACAGCTAGACCCTGGACTTCCAGCTAAGTGGAGACTCCCTATGGGGCTCCTCCTAGCCATTTCAAGGGGAAACCAGAACAGACTAATAAATGTAGGGCTCTCCAACTGTGAGGAGAGAAGGCTGCTATTGTTAGTAAGATGGGCACCCTCTCCGGGAAGCCTCCTCTTCTAGACCCCATCTGTTGTTGGAGTAGTCAATGGCTAAGGCTCAACCAACCTCAGCCTCATTGTTTGCAAGAAGAGAGAATAGCAAAAGGAAAATGTGTCCGTTTCCCCACCAATGAGGATCTCTGACTCTTCTAAGAATTCACATCCTGGGAAGTCTCTGAGGTTGCACTGACCATCGGAGCGAGCCCTGAAGCTGTGCAGCTCTCTGAGTGGCGCCTCACCCACTAAACTATTTCCCCATCACGGCAGCAAGTTAGGCTGACAGCTGGAGGTCCAAATATGCAGATGACAGACACTGCAGGACGCTTGTATATTAAGGGCACAGAGGGACCAGCGTGGCCTCTCCTCTTGCTCTTGTCATGATTCCAGCTCCCAGACGAGGAGATGGCGGTCCATCACACATCCACTGGAGGCACCGATGGCGGTCCATCACACATCCACTGGAGGCACCGGCTCCTGGTGTTGTTTAAAGGTTGATGATGGCTGGAACACGCAGGGAGACTAGCCTGTCACATCTGTCTTCCCATCGGCTGCTTGGCACACTCCCAATTTTTGTAAATGTGGCCAAAGGGACCCTTCAAGATCACACCTCCAATATGATGCCAGGTCTGTCTATAATCTCAAGGCAGCGGCAGCTTTTATGATAGGACCGCACACTTTCCTGTCTCTCTCCTTCCCTTCTTTCCCCTTTTCTTTCCTCTCTCTTTTCTTCGTCTCTGTTTCCCCAAGACTAAGAAATCCTCTAGGTCTTTTTTCTCTTTCAGCTCTTGAGTGTCTGGCATGGGGGTGACGGGTGTGTGTGACTAACATCGGCCACAGAATGGTTTCCTGGGTCATCTTTGGGGACGTTTCTGAGGTCTCAGACATTCAGGGAGACAAAAGGCTCCCCAACAACTTGAAGTACCCATGGTGGTGCTGGCAAGGCCTCCAAGTGGTGCAACTCCAGGGGACCCCCTCCACATGAACTTTGTCTTGTTAGTGGCACCCCTCAGAGTTGGCTTGTGTAGGGGTCCTGAATTCTGAGGGATGGTAAGCAAGCTCTAAACAGACAAAGAGTCTACTTCCATCCTCCCTGATGGGAATTGTTCCAGGGCCTTGAGACCAGGCCACCCTCAGCTAGTGACAGTCACACTTGGGACTCAGGGCAGAGTGCTACTCTGCCAGGCCAGGGACCACAGGTTGACCGTTCTTGTGCAGGAACGACAGGAGAAGAGGATGGTGCCTGGGCCACAGAGGATCCTCATTTAGGAGGTGGCCAGTGAGTTAGGATTACTTTGGAAGTCTCTGAAGAGTCAGGGGAAGGATGGGGAGGCAGCCATATCTGAAGGTAGAGGGATGCTCCAGTAATTCATTCGTTCAACACGTCTTAGTTTTGGCAAACACCAGGGACTGTTTCCTGTGCTAAAAAAACACAGCCACATGGGAAACAAATGGGGCCCCTGACTGCCACAAAGTTGGCTACCTGGCTCCCTGAGGCTGGAAAGTACCACTGTAAATGCCTGACCCGAGGCCAGCGAGATATGCTAAAGACAATTTTCCGTTACCTTAATTAGATTTCTGCTTTTATTCATTTCTGCTACAGGTAATTCTGGTTGCTCATAGCCTGGCACAGGCAGAAGCGCCTCTGTTCACCTCAGTGGGCAGCATAGTCACGGACAATAGGAAGGGCACATTCACCCACAGCTCTGGCTGTGGATTGGGTGTGAACGACCTCCTGGAAGTAGCTCTGACCTCCGTCTTGGAGCTGTGGTGTGAGAACCTGGAAAGGGTTCCTCCTCCCACATGCCCCACACTTCAGGATGGAGATGAGGAATTGAAGCTTTGGTATCCATGGAAACACAGATCAAAGAACTGCACATTCATTCAACATAGATCATCCCAGTGCCTCAGTGCTCCAGGTCACAGTTTCTATAAGTGAGGACACTCAGGCCAGATGTCTCAAGCATAGAGGACCGTCACCCTGCAGGGGAGGGACCATCACGTGTGAGATGTGAAGTTTCAACCTGATGCCTGGCATATCTGCGTCTCCTTCTTTCTAGAAAGAGTTTGAAAGAGCCCTCTAACCTGAGAGGAACACAGCTCCCTGAGGAGGGGAGGGGGTACTTGCTTTGTGGTGTCCTTAATGTGTATACAAATGTCTCCAGCAAAGACGAGAGCTTGTTGTTTTGTTCTCCTGGAGGAAGGTCATTGGTTAAAAAATAAAGAAACTACTTGGCCCTCATAGGTTAGAACATAGGTGGGTGGAGTAAACAGAACAGAATGCTGGGAGGAAGAGGAAGTGAGCTCAGACTCGATAGCTCTCCTCTCTGGGGCAGATGCAATGAAGCTCCGACCCAGGATGGACGTAGGCTAGAATCTTCCCGGTAAGGGCATCTTGGGTGCTACACGAATTATTAGAAATGGGCTAGTCCAGGTGCGAGAGTTAGCCGAGAAGAGGCTAGATATAATGGGCCAAGCAGTGTTTAAAAGAATACAGTTTGTATGTTGTTATTTCGGGGCATAAGCTAGCCAGGCGACCAGGAGCTGGGGCGGCAGGAATGCAGCCCGCAGCTCCCACTACACTTCTCCTTCTTCTTCTTTCCTCCTCCTCCTCCTCCTCTTCCTCCTCCTCCTCCTCCTCCTCCTCCTCCTCCTATTACTGTGATCAAAGGTCCTATGCCTGAACTGGTAAACTAGCTTGGCATTCAGTTTATAGCTCACATTGGTTTCCACCTTATGATCCTCCTGCCTTAGGCTCCAAAGTGTTGGGATTACAGGCATGTGTCAATATTGTTGGCCCACAAATCAGTCTTGAATAATCTCACCAGTGTATGGTCTCTAGTGCCCAAGGTGTGTTGCTCCATCCTCCTTTGACCTGACTTGCCCAGGGATGTGGTTTGTATGTGAAATGTCCCCTATAGGCTCCAGAGGTTGAGCAGGTGGTCCCTAGCTGGTGGTACTGTTTTATAGAAATGGAGGGTCTTGGGGGGTGACAGGAGGCTTCCAGGGCAGCCATGAGGAATCCTTGACCAGGACTGCTTTTACGCGGGTTGCAGCTCAACCATGATGTGGATGGGATCAGCACGCACTAAGTGTTACAAGGTGCTAGTGACTGGGCAAAGCACCTCCGTAAGTCTTTTACACTGCTATCTTTAAAGAAAGAATGCATTTGGAATATGTAACGCTAGACCTGGCATGGTGAGGCATTAGATACAAAAACTGAGTTACTGGATACACGCTAGTTCAACTATAAGAAATCAGCTAGAAGCATAATTCTACCATCTTGGATGAAAATCTTTAATAGAGCCTGTGTCAAGGATTGGGGCACAAATGATTTTTTTGTGGTGGTGGGGGATGGGCGTGGGGATATAGGGATTGAACCCAGGGCCTTATGCATGCTAAGCAAGTGCTCTCTCTACCTCTGAGCTATTTCAAGTGATATTTAAGGAAGTAACTCTTCTAGTAAGAGCGTGGGGAAGGTGAGTGGAGAAGATGAGAAGGCCAAGGAAGGGTTGCTTCCAGGCAAGTCATGTCTCTGGGTCCTCACCCTGAAGTTCCAGGGAACCCAGGAGAGTAAACCAGACCTCAGCAGGTATTCCGAGTGCTCATGCTTCCTCAAGAGTAAGCCACTGCCTGAAAGGTGGAAACATTCAGTCCCAGAGGCTTTAGATTCTCCTGTGGGCAAAGTAACTCCAGACACCAAGAGAATTTTCAGGAAGGATCTACGAGTTCAGACCGCTAGAGATGGAAAACAGAATAGGTGGGGTGTGTGTGCACACACAAAGGAAGTGTGAAGGGTTGTGCACACATGAGATTAAGAGGATCAGGCTGGGGAGAGACTCAGTGGGTAAATCTATTTGCTTTATAAGCATGAAGTCAAGCTTGGTCCCTGTCACTCAGAAAAGTTCAGATATGGCTGCATGTTCCTGATGTGTGTGTATGTGTATGCATGTGTGCATACTTGCATGTGTCTGGATGTGTATGCCAGTGCATGTGCGTGTATACCTATGTGTGTATAACTATGTGTGTGTGCATGCATATGTATGTACCTACATGTATGCATGTGTACCTAAGTGTGCATGTGTATGCTAGTGCATGCACGTGTGTACCTCTATGTGTACATACCTGTATGTTACACACACATGTGTGTATTTACCTGTCCATGTGTATGTATATCTATGTTTTGGTTTGAGCATACCTCTCTGTGTGTATGTATGTGTGTGTGCACGTTTGTGTGAAAACAGGAGAATCACTGGATTTTTCTGACAAGCCTTCTTGGCTGCAAAGTGGCAAGCCCAGGTTCAGGGAGAGAGCCTTTCTCAAGGGACACCAAGGAAAGTGATAGAAGATAATGGGACATGCTCTGATTTTTTTGTATGAGCACACATGCACAAAGACACACATGTACACAGACATAAGACACATGCACACACCATACACATACACACAAAGGGTCTAAGGAGATGAGGTGGTGTATATACCCACCCGCTGCTTAGAGGCACTGAGGGACCAGCGTGGTGGCACACGCCTTTAATCCCAACACTCAGGAGGCAGAGGCAGGTGGATCTCTGAGTTCGAGGCCAGCCTGGTCTACAGAGTAAGTTTCAGGCCACCCTGTCTCAAGCAAAACAAAACAAACAAAAAGAAAAGAATACCAAGGTTTGTGTCCAATGGCAGCCAGGACTCCAGTCCTAGACATGTTCTGATCTCATCCATATCTCCTGTCCCTAGTCTACCTCTCCCCATTCCCTCCTGCAGTCATGAAAAAAAGCCCTCTGCTGCCCCCTTGGCATGAAACCATTATGCAGGAAGGTAGGTCACATGCCACAGATTGTCTTTTAGTGCCTATAATTGCTTAATCAAAAACAAATGAGGGCTGTAAAAATTGGGAGTGTTCAAGCGTCCTCTGAATAGTCATGAAGGTCATCAAAGAACCGAAGTTGGGACAAACACAGCTCCTTGCTCTCCACCCCAGTCTCTCTCAGCTGACTGTGAACTAGTACTTTCCCAGTCTGGGTAGGAGATAAAGAATTTCTTCTTTCAGCAGTAATAAATCAAACACTCTGTGGACAGTGAAAATTGATTTTTTTTCCCCTCACTCTTTGCAGAGCCACGATACCACCGAAGCCACGGTGGGATGAGCACATAGCAACAAGCTTCAACTCGGCGACTTCAATTATCAAAATAAATGTCAGGCCTTGGTTCAGAGATACTACCACACCAAAGGGTACCCCCATAGTGTTGGCTGCTCCATGGGTGCTCCTCCCCCCCCGAGTTTCACATTTAAAGTTTATGAAGGGGGCTGGGGAAGTGGTTTAGCGTGTGTAATGTTTGCCTCACAAACATGAGGACCTGAATGTGAGCCTCAGTATCCACATAAAGGCTGGGTGTGGAGGTATGCACCGGTAACCCCGCCCCCCACCGCCATGTTGGATGGGGGGGATGAGCAGAGAAGACGGGAGGAGTCCAGGGCCTCACTAGTTAGCCAACCTAACTGAAACAGTGAGCTCCAGGTCCAGTGAGACTCTGTCTCAAAACACAAACTACAGATTGGTGGAGGGAGATGCTCATGTTGACCTCTGACCTTCACATCCTTACACAAAGCCGGTGAGCATGCATGTGCATGTGTCCACCCACCCACTCAGACTAAAGTCTGTGAGGACCCATTCAAGCCGAAGCCAGCACTCAGATTTAAGCACATCCCCTTCCTGACTTAAAAACTCCTCAAGAGGTCACAACACTGTCACCCAGCTTCACAGCCAGTTTGTGGTCCAGGTGAACTGACTGAATTAAAGTCTGTGTGATGGTCAGATATGGTGACACTTGCCTATGGTGCCAACACTGGAGGTCACGGTGAGGCAGGAGGATTGTGAGTTGAAGGCTAGCCTAGGCTACAAAGTGAGACCTTATCTCAGAAAACAAAGGCGAGGGATATCACTCAGTAGCAGAGCTCCAGACTAGCATATGCTGGGGACTCTCTCCCTCCTTCCCTCCCTCTCTCCTTCCCTCCCTCTCTCTCTTTCAGCCTGACTCTCACATTTGACCTTTCTCTTCTCATCATTTCTAGATTCTAAACATCTACTCTGAGAAATGTTGCCTCTCAGACTCACAGAAGTGCCCCAGGCAAAGCCACACTTGCTCACCGCCGGCAAGGCAACCCCTGCTCTCAGAACTGCGGTCTCTCGGGTGAGAGTCCCACCCTGTCCCGAGCAAGCCACCACAAGAACTGTGGAGGTAGCTACAGGAAAGAGCACATTCAATGGCCTAGCTTGGTACACCCTGCTAACTAGCATCCTATTGGCCAAGGACGTCATATGGCTGTGTCGTTGTAAAGAGGCACTGGAGTCCATCACTCTTGGTTGCCACAGCAACCGTGCACACATAAAATTCTTCCCAGGGAGTGTGGAGACCTGGCCTAGGACTTCTACCTGCAGGGCATGCTGGGTAACATGATGACATTCCCCCCCAAGGTCATATGACTTCCATTTCTTTCCCTTTCCTGTTCCTTAGGCAGAAAGAAAGCCACAGCGACAAGGGTGACACACGATTAGACTGTGTGACCTGGAGGAGAAACTGTCGCTTTTAAAAAGAATTTTCTGCTGTTTTTTCTTTTCAGAGAAAAGTGGTGGGTACTCCCGGAGAAGATACAGGCAGAGCTCCCCAATCCCTTGTTGTTGTCTCCACTTGATGGTGTGGGGCTCAGGATGTTCCATTTGAGCTAACCTGGCAGGCTAAGCACGCCTTGTCTCCCATACCATCATCTAGGAATGAAGTTCCAGCGTTTGTCTTATAGCATCATCCACCCTCCATAGAGTTTCATCATAAACCTCAGGAGATATGGGCTGTGCAGATGGCTCAGTTGGCAAAGTATTTGTCTTGTAGCCATGAGGACCTGAGTTCCATACCCAAAAACCATGTTTAAAAAAATCAGGCATGGGTGTGCTCACTTGGGGAGCAGGCATGGGGAGACAGACAAAAGATCCCCGAAGACTCACTGGCTAGCCAGTCTAACCCAGTTGGCAAGCCCTAGGCCAAAGTGAGGCACTGTCTCAAAAAGACAGACAGACTGACAAACAGAAAGATCACGCCTTAGGAACGAACAATACCTAAGGTTATTCTCTGACTTTTATACACACACACACACACACACACACACACACCCCTCTCGTTAGGTGGCTGCCACTAATACCACTTCACTGTTGGGGACATTGAAATACAAGGTGACTAACTCACTCAAGGTCACTGAGGCAGTGCATGGAAGACCTGGGCCTCCAACTCAGTCCTTAGGTTGGAATTGATTTTCTTTCTAGTACCTTCCAGCTCTTTCTGCTGGCTTCGGTAGCCAGCTGTCTGTCTCCTGCCACCAGGCAGAGTCCGGGTCCTGGAGAGGCAGCAGGAGCAGCAGGTACTGACTCAAGTCTGGGTGTCAGGGAGACACATGTACCCCAATAGCGTCACTGTAAATTCTACCTATGGACATTGAGGGAGGGTTAGGGGACAGAGCCCTGGAGATAGAAGAGACATGCATCGCCGGAGTTGCCGCCCTGGATTTGATTCCTGCTCTCTCTAACCCTTCTGAACTTCAGCTTCGATAAGCCTGGGGATTCTCAAGTGAGTCTTACAACTTTCCAGGAGACAAATGACAATTTCTTTCACTTGGGACAGAATATCTCAAACCCCAATGTCCAAGTTAAAAGGTAAAAGGGCACTCAACCAGAGCTGTGCACAAAGCAACCAGCCAGTGCTGACCCTCTGCTGGCAGAGACACAAAAGGTTCTTTCTATTCTGGGTTTTCTTCCCCTCCACACTGAAATGTGGCCAAGGCAGTTCGGATAGAGAAACGGTACGTCCTCTTCGGCAGCGTCTTTAGCAGGAAGACGTCTATTCAAAACCCACGAGTCACTTTCTATATTCACTTACGTACATGGGGGAGGGGGTGTAAGAGAAACTGGACCGATCTGGCTTCATTTGTGACCGTGGAGTTATCTCGGGTCACCTGACATCTTTCCACCTAGTGAGATGGAGAAGGCTCTATTCCCACTGTCAGCCCACTGCTGACTAAGCAGGTCTCTTTTTACCCCTCCCTCTCTCACCCCCCTCCCTCTGAGTAATCCAGGCTGACCTTAAACCTCAACTGTAGCCAAGGGTGACCTTGAACTTCCAATCTTCTTGCAATCCACTTCTGAGTGCTGAGATTCCAGACACGAACCACCTTGCCTGCTTCCTGTGGTGCCTAGGCCGGAACCCAGGGCTTTGTGCATGTTACACGTAACTAGGGAGTCCCTGCTGCAGGGTATTTGAATGAGAAGGCTGCGGTAAACCTGCCACTTGCGTGATGCAGGTCTGTAAACACCACACGAAGTCTTTCCTAAACTAACCAGAGTGGACAAGCAACACCATGGGTTTCCAGTGTTGAGCAAACAATGTTTCTGAAGGTAAGTCAGCAGGAGGTCAAAGTTAGCCTTATCTTGAGCAGGATATGCGTAGTCTACCGTTAAGGAGAGACTCTGCAGCAGGGGCATAAAGGCAAAGTAGAGATGGAGGGGAAAGAGGAGCTAGGTTGGTGGGGAAAAGCCTCCAACAGACCCCACTCAAAGGAGGACTTAGGCTTAGGAGGAGGAGCAAGGGGTGTGGTTCATTGGGTAGAGTCTTGCCTAGCTTGCACATGCACAATGCCTTGGATTTGATTGAGGCTCAGTGCTGTAATCCTAGCACAGGGGAAGTAGAGACCGGAAGGTCATCAGTTCAAGGTCATCCTTGGCTTTGTAGACAATTGGAGGCTAGCCTAGGCCTCACGAGACCCTGTTCTAAAAAGAAAGTAAAATAACCCAGAAAGCTTTGTAGATTTCCATCATAGACCTCAGTGTCCCCATGAACTTCCTGGGGTCTGGGACAAGCTTGCTATGGGCATGAATGAGTGTGCCTACAGAGAAACCAATTTGCACAAGCCACACCTCCCAAGTTCAAGGGGAGTCCCAGGCACACAATTCTAAGACTGGTCAATTCTCCAGCCATTTCCTTCCCTGTCAGTGGGGGGTAGGGTCTTGGGAGCTATCAAGGCATCTGTTTCAGTCAAGAGGTGGCTTTGTGTGCTCTCTAACTCTCCTGGTTTCTTCTAAGTGGGTGAATTTTCTGGAACATTCACCCCATTTAGCTCCAGCTTTTCTTTGTGCTCTTAATTGGAGGCTAAATGCCACTTGAGTGATCATTAAAGTACCAATCTAAGAGAAACCCCATGGAGTCCCGGGTGCCGATGGTGCCTGGGCCAGGAAGGGCCTGTCCTCTTGCGCCGTGTCCTGCAAAGTGGCAATGAGAAGCAGACCATGGTGATTATGCAGATTCAAGCCAGCATCTCATTTTCTTCTGTGTAACTTGTGGGAATCTGCACCGAGACCTTTACTTAATGACTGACTGTTCCTTACTTCTGCGGATGAGAACTTCCCGGGAGCTGTGTTCTCCTGCCTTCAAAACAGTCTACAACTCGGGACTGGGAAAGATGGCTCAGTGGGTGAAATTGCTTGCGGATAAAAGCACCATGACCTGAGTTTGAACCCCCAGCATTCATGTGAAAAGCTGGGCATGGCTACATGCATGCCTGTAATTGTGGAGTGGGGAAGAAGGCAGGATGCTGGCACTTGCTGGCTGCCAGCCTAGCTCCACGTTCATTGAGAAATCCTGTCTCAAGGGAGTAAGGTAGAGAGCCACAGAGTAGAATAGACAAGTCAGTCCCCGGGCTGCTTCCTTGTGCACAAAAGAGAAAGCTGCGTTTAATGGATAAGGGAAGGAATCTTCTAATTCCATCCCAGGGCTCTGTCGTAGTTCTTTGGGAAGGATTCTAGAGTAGCCTGGAGCCCCAGGAAAGGGTGCTATGCTTGATTAATAATGTCTGTCCTGGAACAGGAGTGTAGAACAGGGATGAGTGAGGAACAGCAAACACATTGTGTTACAAGGATTTACCAACCCCTAGCCAGACACACCCCTGATCCCTGGATTCAGGACAGAGCAGGGGTGTAAACCTCAGTCAAGAGCGCAGATCAGCACCAGGCTGTTTGATTCAAGTTCCAGACCTCAATGGGTGACCTCAGGCAGGCATCTTACCTGCTCTGAGCCTCAGGGTCTCTTTTATAAAATCAAAGGAGTCATGGTATTCACTTTCCAATGGCCATGGGAACAGAGAAACAAGACAATCTAGGAGAAACTTGTGAGTGGTGCCTTGCGCCAGCACTATATATATGGTCCCCTTGAGTTCTACCTAAGAGGGTGTGATGGTTGGTATTGACTGTTGTCTTGACGGGATCTAGAGTCACCTAGGAGACTCTGGGAATGTCTATCAGGGAGTTTCTAGGTCAGGAGGATCCATCCTGCATTGAGCAGCATCGTTCCAAAGACTGGGGCACCAGGCACCAGGGTGACTAAAAAGCAGAAAGCGAACTGAGCACCATCACTTGTCCCTCCACATCCTGACCGTGGGGACCATGTGACCAGCTGCCCCTGACTCCTGCCACCATGCACCCTCAAACTGTGAGCCGAAGGAAACCTTTACTTTCTCCAGTTTCCACTCATCGGGCATTTGTCACAGTAAGCTGAAAAGAAACCGACACAGAAATGCAAAGCCAACAGCAGGGGCCACAGAGGCCGCATCCCGAGCAGTGCGAAGGAGGAGAGCAGGCGGGAGGGCCAACATTAACAGTCTCTCCAATAGCCTTTATAATTACGTAGGAGACCTGCCTTTGGGAATACCCATGAGAAATTATCTAGATTGGATTAAACGGAGTGGGAAGAGTCACTCTAACAGCGGGTGGCACTGTCTCGGGCTGGGGACCTGGACTGAGCTCAGCACTGGCATCCATCCCTTCTGCATCCCGACTGTGGATGCAATGTGACCAGCTGCCTCCGGTTCCTGATGTCATCATGACTTTCACGACGATAGGCTGTATCCTTGAACCGTAAAGCACATTAAACCTTTTCCTCCTTAGGTTAGCATTTGTTAGGGTATTTTATCAATAGCAACAGAAAAGCAACTAAGACAGCGGGTTATAGGACAGCAGCTACGGGTCAGCATGCAGAGACATAACGGGCACACATGGGTACATGTGTACGATGTTCCTGTGTGACCAGGCACAGAAGACTCAGAGGAACGATCACCAAAATGTTACTGGTGGGACTTAGAGCAAGTGTGCTTTTCCTGAGGCAAGGAAGCTAATAAAAACACAGAAACAGACTTGCTTGTAGTCAAAGCATTGTATCCCCAGAAAGAGGCCAGAATCTGGGTCACCTCCCCATGTGATAGGGTGACCATTCCCTTCCCCACTGGGCTTCACCCATGGTTATCTTGGAGCGGAACCGAATCACCAGGAGTGAAGCGGGACCTGGCCACTGACAGTCCTTGGCGGACTCAAGTGCTTACTTTTAGGGCAGTCTCATGATGAGGACCCCACCGAGATCTCCCAATCAATTGTTTTACCAAACAACCACAGCTGCACTGGCCTCACGGAGGGCTCAAGTGCAAGCCAGGTTCCCAGACTCAGGGAGGGCTTATCAGTTTCTCTCCAAGCCAGAGTAATTAACAACTCTTAAAATGAATCAATTCTCCCAGGTCCTGGGCTCCCCAGGCTTTGCAAAGACAACGGAAGACAAATGTGCTTTAAAGATTTTATTTTGTCATTTTTCTTTAAGAAAGGAAATCTTGTCACGTGCAGAAATCGAAGAAGATGCTATTGCTCTTTACCCTAAGGAAGACAGGCACTAGTGAGCAGCGGGGGAGGGGGACGCATCTTCAAGGAGAAGAGACTAGAGCAACCAGCTGCCTTGTTTTGTCTTTCAGAAACAAGGCCTTGCTATATGCCCAGGCTGGTGCTGGTGTCACGACAGATGCGAGCCACCATGCCTGAAGTTACAAATACTCTGTGTGTGTGTGTGTGTGTGTGTGTACATGCATGGCACCCATAGGAGGAGGTCATGTCCCTTTTTCTGATCTGTCATTCTTTGCTTTATTCACCCAAGAGAGTGTCTCTCACTGAACATTGGAGCTATGCAGGCAGCCAGCAAGCTCCAATGATCCTATGTACCCTATAGTGCTGGGATTACAGGCTCAGGTGTGGTTATGCCTAGATTTTTTATGTAGGTATTAGGGATTTAAACCCAGGTCCGCATGGTTGTTGAGCAAGTATTTTTACCCAGGGAGCCATCTCCCCATCTGTCTTACTTAGGGTTTCAATGACTGTGAAGAGACACCATGACCGGGACAACTCTTACAAAGGAAAACATTTAATGGCGACGACTTGGTTATGGTTCAGAGGTTTAGTCCATTATCATTATGGTGGGAAGCAAGGCAGCTGCAGGCAGACATGGTGCTAGCTAAGGAGCTGAGAGCTCTTACATCTGATTCACAGGCAACAGGAAGTGGTCTGTCTCACTGGGTGTGGCTTGAGCATATTTGAGACCCACCTCTATGGTGACACATTTTCTCCAGCAAGGCCACACCCACTCCAACAAAGCCACACCTCCTAAGTGCCACTCCCTTTGGGGGGTCATTTTCTTTCAAACCACTACACCATCTATCTCCAGCCACAGACTTTTCAAGGTGCTGTAGGTTACTCCACTGGACCCTTGGTGTTCAGATCTGAAATACGGGGACTTGCAAATTTCCAGCTATTGTGAATTTATGTCAACAGCCAGCCTGCAGAAGGAACCAGGAGTTTATTCCACAGTGCAGTGGGGATCGGGGAGCCATGTCTGCCACCTTCTCATAGTACCCCTACTGAACAAGGCAGAGAAGGCTGTGATTGCGGCAAACCCCATAAAGTTCTGTCCTGATATATACAAATGCATTAAAAAAGATTAATTTTATTTTGTTTATGTGTGTGAACCTGGATTATGTATATGTATTGCATGTATGCAGTGCCTGTGGAGGCCAGAAGAGAACTCGGGAATCCCTGGAGCCGGAGTTATGAGTGGTTGTGAGCTGCCATGTGGGTGCTGGGAACCGAACCCATCTCCTCTGGAAGAGAAGTCAATGCTCTTATGTACTAAGCCATCTCTCCAGCCCCCTGATCCATATTTTTTAAGACTCACACTCAATGTTGTTTTATTTTGAAGCGATGTCACGCACAAAGTTTCAAAACTAGACTAGAGTCCCCTGTATTCTTTACCGGTGTCCCCCCAGGAGGCGCAATGTGCGTGGTCGTTATTATCAAAACTGAGACATCACAGCTAGTCACGAGTGTGTGTGTCCATAATTCCAGCACTTGGGAGGTGGGGTAGAGAGGTCAGAACTTTGAGAGCAACCTTAGTTACGTAGCAGATGAAGCTAGCTTGGGCTGCATGGAAGTCTGTTCCAAAACAAACAAAATACAAACAAAACCCCAAGCTCCCTTAAGAGACTGTCATTGTGAACCCTGGAGTTTGTCTAGGTGGTCGTAGGCTTGCCTAGCAGGTGTGAGGTCCTGAGTTCCATCTGCAGTATCAGAAGGACGGAGGAGAAAAAAAGGAGGGAGAAGGTAGGAGGGAGGGAAGAAGAAAAGAGAATGGACAGAGGGAGGGAGGGGGGAAAGAGGGAGGAGGAAGTTCGTGCTGCCATGGTAGCTCTGATCTGGCTAGCTTCTCCCATACCCACTTGCTCTGGGTGGTGCTTGGGTGTTTGCTCTATGGCACTGAACCATGGATTCACACAGTCACAGATGAGACACAGAATCGTCCCCACATCTGGATCTCCTCAGTGACCTGCGAGGAAGGTAGAAGTGAGGGAACAGGATACCAATATTCTCATAACATGGCAGTTGAGGAAACTGTGCCCCAAAGAAGCCACGTGACTCCTGGCATGGCTAATCTTGGTTGTGATCTAACACCCCTCTAAATCTGGCCCACACCGTCTGCTGGCAGCCTATATGAAAAGACCCGGAAGAACGGAGCATTTGCTTTTTGCCTGCCTGCCCCCTCTCTCACAGGCAAGTCCATACTGCCGCTGAGGCATTCCTTTGCTGGTGTTGAAACCCACTCTTCAGGATTGCAATGTAGACCGAAGACCAGCAGCTCTGTAGCAAGCTTCCGGGACTCCAGCGCCAGACTGGGACTGCTGAGCCGTCCAGTCTCCTGGACTGAATAGCTATTGGAGTCTTGGCCTTTACATTGGAGATAGCCATTGTCCTACTACATGAACTACAGTCTGTAAGTCACTCTAATAACACACACACACACACACACACACACACACACACACACACACACACACCTGATAACACTTAAGGTACCTTAGGAATGACTGCTCCAAAAACTAGGGAATGGGGAATCGGAAGAACGTTTGTTAGCTCCAAGCTAAGCAGGTAGCCTTGTCCCTTGTGTGGGATGCTCAGACCCTGGGCAAGACCGAGGCCCTGAGCAGAAAGTCAGCCTCGGGGAATGCACTTTCTCCACCAGGAAGATGGGAGGACTCCCTGCCCGTTTGGTCGCTCCCCTCCCTTGGATGGCAGGGTCGGAAGAGCCAGCTTGCAGTGGGCTAGACCTCCCTTCTGATCTATTTGATGCTTCCCCGTAGCAGGAGTTTCTTGCTTCTCTCTCACCTCCTTGTGCCAGGCCCCGGTCCCCTCCTGGAGGAGGCATCTTGCTCCACTGAGGGTGTTCTCAGTAATCAGCCCAGGAAAAGCATTCTATGGCTACAACTGAGATTTTTTTTTTTTTAAAGGAAACGTTAGCATGCCTGCCAGTGTTTATGGTAGCCTGGGAGAAGAGCTTTCAGGAAGCAATAGATTCAAGATTTCCACCAGGATTTAAACACTGGATAGTGGCTAGGGACTGCTGGAAGCGCCCTACAGCAACAGTTCCTTAAGAAGGATTCTCAGGCTACCACAGATCTCAGATGACAGGAATGCTGACATTGATTACTAATGTCTGTCAGGAGATCAGGGTGCTGGCATCAATTAATAATGTCTGCCATGGAAAGGGCTGACACAGGTAGCAAGTGTGTTGATTACCCTTGAATCCTTTGATAGCAGGGAAACTGAGGCCATGAGACTGTGATGACTTGCTTATGGTCAAACAGCTAAACAGGAAGACAGTAAAAACAGAACATCTTTTGATTAACATATATTTTCTAAAAAAAATTGATTTTCCTCCCATAGGGTTCGGGAATCATGATATTTTCAAAGCTTTCTTCCTAGACATCACGGTTCAGTCAGCTGATATAATCGCACTCTGTCGAGATAAGGGAGGAGATAATTATTTGTCTGTTCAAGTTACTATACATTAGTGCCGACTAAGTAGACATGTGGCTAACTTCAGCCTACATCTTGGGGGACTATGTTTAATCAGGTAGAGGAATCCTGGAACTCTATCGACTATAAAATCAGAGATTATATGCCCAAAAGGCTACAAAGTACCTGCCTTCACACTTGAATGGACGTCACAGAACTCCAGATGAATCATGATATGATCCATCGGTCATCCTTCCCCCCACACCAATATGGCGTACATTTTGTTTCTGTTGCATGTTACTCCCTAGGGGCTGAGCCCAGTGGTCTTCCTGTATGGGTCCCTTTCCCATGCCTGGTGACCAGAAGAAGGGCTCACACAGAGAAGGCTCTGGAGAACCAGTTTATGACGAGTGAAAACTCTGCCCCTTGACCCCCACAAAGGTGAGCAACACCAGAGAGAGTGGCAGTGACCTCGCCTGACTTGTTAGCCTGAGGGACAAAGTAACAGTCCCCTCGCAGTGAGTAGCTAAAGGAAACTGGGGGGAGCCAGCTGTTGCTCTCACCCAGCTGTTTGTCTCGTCATTCAGTAGTGGTGGTAATTTTAGGAACTCGGGGACCACCCCCTTCACTCTTCTGCCACGTTCAACTACTGTTTTCCCCATCTAACTTAACAGAATTGAAGACATGAATCTGGGCCAAGTTTATGGCCCTGAAAATCAGGGGATCCCCAATGCTGAGAGTGTCGCTCTCCCAAGCAGTCACTCAGCAGAGAGGTTTCCAAAGCCTCCTTTTGGCTTTATTATGACTATTAGTAACTGTTAATTAGCATGGCGGAGGAGCGGCAATCGCCTCCCCATCCTCACAGTGCTAATTACTCTTGGCTTTGCTACCAGCAGAGAAAAAATATCCCAAGATGGTTCCGGGGGATTCTCTATTTACCTTCATGCATTATTGGTCCTAGCTATTTAAAGCTGTGTCTCATTTAAAAGTGTTGGTGAAAGCCCTTCTAGTAACAGAAGAATGAGATTTGACTTCTCTGTGATAAGAAGTTCCTGCTCATTCCTAGGCTGGTCCTGGTGCTAGGAGCTCCAGGTCCAGGGCACCAGGGTGGTGACTAGATTTTGCGCCAAAGCTTGTGTTTAGGTTTCAAGGCAACCTGATTGCCTTGCTAAGATCGCCCCCTTCATCGACATTTGAGCCTTTTGGTCAGTCTGAAATGATGTCCCAATTCCCATGGGCAGAAGAACACCTGGGTGGACTGGACTCAAAGCACCCCATAAGACTCCTTAGCACCTTCACTGGTGCATGAAATCAAAACTACAATCATTTCAGAGGGCGTTGCAGTTGGCTCTGGATGCTGGCAGCAACCCACAGCCTGATTTATATGCCCTCTAGGTTTAGCCACCATGAAGATACCTCCATCTCTTTACTTACCAATTATACCACAAAATCACACCATTGTCAACACCATCATCAACCTCCTGCTCATCTTTATTATCACTATTAGGACCATCATCACTACCATCACCACCATTGCCATCATTACCATCACTACCACTACCATTACGACCATCACTGCCAACATGAACATCACCATCAATACCTCCATCATCATTATCCCCATCACCACCACTGCCATAATCACCATGACTATCATGACCACCATCACCATCAGTATCATCATCACCAATGACATCATCATCACCATCATTGGCCTTCACCACCAAAAACCATCACCTGGTATCATCTCAGGACAGGCGACCTAAACTCTTGTGCCTTGTTTTTTTTTTCTTTAAAAATGAGATAATTGTTTCCTCCTATATGACATAGGCAAACTAAGTATGGTGACCCCGAGTCTGGCACTCAGCCGTGTGGAAGATCCCCAAAGCATGGCGGTAGCCATCATTAGTATTCCCACTGGCGTCATTCACATATAAACGTGCACAGACGACTGTACCTGGAGGTAAGGAACCTCTAGGTGATGGCATGACTGTGACGGTTTGCGGGAAACAACTCCAGAAGCGCTGGATGATCTCTTACTTTAAGAAGTTCCATGAGCGCCTCTGACAACAAGGTACAGTTAGTGGGTCTCTGGGGGAGGTTCTTGACTTGTGCCATTTGATTCTCTTGAGGGCACCACAGGGGTTTGTGGTGGGGTTTGTCTGTCTAGATGGAGTTTGCCTCTCTTTTAGTTCTAGCCCTTCAGGAAACCCCACTCTTGGACTCTATAGCAGGATGAAGATTGGCCCTTTCATTCCATGTGTGGGACAATTGACATCTAACTCCTCAGCCACAATGACTTGAGATCAGTCCCATGTTCGTATCCGTGATCTCCTATCTGTGGTTGCTTATGTACCTGGAGCTGCTGCTGGACAAACCCATTCCACTATGTGAATCCTCAACCCATGAAACTGTAGCATTGTGGGTAACATGTGGGGGGTGAGCAGGGTGCTGCACTCTTGCTGGAGCTCTGGAGACAATGTCCTTCTTTCCACCGTCAATGCTCTGATGGTTCAGAAAGCTGGAATTGCTGAGCCTGGTGAGGACCCAGGAGCCAGCAGCCTGCAGTCAAATAGGGACAATAGGCCCGAGAGCCACAGAGAGGTACTGTGCTGCTCACACCAACCACGCCAGTGCTCACTTAGGACTCTCAATGTCTAGGAATTAGTGGAGGGTTCACTTGGTTTTCCTTTTTCTAAGTAAGCTTGGACAGCATTTGGGCTGCCTGCACACAGTCCTTTGTTTCAGAGCCCACTACTGAAGGGATTATAGTCCTGTCTGCCCTCGTCCTGTTCCCCTTTCTTCTGGGTCCCCATGAATCTTTGAGACCCACCCCAAGTCCAACCACGTGAGGCATCCTGGTCATCTCCCAGATGTCACTCTCACTAAAGCCAAGGTGCTCTCCCTCTCAGCCATACCTACAGCCCAGAAACACATTTTGAACTGTGTTTCATGTCTTAGATTAAAAACTGCATGTGACGGTTAATCTTGGTTGTCAACTTGACTAGCGCTAGAATGAACTAAGTCAGTCCTCTGAACACACAGGAGAGAGATTTTCTTAATTACACTCATTGAGGTGGGAAGACCCATTCTATGTGTGGGTGTTATCTATCTTAGTTGCTTTTTTTGTTTCTGTACTGAAAAACCATGACCATGGCGACTTATAAAAGAGAACATTTAATTTGGTTTAGGGTCTCGGAGGTTGTGTCTATGATAGCAGAGCAAAGGCATGGCAGCAGGAACAGCTGAGAGCTCACAGCTTGATTCACAGCCAAGAGGCAGGGAGCGCATCCTGGGCATCATAGGGGTCTTTTGAAATCACAAAGCTAACCACAGTGACACACCTCCTCCAACAAGGTTACACCTCCCAATCCTTCCCAAACAGTTCCACCAACTGGGCAGCAAGCATTCAGATATTTGAACCTATGGAGGTCATTCTAATTCAGAGCATCGTACTATCTGCCAGCAGCAACCCAGATATAAGGAGGTCCAAGGCTCTTGCTTTTTGCCTGACGACCTTCATGTCTAATTGGTGAGCTCATCTCTCCTGTTGCTTCTGCTGCCATGCTGCTGCTGTCTCCATCTCTGGCCGACATCAGAACCCAGATGTTTGGCCTCCAACATAGGTTGAAGACCAGCAGCTTTCTAGGATCTTCCGGGCCTTCAGCCCCACACAGGGGCTGCTGAGTCATCCAGACTCATGGACTGAGTAGCTACCAGCTTCGCAGCCTCTGCAGCAAGAAGAAGGACGTGTCCTGTTTCAGAGGAAAGCCTAAACCTCAACACACCCAAACCCAATGGTCGTTACCTGAGAGGTTAGGCACCAACACGGCAGTGTTTGAGTTACCAATCAGTCCTCGAACATACCACTGAGTGGGGGTTCAAGCAAAGTTGGCTTTTGCTTAATGTGCCTTGCAAGAGTTTGTCCCAAAGGGCCACTCTGGATAGCCAATGCCTGAGTGAGTACAGACCCTCTCGATCCCACTCTTTCCTGGTCCAGCCCGGTTAAAAAAGGAAACAATGATTTCCCATAGAGAAGCATTTCTGGCACAATGTAGGTTGAAAACGACACGGCTCTTAAAGCATCATGGGAACTTTTCACTCAGACTCCACCTTCCATATGCTGTGTGACCTGTAGCAATTTACTGAACCTCTCTGAGACTCAGCTTCCTTCCTTGTAAAATGTGGCTCGTTACCCTTATTTTGTGGGGATGCTTTTTGTTTTTTTCTTTTCCCGTTCTGTAACAAGGTCTCACCATGTAGCTCTAGCTGGCCTGTAACTCACACTCTAGACCAGGCTGTCCTCGAACTCTCACAGAGATCTGCCTGCCTAAGCTTCCCCAGGGCTGGGTTTAAAGGTATGCATTTCCATGTCCAGTTTTTTTTTTTTTTTAATGAATGAAATCCAGTCTGCCGACCTCCTGGGGATGAACTTGCCTGTACAGAGCACTCAGACACAGGTCCTGGAGCCTCACCAATGCTCCGAAAGTTACCCGTCCACCTCTCCTGTCTTTTCACGAGCGTGTGTGAGTGGTGTCACGTGTAAGCTTCATCATCTCCAGGGGCAGGAAGCCAGGAGCCACCTTTTGACTCTCTGAATGAATGGCCACAGGTTTATGATTTATTCGCTGATTAATTGGATGCTCAGAGACAATTCTATGTCAATTACACTACTGGCTTGGTGGAGATACAGGGCTGCCAATGTCAATATGCTAAGACTGAGTATGCCAGGGCTCAGCCAGGGCTCAGCCAGGGCTTGGGCAATGCAGAGAATGCTACAGCCATGAGGGCCTCCTTCCCTCTGTACCTGGAGAAAGAAGGTTCAAGCCCTCGTGGCAAATTATGCGGAAGGTGGTGCCCTGTCCTCTCGTCCCAGGTAGTCTCCACTGGTGCCAGCAGAAGAGGACACCTTGTCTCAGTGCCCGGAGGACTTGTGTGTGCTCAACAGCACATGTAGGGTTCTTGGCTGGTTCCAAGACCCCACTTGTGGGTGTCCCTTGGGTGCAGGCAGAACTGGGAATATGAGAGATTGCATTGCCTGTGCTTAGGCTGTAGATAGTCAGTGGGTGATGGCAGGGGGATCAAGAGTTCAAGGCCAGCCTCAGCTACCCAGTGAGTTTGAGAGCTGGGTTACATGAGATCCTGTCTCAAAACAATCGAACAAGGAAAAGGAAGACTATTTGAATGGCCTGACCTCACCAGGTGATGTCTAGGATGACACAAGAGACCTTCCTAAGGGGCTGGAAGACCAAGATGGTGATGGAGGTGCCTGTGCAGCAAGGCTCTGCAGGAAAGCAGTGAAAGGCTGGGATGTGGCACATCCTAAAGCCACCAAAAGGACAGAGGCTGCAGCCCCATAGCCACAGAGAACAAAATTCCACCATGAAATTGAACTTCATCTTGAGAGGATCTGTAGTCCCTGAGAACAAGGCAGCCTGGCCAGCACTGAGTCTAACCTGGAGAGAGCTAAGCAGTGAATTCAGTCCAGGTAAGCTTTCCACATGCAAAGTAACAAATGCCCATCATTGTAAGCTGTGTGCTAAGTTTGGGGCAACTTGTTACACGGCAGTTGATAGCAGATACACAGGCAACTGCCCAGCCCTTCTCCAACTCTCTCCAGAGAGCCTCTCGGTCACCCTGTTCCTGTTTCTGTGGCACATCTGTGTTTCCCTCTTTCACTATCAACTGGTATTTCCACTGGGAACACTGTGGGTGATTCTGTCCTCTCCTGCCCTCCAAGATGGACCTGGCTACTCAGAAAGCACCCATGAGGTACACTGACCAAATTCCTGGGTACTGTCAAGGTTACCGTCTGCTAAGGCCATGGCTGTGCCTTTTTTCTTCTATGTGTTATGTTAAGGCTTCAAGGTGTCCACACTTGCTTTTCCAGAGATCCAAATAGCTTCAGTGGGAAGTATGAACCTGTTGTACACTGTAAAACATCTTTAACCTTGACCCAGACCGGAGTCCATCACTCTCACTCTCCATAGTGACCTGGATATACTTGCTTCATCCAGTGTGTATGTGTGCGGTAGCATCATTCACGGGTGTGTGTGCACGTGTGTGTGTGCTGTGCGTGTACCCATGTTCACGTGTGTGTGTGCGCACAAGCATATGCGTATATATTCCATGAGTGGATGCCTGTTGATGTGAGACTGCCCAAGTCCCAGTATGTATGCCAAGGGCACGGAACAGAATGCAGAGTGGAATCTGGGAACTATCTTGAGTTAGCAGCTCACTAGAGTTAGTGAGCCATCTCTCTGGTCCAAGGACTGAGACCGTCACCTGACGGTGAGATGGAGGGCGGGCCACGAGAAACACTTCTGCCTCTGTTTTTTCCTTGTTGCGGGGGTTGTGGTGGTGGTAAGATGATCCCACTATGGGTTGTTGTGAGGATTAAAAGCACTTAAACATGAAGGACACACAGTCAGACCATACCACATAATGGGGAACACTGTGAAGACTAAGTATTGAGGGAGGGGTTTCCTGAAAGGGCTGGGTGGCCATCTCTGTAACCAATGTTTAGCTCGGTCATGGCACTCACACAGGAACAAACATGACCGTGTCCTAACAATGACATGCATGGTCACTTGTCTTAGAACATTCACACATCATAAAATAGCCAAATGTCTCTCTGGATTTTCCTTAACTATTGAAAGATTCAGAAAGAGGCAGGCGAATCTCTGAGTTTGAGGCTAGCCTGGTCTACAGAGGGAGTTCCAGGATGGCTGGCGCTATACAGAGAAACCTTGTCTCAGGAGGAGTGCAGGGTGGCGGGGGGAGAACTTTCATGGAGCAAGTCTGTAGGCATCCAGTCTGGTGACTTTCTCAGCACCCAGGGGACAATCTGCTAAGTCACAGATCCCAGAGACCCTCGTCAGCATCTCAGAGTAGAGCCCAGGAATCCGCAGCTGATCTGGGAACAGCCCCACTCCCCTCTACCAGCTCAGTTCACCACTCAGTCATGCAGTTCATTGACTCACTGGGACGCACACTGATTCAGCAAACCTGGGGCTGAAAGGCAGGGCCTGCTTTTCTGTGGAGCTGGGAATAGAACCTTGGCCTTCTGAATACTGGGCAACCGCTCCATCACTGAACCAACCACAGAGGCTCGGCGGGGCTTCGTTCTCCCCTGCACCTGCCTCCTGTGGCCTAGCACCGGGTTGTCCGACAGGAATGCCAAGCACGAGAAAGAAAACAGAACAGTTGGAGGAAATTTTATTATTTTGCATGCATAATTTAAAACCCACCAAAAGAGACTGCCCAGGAGAAAAACAGGCTAACGTAGCACCCTGCTTGATGCCTCAGGTCTATGTCACAGCGCACGCTGAGCCCTGGACACACAGACACTGCCCTGGAGACAGGTGTCTGCATCTGCGTCGGCAGCTGCACATCCCGGCGATGCTGCGTGAGCACCTTCACTTCAGTGATGAAGTGTCATGTGTGCCGGTGCTTTCCAGATAAGCATGGACCAGAGACACAGAGAGTGGGTGACAGAACAGGGTCCTCAAGTCCCTGGTGCAGCAGGCAGGGCATGGATGTTCAGGGTCTCATGGGACACAGGTGTCATTGGTCTGCGAAACCTACTTTGTAAACTTCAAATACTCAGCACCAGTTTGAACAGCGCTTGTTTCTAGAAGGTTTAGTGTCTGACCCTCAGAATTACTGTTTACTGCTGCCCAGGTTTTTCTGCTTTGTTTGTTATTTGGTGTGTGTGTGTGTGTGTGTGCATGTGTACGACACAGTGAAGGCCAGAGGTCAGTCTTCATTCTCATTCCTCAGGAACCACCCACCTTGCTGGCCTGGCCTTTTGGGACAGGGTCTCTCATTAGTTTGGGACTTAACAAGTCGAGAGCCCCAGGGACCTGCCTGTCTCTACCTCCTCAGTGCTGGGATGACAAGCACACATCACTGCACCTATCTTTTTAATGTGGGTGCTGGGGACTGAACTCTGGTCCTCAGGTTTGGGTAGCAAGCTTTTTCCTGACTGAGACATTTCTCCAGCCCGTGTTTGTGGCTTTGTGGTTATGAGTAGGAGGTACCAGGAACTTGACGGGGCCAGCGGCTGCTAAAGGTCTTCACACAGTCCTATTGGTCCTGGCCCATCAATGCTCCAAGCATGATTATGAACCAAGCAAGTCCTCTGTGTGAAAATTGGTGGTGGTGGTGGGGGGGGATAAAGACTCAGGGAGGGGACCCATATATCTTGGGGAGGGGGATACCTGAAAGCAAGCTTCTCCTTGCTGAGACCTAGGATCCTATCTCTTGGGAACACTTCCTTCCAGCAAAGAACAGGAATGATTAGTCACCCTGGTGACCAGGGCCTCAGTCAGCTTGCAGGGCTCCATATGGGCTTCAGCTCTTCCAGATGTTCTGTGGGCACACATCTGCTTCCCCCAAGCACCAGCTGTCAGTGCCCAGCTGGGAGCTGCTTCTTGGGAGAGTCACCTGGGATGTTTCCAGAAACAGGGCCCGTCATAGATTTTTCTGGAACCCCCAGGGGTGGCCTTGCCTGGGGAATCAAACCATCAGGTACCTTATCCAACCATACAGCTCGTCGTGGATGAGAGGAGGTGTACCACAGGCTCCCCTCTCCCCGACAACCTGCTCAGAGTCCAACTGGGCCTCACTTACAAACAGCAAGGAACTGAAGTCAATAGGAACATGTTCAGTGGCCTCATTCCTGAGACACCAAGTGACTCTGGACATTGGCCCAGAACCTTCTTCCTTTTACCTCCTGTACCAGTAAGGATCACTATTGCTATTTGCGTAGTGGTCCAGGCACCCAAGGCAGCCATAGTATCTGCAACCTGCCAGAAATGCAGATTCTCTGCTGCCTCTGATCAAACACTGTCTCTAGGGGGCAGAGCATCCATTGCAGTCAAGGGCTAAGCTGAGTGACCCTGGGCTGGAAGGGAAGGAAGCCATGAAAATTGGTACCCAGGGATCCAGCTTAGGTCCCGACTCTCCTACTTGGCACCTGCATAATTAAAGATGGGCAACCCTCTTCTGGCCCTTGATATCCAGTTTCCTCCTCTATAAAATAGGAACAGCAGTATGCAGCTATTTAGAGGCCACCCTCATCACGAAACAGTTCCATCAATGCCGGTCACGAGTCAGGGACTCCAGGAGATACGGGAGATCCAAGGAGGAGGAAGAAGACAATCTTCACCCTCAGAGGGCTTTTGGTGACTTAGAGGAAATGTTAAAGAATTAAAAAGTATAAGGAACACTGTGAAATGCCACAAGAGAGACCAGAGCCGTCAGAAGCCTGGGCAGAGGCAATGTGAGTATCCCTGAAGAACAGAAGTCTGAGGCTGGAGAGGTGGCTCGGCAGGTAAGCGCATTGGCTGCTTTTGTAGATGACAACAGGTTAGATCCCAGGACCCACATGAGGATTCACAACTGCCTGTGATTCCAGCTCCAGGGGACCTTATACCCTTTTCTAGATTCTGTGGACACATACACATGGGAGTTCACACACACATACACAACACACACACACACCACACACAGAGAAAGAGAGAGAGACAGAGACAGAGAGGAGAGAGAGGGGGAAAGAGGAGGGACAGAGGAGAGAGGGGAAAGAGAGAGAGAAAGAGGGAACTGGAACTAGGGAGGTACATGTGGATAGAGCAGAGACTAGACAAAGGATACAGAAGAATGTGCTACGCCGGTGCACACATTTGAAATGAAAGTGCGCACAGTATGGTACCTGGTGAGCGAGGCAGAGAGCATCTGCATCACTTATGCACTGCTGTGCAACAGGTCGACATCTGGAGAGCAAAAGTGGTGGGTGGTCAGCTTCTCTCTGTAAATGATGAGCTCAAAAGGAAGAAGCCCTTCCCTTCCTTCCTTCCTTCCTTCCTTCCTTCCTTCCTTCCTTCCTTCCTTCCTTCCTTCCTTCCTTCCTTCCCTCCCTCCCTCCCTCCCTCCCTCCCTCCCTCCCTCCCTCCCTCCCTCCTCCTCCCCCTTTCCTTCTCCCTTCCCTCCCTTCCTCCCTCCCCCCCTTCTTTCCTCTCCTCCTCCCTCCCCTTTTCTCTGCCTCTCTTAAGTATTGCATTGCTGTACTATCAGGGACTTAACACAGCCTTTCAGATCCTTTTTTTCTGCATCCCTAGTCTGCCTGGTCATTTCTTCAACCCCTAACTAATGGAGATGCAGGGAAGTCGAGGCAATGGGCTGCCTTCTTCCAACCCTGGCAGAGGAAGTGAAAATTGATGAGGCATAGGGAGGAAGGGCAGACCAGAGTTCGCAAAGTAATTGAAAAACTAGCCAGACGTGGAAGGATTAGAAGGAAGCCCAGTTCCTCTGCAGCGTGTCCAAGTCAAAGCAATGACATGGGGAAGAGATGAAGAGATAAAGAGAAAACAAAAGTCCCAAAGACTTGGGTGGGAAATGAATTCATCTAATGAAATATTTCAGTTCTAGAGAGAGAGAAAGAACACTAAGGAAAAATAATAGCTCAGATAATAAATCCGTGGACGTGTCGTCCTGGCACAAGACAGGGACAGAGGAAGCCGAGGAGCAAATGGCTTAATATTTTAGATTAATTGTGAGCAGTCAATAACGTGGCTCATTGGGGATCCAGAGGTGCCTGAGCTGGGCTGAGCAACCTACTTAGGTTGGTAATTATTGTTTGCATTCATGGAATTAAGGATACAAAAAGGCGGCTGAAAGAAAGCCCCGCAGAGCTGGGGGACTCTAATCCCGAATTCTGGCAGCTCCATCTGTGCCCTGTGGGGAGGCATCCATCCTATGGCTTCTGGGTTTCTGTGCGGAGTCAGAGGGGGAGAAGGACTCTCACTGTCCCCCTTGCTCTGGGGCTGCTTCGCCACCAATTCCAAAGAATTCACTTTCCCCAGATCTCATTTATTTTTAAACCCAGAAGTTGGCTGGGGACTTAAAAAGGACATCAAAGAAGAAACAAGAAAACGACGGGGCTCACATCCACTGTGCAGAACTGATCACCATTGGCCCCTTGCTCCTGGGCTTGCTGTCTTGTTTCTTGCCCAGGCTAGCCTTGAACCTGAAATCCCCCCAGCTTCATCCCCTCTTTATCCCCCACTCCCCAGTGTTAGGATTATAGGTGTGTGCCATTGTGCCCACCTCTGGTAATTTTAAGAATAACACATTTCATTAGTAAAAATGAAACATGCATTTTTTTTTTTTTTGGAACAGGGTCTCCTATAACTCAGGCTGGCCTCTAATCTACTATGTTATCCAAAGATAACCTTGAACCCTTGATCCTCCCGCCTTCACCTCCAAAGTGCCAGGATTACAAGTGCACTGGTTTTATGCAGTGCTGAGGATGGAACCCAGGGTTTCATGCATGCTGGGCAAGCACTCTGGCAGCTGAGACACACCCTCAGCTCTGAAACGGGTTCTTTTCAAAGATCAAGCTCGCATCAACCATGGCATTTACTGAGTTTCACTGTGGTGTGTGCACACATGCACATGGATGCTTGATCATGTTTGCACTTCCAGAAGCCCCCTGCCACACCTCCAACTTTCTTTCCACGTCCCTAATAGTGTCTCTCCTACTTTCACACACTCAGACCTCCTCTCTGCCCCCACATATGGTGGAAGACCCAATATTCGTCTTTGAGTCTGGCTTTTGTTCACTTAATAATCTCCAGTCCAACCTATTCTCCTACAAGTGACTTATTTTGTTCTTTAAAATGTTTTTTAATGATTGCATGTATTGATGTGTGTGTGTGTGTGTGTGTGTGTGTGGAGAGAGAGAGAGAGAGAGAGAGAGAGAGAGAGAGAGAGAGAGAGAGAGGTGTGTACGTGGCAGCACATGTGTGGAGATCAGAGGCATGTTCTCAGAAGTCAGTTCTTTCCTTCCACCTGTGGGTCCAGGGGATCAAACTCAGGCTTGGTGGCAGGGGCCGTCCACTGGGCCATCTTATGGCTGGATATGGCTCTATTGTATGGCTGACTAATTATCGATTATGGATATATGCCATGTCTTCTTTATCCATTCATTTGCTGATGGACACTCAACCTGATGTCGTATCTTCACTCTATCTCCAACAGAAGTCAAAGACGACAGAGGAATGTAAAATAAAAGATAAAGGCAAAGATACTTCCCCTGTAGGAATCTTAGTTTAAAAAGGCGTGGGAACTGGATGCAAGGCTCCTGCAACCCCAGGTGCAGGCATGCTAAGGGTCAGTCAAGTCTCACATCCCCTTTCTTACCCATTTTTTGGGTGCTTCCCACTAGAAGTGCTGGGGACACGCCTGCTGCACATCTCCCAAATGCTTTTCTATCAATCTATCAATGTATCAACATCTACCTGGTTAGCTTGCTTTTTTTTTTTTTTTTTTTTTTTTTCAAGATAGGGTTTCTCTGTAGCTTTGGAGCTTGTCCTGGAACTAGCTCTTATAGACCAGGCTAGAGTAATAAATTTTCATGGCTCTTGGACATAAACCAATCTTAAATAAATGAATATTTATTACTTCTTGTCCAACCAAATAACCTTTGGGCATGAAAAGATGTTCATGTGTATATAAGATTTTGCACACACACCTATGTGTAAGCGTGTGTGAAGGTATACTCACTTATGTGTGCTCATATGGAGGTCAGAGGTCATATTAGGTGTCTCCCTTTACTGCTTTCTATTTTTTAACACAGGGTCTCTTACTGAATCTGGAACTCCATGGTTTGGCTCTGCTGGTTGGCTGGCCTGCAAGCACCTGGTACCTGCCTATCTCTGTCCTACAGTGCTGGGGCCACAAATCTGTGCCATTGTGCCCAGTTTTTGAGTGGGTGCCGGGCAACTGAACCCAGCTCCTCATGTGTGTGCAGCAAATACCTCACCCACTGGGCCGTCTCCCTAGCCCTTGAGAGGTATTCTTTAGGTCATTTGACTCTTTCTGTTAATTGGACAGAATGTTCTAGTCACTCAATGACTTGGGAGTATTCCAGTGTTTAAGATTTGTGAATTATCTAATCGCTTTTCCTAACAATATCATGCCTTCCCTGTAATGCATGCATAATTTTATTCTGTAAAAACGAATCATCACATATCTGGGGGTACCATGGCAGTTTGCTTATTTTAACCTGAACTTTTATTTTCCCTTTAGTCTCTGTATGTGTATGTTTGTGTGCACTTATGAATGCCACAGCATGTGTGTGGAAGTCAGAGGGGCTGGCTTCCGTCTTTCACTTTGCTGGACACAGGACGTCTCTTGTTGCCAGGCTGTGTGCTACAGGCTAGTTGGCCTGCTGGCTTCCAAGAGATTGTCCTGTCTCCATCTCCCAACCTACTGTAAGAGAATTGGGATTCGAGATGTGCACTGTTGAATCAGGCTTCTTATGTGTGTTCCGGAGATCTGAACTCAGGTCCTCAGGCTTGCTCGGCTGAGCTGCTTCCTGCCGAGTCCTAGTTTCTCTTCTCTTTCCTTCCCTTCTTTTCTCTTCCCTTCCCTTCCCTCCTTCTCTTTCTTCATTCTCTTTGTTTCTTTGTTTGTTTCTTTCTTTTTTTCAAGACAGGGTTTCTCTGGGTAGCCCCGGCTGTTCTGGAATTCGCTCTATAGACCAGGCTAGCCTCGAACTCACAAAGATCCACCTGCTTCTGCCTCCTGAGTGCTGGGATTAAAGGAGTGCACACCATTGCCTGGCTCCCTGAGCCCTATTTTAACCTCCACTCCCATTTTCGAGGCATCTCTCTGTCTGTGAGAACCAATCTCAGCACTCCTGACTTCCCTGGGTATCCCACTGTTTAAGTCTGACATGTATCCGGTCTGAGCCGCTGAGGGACTGATGGCCAATTTGGATTTCAATTTGCCCTGGTAATAAACAGTGCTGCAGCAGGCAGTCTTATACACAGATCCCTGCCAAACCTGTTTAGGATTTCTGCAATCTTAGGAAGGATCGGAAATCTGAACAGACATCACCAAAGTGCTTTTCAAAAACACTGTACTAACCTAGCGGAGGGGGTGTGCACATCTGTAATCCCAGCCCTTGGAGGTGTAGGCAGCAAGATCAGGGGGTCTAGGTCATCTTTAACTACATAGAGTTGGAGGATAGCCTGGGCACGTGAGAGCCTATCTCAAAGTGGGAGGGGTGAAAAAACAACACAACTGGCTTGTATGTATGTCTGCTTCCAGAACTGAACTATCACCTCAAGGCCGTATATCACTCAGCCAGGCTCAGACACTGGAAGGCAAGGCTGAGGCCAAGGTTCTCATCTGCTCAACTGGAAGATATACAGATCTTTCAATTCTCTATAAGATACATCAAAACCACTGCCTTGGGCTGGGGAAGATGGTTCAGCAGGTCAATGTAGCGTGATTGAGGACGGCATGGGATGTCAAATTCTGGACCCCACTGACATTTACACAAGAATCCACATGCAACTGCACATATAAATATAGGCACACCAGATACCCGAACACTCGTAAACACTTATGCACATCTCATGTACTTAATATGCAACACCTGTCACCCTGGGTATCCTATACTCCGGGAATCTTAGACAGTGCTGTTGGCATGAAAAGGCCTTCACCAGATTGTGAAGGTTACCTAAGAAGCAGTAAGCTAGAGGGCACCCCTGTCATTCATGGGGGGAAGCAGCATCAGAGGGCTTCAGAAGCAAGGGAGTCAGGAAGGGCAGCCATGAAAGTGATTAGGAAGCAAACCAGGAAACAGAAAAGAGATGGCACAGGAAGTTAAGGAAAGAAATATGTCGCCCGTGCACGAGGCAGGGAAAGGTCGGCATGGCAGACGGTTTTGTCAGAGTGAACTTGCAGAAGTAATTTACTGACTGCACAGGTGGAGGCCCTAAATTAAATGAGCTCCTGGCCTCAGCACTGAGGAAGGTTCCAGAAGAAGGCAAGAATCTCTGGGGAAAGAAAGGAGAGTCCCTATGGTACTGGCAACCCAGAAGAAGTGATAGCAGGGATGGGGAGGCAGCAGGGATGGGAGGCAGCAGGGGTGGGGAGGCAGCAGGGGTGGGGAGGCAGCAGGGGTGGGGAAGCAGCAGGGATAAGAGGCAGCAGGGATGGGAGGCAGCAGGGGTGGGGAGGCAGCAGGGGTGGGGAAGCAGCAGGGATGGGAGGCAGCAGGGGTGAGGAGGCAGCAGGGATGGGGAGGCAGCAGGGGTGGGGAGGAAGCAGGGGTGGGAGGCAGCAGGGGTGAGGAGGCAGCAGGGGAAGCAGTAGGGGTGGGAGGCAGCAGGGATGGGGAGGTGGAGGCAGCAGGAGTGGGGAGGCAGCAGGGGTGAGGAGGCAGCAGGGGTGGGGAGGCAGCAGGGATGGGAGGCAGCAGGGGTGGGTAGGAAGCAGGGGGGAAGCAGTAGGGGTGGGAGGCTGCAGGGATGGGAGGTAGCAGGGGTGAGGAGGCAGCAGGGGTGGGTAGGAAGCAGGGGGGAAGCAGCAGGGATGGGAGGCTGCAGGGATGGGAGGCAGCAGGGGTGAGGAGGCAGCAGGGATGGGAGGCAGCAGGGGTGAGGAGGCAGCAGGGGTGAGGAGGCAGCAGGGATGGGAGGCAGCAGGGGTGAGGAGGCAGCAGGGATGGGAGGCAGCAGGGGTGAGGAGGCAGCAGGGGTGAGGAGGCAGCAGAAATGGGAGGCCGCAGGGGTGAGGAGGCAGTTGTCATCCAGCTGGAAACTTGAGGATGGCTCAAATGGAAATAACAAGCTGCCAGGAACCATCTTGCCATTGAAGGTATTCTCAGGGCACATTAAAGAAAGTCCAGTTTTCTTTTCTCCAGGTTAGAGCAGGAGCAGCAGCAGCTGTAGAAGGTCAGTTGTGTGTCACCTTCTGATGGACCCTCTTACCCTGTCACAGGCTGCCCAGATCCAGAACCCAAGCCCTGGCTTTACCCCACCACTCATTTCCCAGGCACTTTATGACATGTCCCTCAAATTCCTCAAACTTTAATGTCTTTCTTATCCAGAATGGGGAGGGTTGTCCACTAATCTGACTCCCCCCCCATTTCTTCTTGCACACTCCACTCTGGTCACTCAGGCGTCCTCATTGTTTTTCAAATGCTCAAGGGTCTTTGCACTCATCCTTGCTCTTCAAACTGTACCCCCAACCCCTCTGCTTCCCAGGCTCTCTCCACTGTGACTGTCACGTGTTAACAGACCACCAGACACTATCTCATATGACTTAAAACCCCCGCATTGGTTTCTCCCTCTCTGATCTGAGCTCTGGATGGACCTGCTTCATCTGCTTTCTCCTTTACCTGTTTAAGCATTCAACATGGATGTCCAGTGTGTGGGCTGTACCTGGCAGGTGGCCATGGAGATAAATCTCTAAACAAGCATATAAAGAGCGGCTGCTAATTGGACCATGAGCTATTTCTTGCTTACTACATTGAGAGCCGGAGAGACACAAACACTCCTGCTTGTCCCGTATTCGAGTCAATGGGCCAGGCCTGCAAGGCAACAGGGATGTAAATCAGTGTATGTGATGCTTGAACGTGGCTCAGTCACATAGGGTCTGTAGGTAGTTGTTACGTAGCATTTCCCTCTGATATAAATTTTCTCTTCTGGGGGGAACTCACTAAAAAGCTGGATGGTCTAAAGGGAGGCAAAACATTCCTTCTGCAGAGAAGTTTCTTATACTCAGGAAGTAAACAACCCAAGGACTTCAGGAAGTTCCTGAAACTGAGCAGATGCACTAGGTCTTTCCTTCTGCTAGCTTACAGAAGCAGTGTGGACTGCTGGGAAAAACACACAGACAAGCTGAGCCACCTGGAGGAAGCTGAGACCAGCTGAGGTCCATGGAAGAAGCTCAAACCAACCGAGCTACCTGAAGTAGACATTTTCTAACCTGTTGAACTGCCTGCGAGCTGTGTGGTGAGTTCCAGGTTGCCAGCCTCCATGAGCTGTCACTCTCGCTGGGGTCTTTGAGTCATTTCTACTCCTCCAAGTAACCCATCACCCTTATTCCTGGAAGTAACTCCAATTATCTGTACTTTGGGTTATTATTAATTCCCTATCTGGAAAGTAAACGTTTATTCATGTCTCCCAGGAACAGTGTCCCCATAGCAGCAGGTCATAGCATAAGATTGGTTAGTGTTAACTGTCCCCAGGACAGGATCTCGGATCATCTGAGAGATTGGTCTATGGGAATGTCTGGATAAATATCTTGAGAAGGTAAATTGAGGTGGGAAGACCCTCCCACCATTCCCTGGCTGGGATCCTGAGATGTATAGATGGAGGAAGGGTACTAAGCAACAGTATGTATCCTCTCTCTGCTTCCTGCCTGTGGATGGGATGCGATCAGCTTCTTCAAGGTACTGCAGCCCTGACTTCTCTACCATGAAGGACTAAACCTCAAACTGTGAATGAAAATGAGCCCTTCCTTCCCGCAGCTGCTTTTGTCAGAGTGCATTTATCATAGAAACAAGAAAAGAAATCAAGACATAACAGCTGATAGCAGACCCATATTCTTAATATTGAAAACCAGGGCTGCATTTTAGGGACCCAGTAACACTAGGTCTAAAGGCCGTGGCACATGGGAAGTTGAAAGCTGTTGCCTGCATCTCCCACACCTTCTCTTTCCACATCCTGTTCATCAGTCCCTCCATATCTCAGGGATTTTCTTTCTTCCACCTCTCCTCCAAGGATACAGCTCCCCCAGACAGGGAGTGCTCAGGTGTAGGAGTTAAATTAACCCCCCTCCCCACTCCATTGCTTCTGTCTCATGGTCACCTGCAAGACAATGACGTCATGAACCAAATCCTCCAGGATGCTTGCTTGTGCTAAACCCTCACAGCTTGAAAACCTGGTGTCAGAAGAGACCAAATATTTAACAGCCCACTTAGCAGCAGCCCCCAAAGGAAACAAAATGTTAGGGCTACAGAAAAAGAATCACAGCTAGTTCAAAGAAAATTATTCTTGTAAGAGCCCAAATTTGTAAAAATTGTCAACATTTTCCCTCCTTTTATTCCCCAAAGGATATTGTGAGATACTAAAAATCTCTGAGGGAGGAGAGTCCCCACAAGGACATCAGCATGCATGCTAGGGGACATGGAGGCTACACATTGTGAAGCCGATGACTAAGGCTGCCTAGTGGATTGGAAGGGCACATGCATGCTGTGCTGCTGCTTGTATTGTGGGGGCCAGAGCAAAACAGGAGAGAGGAACACTGTTTCCTCATAGAGAATCAGAAGTGACCCAGAATTAGGAGTGGCAACATGAGTGTTTGGAAGATAGCATGAGACATGGCTAGACATGAGCCAGGCTCTCCAGGGATCCCTGCTCTCCACACACAGCCTGTGGGGTCTGTAGGGTTGACTGTAGAGATGCTGGTTCAGTAGAGAATCTATGACATGACTACCCTCTGGCCTCTGCTCTGACAGCCAAGAGGCCCAGCTTGTTCTCCTTGTTCTAGACCAGAGAATGGGCTAAGGATAGTGGGTGGCTGGTGTGTCCATCCCTGTACTTCTATCAGGTAGAATAGGTATGGAGGAAGGGTTCCCACGTTGGGGCCATGACTCAATTTATCTTGGCTTGGCCAAGCCCAGCTAAGGATGCTCCAGACACAGTGCTTCCTTGGGCCCCATTTCCACTGCCATCTTGATTCAGCAGAATAGCATGAAGGCCACTGTTGTCAATGGGGCAGTGCCCCCTCCCAAAATCAGAATTCAGAAGCTTTGGAGACAGGGTCTCTATCTATGTCAATAGGGTAAAAGTCAAGGTTAAATGAAGCTGGCTTAGAGTATGCCTGTTTTAGTTAGGGTTTCTATTGCTGTGAAGAGACACCATGACCATGGCAACTCTTATAATGGAAAATATTTAAAGTGGGATAGCTTACAGTTCAGAGATTTAGTCTATTCTCAGCATGGTGGGAAGCCTGGAGGCAAGCAGGCAGACATAGTGCTGGAGAGGAACTGAGAGTTATACATCTGGATCTATAGGCAGCTTGAAGAGAGTGACTCTGGGCCTGGCTTGAGCATCTGAGACCTCAAAGCCTGTCGCCAATGACACAATTAACCCAACAAGGCCACACCTACTCCAACAAGGCTACACCTCCTAATAGTGCCACTCCCTGTGAGCCTATGGGGGCCATTTTCATTCAAACCACCACAATGCCTTATATCCAAGAGGGGGTTCTAAGAGACAGGATGTGAGAGGGTACAGAGACACCCATGGGAGACGGCCAAGTGAGGGAAGAAGGGACAGAGGGACTTATGAGCCAAAACTTCACAGAGGCTGCTGGAAGCTGGATAAATCCTTCCTTGGAGTGCCCAGAGGAGCATGGTCCAGTCAGTACTTGAATTCCTTTTGCTTTATCTCCACAGTTCCAGGGAGGAAGCCCAGAGCCGTGGATGTGCACTGAAGTGTTCAACCTTTCCGCTCAACCACACCCTATGCAGCCATGATGCCTTGATTTTGGCTCTAGGGCCTTAGATGCTCTTTCCATTTAGACTGTGTGAGTTGCAAGGTTGCAGATGTTTCTCTCTTATACACTGGCACATCCAAGAGCACTGTATGGGAAAATGCCCATGTAAGGGGAGCTATGGTATAACCTCAAATCCCCCAATCCTTCTGTGAGGAGGGCTTATCACTGGACCATGGTGCTATCAGGAGCTGATTGAATCCTTAGGAGAATGGACCTTACAGGGAGAAGTTAGGTCATGGGTGGGCATGCCTTCGAAGGGGAAATCAGGGGTATCTTTCTTATGCTCTCTTGCTTTAGAGCAGTCATGAAGCAGACAGGCTTTCTCCACCAAGTGCTCCCTCCACAATGTACGGTGCTGCCACAGGCCCAAGGCAACAAGGTTAAATAGCCATAGATGGAAACCTCTAAAACCATGGCCAAATAAACCTCTTTGTAAGTTCATTGCAGGAATGTCGTCACAGTGACAGCAAGCTGGTTAATACAAGGGCAAAGGATTCTCACTGAATGAATCTACGAGATGGATAAGCCTTCTTAATGTACGATGTAAGAGATAATAAGAAGCCTGAGCTAATATGCTAACCAGTTTATAATAATGTAAGCCTTTGTGTGTTTCTTTGGGATGGGGCGGGACAGAAATATCTGTCAACACCTTGTCACAGTGTCTATCTCCAGTGAGTGAAAAGAGGAGGCTGGGTATGACATCACAATGCTATAAACAGTGTGGAAGACAGTGGAGAGTGGCGTGGTTCTGACCAGGTGACTAGGCAAAGTCCATCTCCCTCCATGAGCCATGGTGCCTCTTGCAGGGTCTTGAAGTGTTGGGGTAGAAGGAGAAGGCGCCCCAGAAGGAGGTGCAGAAAGTGCGGGATGTGCTGGGAGACCCGAGTTGGGACCATCCATCCACCTTCATTGATCAGACCTGACCTAGAAGCTTCAAGAGGCTTCAAGGTGTACAAGACATTGGACCAACCAAAGTGTGATGCCTAATATTGCCATTATCTGGGTTTAGAATCACCAGAGATAAGCCTCTGGGCATTCTGAGAGGGAGTTTCTGGGACTGGTTAATTGAGGGAGAAAGATCCATCCTAAAATGTAGGCAGCACCATCCGTGGGCTGGGGTCCTGGGCTGAGCACCAGCATCCATCTCTCTCTGCTTTCTGACACGGATGCCATGTGCCCAGCCGCCTCACACCTCTGCCAACATACCCTCCCCACCACGACGGGCTATCTTCCCCAAACCGTGAGCTGTAATAAATCCTCCTTTCCCCGAGTTGCTTTTGCAGGGTATTTTGTCTCAGCAATGTGTGAAGCAACTAATTCAGACCCAAGGTGCTTCAGGAACCACAGAGTCAAGAGCCATGTCTGAAGTTGGAGCGGAGCTGCGGAGACTACCGAGTTCCCCTTACTCCTATTAGCTAGACTTATAGAGTCCACCTGCAGCGGAGGGTCCTAGGGAGAAGAGCTTGGATTTGGCTAGGGGTAGCAGAGAAGTCCTACATGAGGCAGAGCTTCATTCTTCAGAAAAGCCTTTTAAATCCCGCTTTAAGGAAACGGAATGCTATGCTGGCAAGGACTAGGCTGGAGTTGTGGGGCCTGATTCCAACAGTGACCTATAGGGGGTGCTATGGTAGGATCTGTCCAGCAGCAGCCTCAACCTTTTGGACCAATCCAAAGCCTCACGTGGTTGGAGAGACATCATCGGTGGGTATCAGTGAAGGGTGGTCAGGTCTGACTGCTGAGTGGCAGGGGTAATGGGAAGTAGAGAGACACAAGAAAAGGTTTCAGAGGGGGAAAACTGGTGTGCCGATCGCCCTGAAACTTACTGTGTGACCTCAGACAGGTTACTTGGCCTGTCTGAGGTCACACATATGCAAATACACGTGCCCACATGCATCCCATTTGTGGTCACACATTCACATACACACACATTTTTCTCTGCAGCTAGCATGTAGTGGTGTGTGTCAGCACATGGAGGCTGGCATCACACTTCAATAACCTGGACAGTCTATTCCTAAAACGCTCTTGATCAAGAAGTCCAACCCTTTCAGGGTACCAAGGGGAATGTCACTTCCTTTTATTTTCTGACTGAGTCTTGATTAAAGACCTCAGGCCCAGCTGCTTTCATCCCAGCCTTTGAGAGGAGGCAACAGTGTTGCCAGAGTGCAGGGACGGCTTAAATGTTTAGGGACAGGAACGCAGGACCGCGTGAGGCCTTGCAGCCTGGGTCTCTGTGATGGGGAACCCGAGTACTCTACATTAGATAAGGCTGCATTCTTCCGGAAAGCCTTTTAAATATTTCCTTTAACCCAAAGATGGGGGGAAAACCCAAAAAACAAAGTCAGCATGCTTTTAGTTCAATCAGCAAAAATGGTTTTGAGTGTACATTTGCGACGGAGCCTTTCAGGGGCCAGAGAAACATCAGTGTACATTAGGACATGAGAGGTGAGCGCCTTTGAAGACAAACACGCTCTTGGGATGCGGGGCATTCATTACTGCGTTATCTGCTAGCCCCAAACATGCGGCTCCAGCGTTCAGAGCGTGGTGGCCTCAGATGTGAGCCGCCACCATGAGCTTCTGACGGCTCTGCTCTGAGTAGAAGGGACAACTGCATTTTGCCATTCTTTCAATTCCAAGTGTCTCCTTGTGTTGGCCAGCACTAAAGGCAAAGACCCTGTCCCTCCTATCAGCTGGGAACCTGCAGGATGTGGGGAGAGGGAGCCCTGGAATCACAGAGCTGGTGGAGAACAGTGTCCCCACCACTTTTGCCATTTCCCCAAAACCTTTCTGGTTCAGGCAAAGCATTGGAAGTAATACCAGCCAGGGCACAGTATCCCGGTTGCTTCTTAGAGAGAGAGGCGAGAGGACTGGGGTTTCTGGGGACCACAGGTGAGGAAACCTGCATTGTCGTCTGGCCAGAGTTCCCACCAGGGAGGAGACAAACATAGACAAAGGCTGCCTGGGCCACTTTTACCACTTGGGATGATGTGCTAGCTGTATTTGCCTCATGTGACCATGAGACCTGAACCAAACAAGATTAATATTGGTTCAAGCTATCACATGGTGTTAGTCCACCACAATGGGGAAAGTAGGCTAAAGTTCATGGTGCTTGAAGCTCCTCATATCTTGGTATAGGAAGCAGAAAGAGCAAGGCTGGAAGCAGGGGCTCGAACCTTCAGAGATTCATCCCTACTAACCCACTTCTACCTTCACACTGACTCCACTTCCTGAAGACTCTGCAGCCTCCAAAGCTGTGCCACCAGCTGGGGGGAACAAGCATTCAAAACATGAGTCTATGAGGGTCATAGCAGATTCAGTTTCAAATGTGTGAGGCACAGGCTGGGGGTTCGAAGCCATCTCAGAGATTTCCAGCTGTATGATCTAACCCCTCCGAGCCTCAGTTGCCTCATGACCACAGTGGAGGAGACCTCACATCGCATCCTCTCGAGAGGAGACAAAGCTTGGGGATTAGCTGGCATGTCAGGGACCTGGCACTCGGTCTGTTCATGGCTACAGTTTCAGGTCATATTCTATTTGTTTCTGCGTCTGGAGTCGCTCACAGTGGCCAGTGTTTGCGAGGGACGCCACGAGAATGGCTGTGAGGAAATACGAGGTGACGGTGTTCTTGATCCCTTTAAGGGAAGGAGTGCCCAGGAGGAATATGCAAGGAGAGCTTCCTCAAATTTACAACATCCCCATCCCTTCTCGGCTGTGGTGGTGTCTCCTGCTCATCGGAAGCCAACCTGCTGGCTCCAAAATGCAAATCTTTTTGAGGCCAAAGCATATGCGTCTCGCTTCCAGAAAGCACACAAAGCGGTAATTTAGAAAACACGCCCAACACAAATGCCCTTAAAATCGCGTTTTGAGATGAAACATTGCAAATGTGCTCTCCTCTGTTCCCTGATTACGAAAGATGGGGAGGCCAATCATCCCTTGGCGAAAGTCTTGCTGTGGAGTGTGCCAACATGCGGGTGTGCCCTACCCGATGCGCTCGCTGCATGTGAATGAGTGAACGCAGGCTGGAGCCCGTGAACTTGGCAAGGGTGCCCCTCTGCTGATGAGGGCACAGCCCAGGTGGTACCTTTGTTTCAGCCCTGTGAGACCCTGAGCAGAACCCAACCCCAGGCAGTCACACCTGGGTGCCTACCTCCACACCCTGCGAGGGGGCTCCGTGGGTATGGGGCCATGTTTGTGCTGATTTACTCCTCAGCAGTAGAAAACATCCTCTCAGTCCCACTGCACGTTCACAGAGAACTAGAATCCTGTTTGGTTTATGCTGCAAGTCTCTCTAATGGCAAGAATGGATTGATGGGTGAATGGTGCTTGAGAAAGATACTAGATAAAGCGGTCAGGAACGTGCTGGATTCTGTAGCCAGATAAGCTCGCCCCGACACTTACTGTGTGACCTCGGACAGGTTACTTGACCTCTCTAGGCTTTGGTTTCCTTGTCTGTGAAATGGGATAATAGGTTTGGACTTGTCTCACAGTGTTACCCCGAGGAATGGCCAGGTTACCCTTTAGACATCATACACAGAACATTGCTGTGATCCGCATTCTCTGAGTTAGCTACTTTTGCCTTTTCCTGGAGGGAAAGGAGGGGCCTGGTGAGTGCAGGCAGTGGCCTGGGTTCAAGGTCAAAATGTCTGCTGTTGACTGGAAATCCACGGTGAGGCTGTTTTCTCACCTCCAAAGTGGAGGTCATGATCCTGTCAACACATTTCCCCCCGCTAGCTGGAACTTCTAGTGACTTCAGGCTACTTTGCAAACTGTGAATCTCTATGCCCTTGCCAGCAACTGGGAGAGCAGGAGGGCAGAAAAACTACACAGGGTTAGGGAAGGGAATATCTACAGTGGAGCAGGGTGGGCAGGGGACAGAGGTCAGAGACACTCTCATGGATCTTGTATCACATCAACACAGTCCAGAGGACAGCACACAGGGTTGCCCGAGATGGTGACAACTTGAGGTGAGGAGGTTCCTGACACCTGCCAGGTTTTGGATGATCATTTTAGGAATTACACATTAAAGAGAACCAAGAACGATAAAAATCACCAACGGGCAGGGCAGAGGAATTCCAACTCTCTTCTCACTGTACTGCATCTTCCGGAGACGCTGTCACCTGAGGCTGTGTCGAAGCCAGTGGTCTGGGACTCGGCGTGTGCTTGGTTACTGTGGCAGGGTAAAGCAGAGTCCTCCCTGCCCTCCCGGAGTCTGTCCACAGAGGCCTGCATTGAATGCCAGAGCCGGGAGGGATTGTGGGAGTCAAGACTCTCTTCCTGCCAGAGCTGGTAAGGCACAGCTGTCCGTCCAGCACATGGGAGGCTAACGCGGGAGGACTGTGTGTAAGTTGGAGGTCAGCCTGGGCTATGTGGTGAATTTGAAGACATCCCGGGTTATAGAGTGAGAACCTACACAAAGATAACAACAACGACAACCACAACCACCAAAGCACATCTCTCCAACATGCTCCTACAGATGAAGAAAGATCAAGAGACACCCTGACACCACCTTACCAGCTGCCCTAGCTGCCACTTAACAACCAATCCTTCATCCATGTTAAAGAACCACCCAGTGCAGACCTGAGTGACAGCTGATCTTTTATTCCACATTGTTCACCCTTTCCTAAACTGACCTTCACGGTGTGCCCCAGACCTCTGCTTACCTCAGACACACTAACCAATAACTTTGCACCATTCACTTGGGGCCAGAGCAATCCGAGGCAAGGCTCTTGGTGACAAATGAGGCTTCAGGGCAGGACTAGTATTTCCCAGGCCATGCAAGCTGCAGAATGAGTTTCTCTGTGCTTCAGTTTCTGCATCCATGACTTGTGGATTGAAAATACCAAGCTCTCTTCAGAGCCCAGGCACCTCTGCCCTTGTCATTCCTCAAATTACCTCTAGGGGGCAGGGCATCACATTCCCCATTCTACCACAGCAAGCTTCAAAACCACAAAGCTCTTTTCACCTAGAGAGAGCCCAACATACAACTGTAGCTCTCTCGCAGGAAGGGCAGAGAGCAGGCAGCTGCTTACAGAGACAGCATCTTCTCTGACGTCTTTGGAGACCGCCACAAGCAGTCTGGAAGAGGCTAGAAATTACCTGAAGACCAGGTGTCTCTGTCACCACAAACGTTCCTCACCAGGACCCTGAAGCAGCTATGCCTCTTCCTTAACTGTCCTCCACGCCCAGAGGTTCAAGGTAGACCAGTAAGTAGGCTGTGCCAACACCCTAGTTACTTAGGAATAGTTTGTTTTGGAACTCACCAAATGCAGTCCCTTCAACACCTTCAGTGAGAAATTTCACGTGGTCCTGATTACTCAGCTAACTGAGAACAAGGCTCCAACAGCTCCTCATCAGCTCTGAAGGCAGCGTGACCAAACAGATCTGAGAAGGAACCTGTCCTTTCTGTATGGGAGCAGAGTGGGGTAGCCTAAGTGCCTCTGTTGGGGTTGTAGTAAACAGGCGGAACAAAGTGGAATTGCTATGAGGGTAACCAGATGGCGCAGATCTAGAATCCATAGCTTCAGCCAAGCCAGAGGACAACACAGATGAGAAAGGAAGTGTGTGTATGTGTGTGTGTGCGTGTGTGTGTGTGTGTGTGTGTGAGAGAGAGAGAGAGAGAGAGAGAGAGAGAGAGAGAGAGAGAGCTGGTGAGATGGCTGGCTCACTGGGTGTTCAATCCCTAGGACCCACTTAGTATAAGAGGGGACTTGACTGCCACAAGTTGTCCTCTGACTTCTACATGTATGAATGTCACCAGATAGATGTAACTCTGCGAGTGACAGTAATGGGCGCAGGCATGATGGGCTAAGACAGACCTGGCAGAACAGGTCTATCTATATACAAGGGCTAATTACAAAACGACACCAATCCCTCAATCTGGGTTTGGTCATGTGACCAGCCTCGGACAATCACATGCTGGGATTCCAATGAACACAGACAAGCTGTGATTTTGAAGAGGCCTTGAGTGATGACACTCTTCCCTCTTTTGCTGCCATGATGACAGGCCCGGGCTAAGCTGATGGAGGATGAGAAGATATGGAGCCGTCACTTCAGCAGATAGACAGATGGTCCACAGGCACCGAGCATGCTCAGTCAACAATCAGCATGGCTGAGCTGGCCACCCAAGACAGGCCACTGATACCTGCTTCCCAAGGGTTATATGCTAATTGATATGTTGGTCTTTGTTTTAAACATCCAAAGGAAACCTCTTCGGGGAGCAGACATTTATTGTGGCTCACAGTTCAGAGGTTTCCAATTGTGGAGTCTTGGAACCATCTTCTCTCTCCATTCAAATTCCAGGAGCCCTTGTCAGGGTGGCTCACACCTCAGCCTCCATGGAGGAGGACTCTGGGCTTTATTTTTACTGCAACCCAGTGCCTGGCATTGAGTACATACCACTGAACACACAGCACACATCATTAGCAAATGTTGGATGCCTCAGATTGACTTAGAAACCCAGGGACATAAAGGCTTTATGGACGCCAAGTGACTCAGAATGCTGATGACACCGGAAACGAGCAAGAAACATATGGAATGCAGCTCAATTTACATGACAAATAAATACGGGAAAGTCTGGGGGCTCAGAACACTAGCTTTAGTTTTCAAAGCAGCCACTACAGCCGCAGAGAATTCCAGAACTCAGAACACGCCCTCAGCTTCTTCGGCAACAGCACAGCATGAGTGGGAGGGTTAGGTTTGTGGGGCAAGAGACAGTAAAGGTTTCAAAGGACAAATCATTGTTCTATCAAACAGGTTTAAAGAATTCTAGGAAAGAAATCTGTTACGTCGGTGAAGTTGTTGGTTAGGGGAGGCGCTCCCAACCCGACACAGGGCACATCTCCAGGATGGGGGCACCAGCTTTCCATGTCTGGGAATGTGATGGAAGCTAAATCTCATAGAAAGAGCTATGCCTGTCTTAAACATTTTGCAAGGCTGACGAACTGCAGAGAGCTGGGATGGTACAGATTGGGATCCAAGCTGATCTGGAGTTATTTATCGTCAGTCCTCTGAAATGACTATTTGTTGCCCACCTCTGTGTGACCTGACATATTTGTGACCAGCAGGTAAATCCTTTCGGAGAGTCCAAACCCTACTGCCTAACCGCAGCGAATTGCCAGTGTTGCTGTAGCCCCCCCCCAGCTGATGCTGCCACCATGGGATGTTAAAACTATCTTGATTTCGGATTTTCTTTGTTCTCTTGCTATAAAAGCTTCGTGGAACTGTCACGGTGTTGGGATGTGGTATTTGGGGAAAGCCAAGTCTATGTTCCCACACCACAGTCATTCATCCTTGGCTCTAGGATAAACTCTCTCCTGCCCTCTGAGGAGAGCGCTGAGGAGGCGGTGTTGACACTATCAGGATCCATGCCTGGTTTCTGCACCGTTTGCCCCTGAAGCAAAGCAGAGATGTCAGCTCCTCTTCCCTGATACACACTCTACCTCCCGACACAAAAGTCCCATGATGTCCCCTTGGCCCGGTGACCACAATCTCATCTGAGTTAGGACAGAAAGACAAAGAAAATCTTATGGATATGGGGAGCGGCGAAGAAGCTCCTGACTGACTGAGTCTGGCTGAGCCTGAGGGAAGCCTTCCTCAGCCTTCATTAGCTGCAGAGTAAGGATCCCAGCACCGTTAATGATCCCCCCTCCCCATGAACCTGCAGTTTTCTAGGACTCTCACCAGGAACCCCGTGGGAAAGGACACCTGTGAACCCTTGTGCAGTCTTAGTGGCTCCTGGTTGTCAGCTTATAACTCCACCAGGCACCCCACAACACGTCTCTTTTTATTGAGAGAGAAAGAGTAGACACAAACGGTTTCTTAGCAACCTACGGAGATGTGACATGAGAGTCACAAAACAGCACAGATGGCTAAGGCCAAGGCAATCAATTGCTGCTCTTTCTCGAAGATTCACACTTGGGCACACCTTTCTTCTGTTCTCCCTTGGGAAGCCCATGCTTGGGCTTTTGAGTGTCTCTCTCTCAAACCTCATGTTTAAGTCCATATTAAAATATCTTAAGGGCTGGAGAGATGGCTCAGTGGTCAAGAGTGCTGGTTGATTCTCAAGAAGACTGGTTCCCAGGTTCCCTGCATCTATGTCAGGTACCTCACAATTGCCATGGGCTCCATTTCCAGGTCTTAACCCTCATGTTTAAGTCCATATTAAAATATCTTAAGGGCTGGAGAGATGGCTCAGTGGTCAAGAGTGCTTGTTGATTCTCAAGAGGACTGGTTCCCAGGCTCCCAGCATCTACGTCAGGTAGCTCACAACTGCCAGGGTCTCCATTTCCAGGGGATCCCATGCCCTCTTCTGGCCTCACCAGGTACTGCACTCATGTGTACATACTCATATACAGAGACACACAGACACATAAAAATAAAATAAATCTTAAAACAAGAGCTTTAATAAAATTTCCAACCCTGCTTTACTATACCAGCTAATACTGAACTTCTTTTGAATGCGGAAGCCTGGTTTGGTCTGAGTTGAGGGCCATAAAATTTGAAAGGAACTCCTCATACTAGTGAGAGTGGCTATGTGACCTGTATTCTTGTTCCCTGACACATCCTTCAGGGTTGTCATCCTCAGTGGAAACCAGAGGATAAGGATCTGGCAATGCCCTGTCCTGTATTCTTGTACACACTGTTGAAAAGGTGGAGAGTTTCAAACCCATCCATGGCCTCTCAGTCCAGGAACTAGGATGATCATGGATCAGGCACATTCAAGGGAAGGGGTTCTTTAAGTAGGGATTGAGTGGAGAGCTCTCTAGACAATTTAGCTCAGATTATGTACTTTTTCAATTTCTGGCTGTCAGTGGAGGGTTACATGTGGGTGGCTTGGTGTAAATCCCAACAAGATAGACCAGCCCAGCATTTCCTCCATCAACCAGTTAGCGTAAACAGATGGCCCTTCGCATTAGGATCAAGTGTTTGCTGAAGGATGTGGGACCCCACCACAGACTGAGCAGGATCACTCTCTCCCCCTGATTCATGTATCAGACTTCCAAGCTTCAGAATGTAACAGGCTTTGGAGATAAAGGTCTCCTAAGAGGATATTAGGCTAAAATGAGATAATTTAGGTAGGGCTCTAATCCAGTCTAACTGGTGCCCATGGAAAAAGAAGATGGGAGGGATGAATGGGCACAGAGGCTGTCCGGAAAGAAAGCATGATGGTAGCCCTCAGTAAGACAAGGAGAGACGGGCCCCGCAGGAACTGGGAGTTTGAACTTCAGTTTCTAGAAATATAAAGACGAATAATCACTAATTCATTACACTACTCACATCTGGTGTCTCATGGTGGCAGCCCAGCTTATGGGTGTAGGACCACAGGGGTGATATAGCCCCGAAGTTGTGAATACTCAGGTTGGAATTGCCTACAGGGTCTACCTGCTATCTGAGGATAGGACTTCCCATAAGTCTACCTTGGTGGAGGAGCATGGGCTGCAGGGAGGAGCTAAGATAGCCAATAACCCAAGTTTACTCTCTTTCTCCAAGTCCTGCTGGGTAGGACTTTCCAATGGTAAACCCAGGCAAAATATTTCCTCAGGTCTCTTCCTGTGATGGTTGTTTTAAATTGTCAACTCGCCACAATCCAGACTCACCTGGGAAAAGAGTCTCAGTGAGGGGCTGTCTAGCTAGGGTTGGCCTGTGTGGGCAGTCTATGAGGGATTGCCTTGACTACGTTAACTGATGAGGTAAGTCCCAGGCTACCATGGGTGGCACCGCTTCCAAGGCTTGGGACCCACTCGTGGAGGAGTGGAGGAAGCGGGTTAAGTACAAGCATGCATGCCTTTATTTCTCCTCTCTTGTCTGTGGACATGACACAATTAATTGTTTCAACTGCTTGACGCCCTGACTTCCCCAAAATGATGGACTAGAACCTGGAGCTGTGAGCTGAAATAAACCATTTTTCCCTCTTAAGTGGCTTGTTATGGTATTTTATCATCACAGTCAATGAAATGCAATAGGACACTTCAAGAAACAGACGTTGGGGGGTAAGGGCCAAAGTCTACTGCATGGAGCACACATGCCATCCCTGAAGAAAGTGGGGGAAGTGACAGCTGTGTGACCCAGCCTGGAGAACTCTGAAGGCTTTTGTTCTTTTTCCAAGGGTGGCCTGCCAGGTCACCATCCAGGGTCCAGGCACCGAGGGGCCTCTCAGCTGGCATGGGCCCTCACTGCTCGGTGCCTTCTCACTTTGCAGAGGGGTAATGAGTTCACAGATACACAGAGTGGATCTGGAGTCCAAGAGGTCCGCCTGCAGAAGGCTCTGGGGTGCTGGGCTGGACTTCAGAAATTATGCCAAAAGTTCCTATTTTGCATACACGCCCAGTCCTCTGGCAAGGGGCTGAGGGGACGTATTTTTGAAAAATCAAATAAGTAAAGAAGCAGGTTCAATAACATAGTCTCTGAGAGGCAGATGAATATGATATTCCTGTAGCACGAATTGTAATTGGTCTTAATAAATAAAACCCAGAGCTGGAAATTAGGGGGGTGAAAGCTGAAGGACCAGAGAAGCAGAACAGCAGCCACTAGAGAGACCTTTCACCTTTACCGATGCTCAGACCAAAGGGGTCATCCTGTCCTCAGACTGCATCCGTCTCCGCTAAACCTCAGACTGCATCTCCAGACTGCATTGAGCTCCTTTCGGCCGCATGCATACTCCTCTCTCCACCTCCCTAGCGCGGGAATTAAAGGCGTGGGACTCCCAAGTACTGGGATTAAAGGTGTGAGCCACCACCACCTGGCCTCTAGTGATTTAACTCTGTCCTCTGACCTTCAGACAAGCTTGACTTGTTAAAACACAAACAGAATACCACTACACATTCCCTGGAAGTCTACTCACACTGCTGGTGGTCTTCTGGTGTAGTTGATGCCGCCATGGCAATCCCTAATGAAGACCAAGTAGTGTCCAAGGAGACCCCCCTTGGACTGATTTTAGGACCCACTACATTCAAGTATCAGAGGGGCTCTTTCCTTGCTACCCTTTACTAGCTGATCAGGTGCTATCCTGGCCCCGTAACCAGGACTGCAGAAAAAGTACAGGCCAGGTGCAAGGAGGTTGCACATTCTTGGCAAAGTTTGCTGGGCTCTTGCTGCTTCTGGAAAGCCACTCTTCACTTCTTCAGAGGAGAAGCAGGTCTGTATGCTCAACTTCGTCCCAGTGACATTTGAAGCAGAGGGTGGGTAGGCAGCAGACACACTTGACATTACAATATTTTTTTTCCAGCTGAAACATTGGTTCTCTTGTTTAGTAAACACACGCCCGCCTCAGACACTGGGGGATGAGATGGCAAATGGACCAGGCGGCGAGCACAGTCTGCTTTCCATTTTAGACAGGGTCTCACTATATAACCCTGGCTAGCCTGGAATTCAATATATAGACCAGGCTGGCCTTGAACTCACAGAGATCCACCTGCTTCTGCCCCCTGAGTGTTGGCATTGATGGTGTGTGCCACCATGCTCAATAGTCTCTATTTTACTTAACCAGTTAAATTTTCCAGAATATCTGGGGCAAGCCTACCTTATTCCAGAGGTTCATCTGCCCACACCTCCCTAGCATGTGAGCTTTGCTCTTTAGAGTTTTCAAAGACTTCTATAGCCATGTGATCTGGCCTCTCCCTATCATAAGCCTCTCTATCCCCTGCTTACTGGGATGGGCCACACTTCCATTCCTTCTGATCTGGAAGCACATATTCTCTACCCTAGGGCCTTTGCACTTGCAATTCCCCTCTGCCTCCACTGCACATTCTCCTAGCAGGGCTCATTCTCATGACCTACACAGCTCACCTGAGCCAATGGGGAATGTCTCTTCCCAGTACATCAGGCCAGTGAGTTGAACTCAGCTGTGCAAGGGGTATTTACACCTTGGTCACTGGCAAACTCCAGGGGCAATGTCGACTCTGACTAGTTCTGTCTTGTCTTTCAAGGCTCTAGTCAAAGGATAATTTTCTAAGAAGCTGTGTGTGCAAGTCATCGATGACAGGTGTTTCTGACTCTCATCACCCTGACTCCTAGGGCCTGCTTTTTCAACGCACACATATACATGCATTTGTTGGTAATATTTGGTGGCACGCCCTTTCCACTGCAGACTCTTTGGAGCAGCCACCTACCTCTTTCACTGATCCTGTGTGCCCTAGCCCAGCATGTGACCAGTGTGCTGCTCACTGGACATTGGTTGAGCTGATCTTGGAGTGACAATGGACTCTTGCCTCTGAGATTCTAGTTAATTAAAGGGTGTGTATTCTTCCCTGGGAGAATCTGGTCTTCAACACAGGAATCTCAAGCAAGAAGTGAGGTTTGAGCTCCATAACCCTGATCATTGTGCCTATAAAGTTCTTGTGCCTTCCTTCCTAAACAATCAAGATGTTCTCATACTCCCCCCACCCATTTTATAGGAAGGTGAGCGAGGCATGACCAAGACTGGCTGGCTACTTCCTCTAGGGTCTGGGTTTTGCTAACTCTGAGTCTATGGTGTGGATGCCTTGGTGGATTTGAAAATGTGTGTGCTTATATGTATGTGTATGAGTGAACCAGAAGCAGTCATTAAAAATCCCTCCCCCCGCCTCACCCAAGAAAAAGCCAAGAACCAGATGGTTGAGTGCAGAATCCTAGGAGTCTTTCAAAGAAGAGTGAACACCAAAACTCTCCAAATTATACCACAAAAGAGAAACAGAAGGAACATTCCCTAATTCATTTTATGAAGTCAGTTACCCTGATACCCAAACCACATAAAGATTCAACAAAGGAAGAGAATTACAGACCAATTTTCAATTGCAAAAATACTCAATAAAACACTTGCAAACTGAATCTAACCACACATCAGAAACTCATCCATCATGCTCAAGTGGACTTTATCCCAGAGATGCAGGGATGGTTTACATATGAAAATCAATAAATGCAATTCATCATATAAACAAACTAAAAGAAAAAAAAACACATGAAACCACATTATCATGTCATTAGATGCAGAAAAGGCCTTTGACAAAAATCCAACACCCCTTCATGATAAAAATCCTGGGGAGATTAGGGATGCAAGGCACATCCCTAAATATAAAATAGGACAATTTATAGCAAGCTTACAGCCAATATCAAATTAAATGAACAAAAGCTCAAAGCAATTCCACTAAAATCAGGGACAAGACAAGGTTGCCCACCCTCTCTGTATCTACTTAATATAGTACGTGAAATCTTAGTTAAAGAAATAAAACAAGGAGATCAAAGGGATTCAAATTGGAAAGGAAAAAAGTCAAAGTATTGCTATTTGCAGATGATATGATAATATACATAAAAGACCCCAAAAATTCTACCAGGGAACTCCTACAGCTAATAAACACTTTCAGCAAAGTGACTGGATACAAGATTAACTAAAAAAAAAAAAAAAAAAAAATCAGCAGGTTTCCTATATAAAAATGACAAACGGGCTGAGAAAGAAATCAGGGAAAAAACACCTTTCACAATGGCCTCAAGTAATATAAAATATTTTGGTAGTAACTCTAATCAAGCAAGTAAAAGACTTATATGATAAAAACTTCAAGTCTTTGAAGAAATAAATTAAAGAAGATATCAGAAGATGGAAAAATTTTCCATGCTCATGGATAGATAAGATTAACATAGTAAAAAATGGTCATCCTACCCAAAGTAATCTACAGATTCAACCCAATCCCCATAAAAATTCCAACACAATTCTTTACAGACCTTGACAGGATAATTCTTAACTTCATATGGAAAACCAGAAAAACCCAGCATAGCGAAAGCAATCCTGAACAATAAAGGAGCTGCTGGGGGTCTCGGCACCCCTGATTTCAAGCTCTACTACAGGGTGACAGCAATGGAAATCACACGACATGGCCACAAAACCAGACATGTTGATCAACGGAATCAAGTTGAAGACCCAGGCACAAATCTACATACATGTGTATACCTGAGTTTTGATAAAGAAGCCAGAAATACACCATGGAAAAAGAAAGCATCTTCAACAAAGGGTGCAGGGCAAGCTGGATGTCTGCATGTAGCAGAGTGTAAATTCATCCACACTTATCACCCTGCACAAAACAAGTCCAGGTGAACCAAAGACCTCAACATAACAGCAGATACACCCAACACAACAGAAGAAAATGTGGGCAATAGCCTTGAATGCATTGGCACAGGAGACACCTTCCTGAATGGAGCACTGATTGCATAGCACTAAGATCAATAACTAATAAATGGGACTTCATAAAACTGAAAATATCCTGTAAGGTAAAGGACACTGTCATTCAGACAAAGCACTAGCCTACAGAATGAGACAAGACTTTTGCTAACCTCACATCTGATATGGGATTTATATCCAAAATACATAGAGAACTCAAGAAACTAGATAACCAAATAATCCAATTAAGAAATGGGGTGCAGATCTAAACAGAGTTCCTTTATTGAATTCTCAATAAAGGAAATTCAAATGACTGAGAAACACTTAAATGCAAACGAAAATGACTTTGAGATCTCTGATATGTCCCTGTCAGAATGGCTAAGATCAATAGCACAAGTGACAGCTTATGCTGATGAGGACATGGAACAAGTCCTTCACTGCTGGTGGGAGTGTAACTTTGCACAGTCACTGTGAAAATCAATAAGGCAGTACCTCAGAAAGTTGGGAATTGCTCTATCTCAAGACCTAGATATACCACTTTTGGGGCATATACCCGGAAATGCTCTATCGTACCACAATGACACTTGTTCAACCATGTCATAATAGCTAGAAACTGGAAACAACCTACATGTCCCTCAAGAGAAGAATGGATAAGAAAATGAGGTGCATTTACACAATGGAGTATTACTCAACTAATAAACAATAACATCATGCAATTTGCAGGCAAGTGGATGGAACTGGAGTAAGGTAACCCAGACCCCGAAAGATAAATATCATACATATTTGCTTATAAGTGGAGGTTAGCTATTAAGTAAATGATAACCAAGCTATAATCCATAGACCTAGAGAGGTTAGGTAAAGAGGAGAGGTCTGGGTGGGGGAAGCATGGATCTTCCTGTGAAGAGGAAATAGAATATTACTATGCCATTAAAAAAGGAAATTATGAAATTCACTGGTAAACGCATGGAACTAGAAAAAAATCATCCCGACTGAGGTAACCCCAACCCAGAAATTCAAATATGGTAGGTATTCACACATATGTGCATGTTAGCTGTTAAGCTGATGGTAACTGAACTATAATCTGTAGACCCACAGAGGTTAGGTACAGAGTAAGGGCTACAAGGGAACAGACAGATCTCCCTAGGAAGGAGAAAAAGAATAGATGCTTATGGATGGATGGATGGATGGGGAAAGCTGGGATAGAAGGATCAAACTGGGAGGGGGAGGAAAGAAAGGGTTGAGGGAGGGGATATAGGGAATGACAGCTAAAATCAAGGGCCATGGAAGCCTAATACAGTATAAGCTTCCTAAATATATGAAGGCAATCTAAATGAAATTGCCAAATAATGAGGGAGACACAGCCCCAACTGTACATCTCTTGCCACTAAATTATGACACTTACGGTACTGGGAAGGGTTAGATTTAATTGAGTTGTAGGCCAAAGGGGTCCTGTGGGAACTCCCAAACCACCTAGCCTGTTACCAAGGCTATAGGTTGCTCTCCACAAACGGAGACAGGGCCCTGTTGCAGAAGCCAACACCTATACAGCTCGTTGAACATGGAGAAGTTGAGCTGGTATCTACCTAGAGCCCTCACCCCTACAGGCTAGTGTTCTCGGTACTGGAAGGTACTCTGCACGCTACCAAAGGAGAAATGTAAAAAGCAACCCAGTGACAAACTCTTTGATCTACAATGGTGTCCTTCCTGTAAGATACCCTAGTGCAATGGCGGCAAAGAGCTTCTGGGAGTAACCAACCAATATTTGATTAGATTTAAGGACTATTCCATGAAATGGAACCCGTGCTGGTTTGAATATGAACGGCCCTATAAGCTCATATATTAGAATGCTTGGTCACTAGGGGGTGGCACTACCTGGGAGGGGTTGGGAAGTGTGGTCTTGTTGGAGTAGGTGTGGCCTACATGGGTCTGCACCAGGTGGGATGCTAGGGCTGGAAGAAGTGGACACATGCCCCCTTCCCTAACTCAGAAACTATCTCCTATTGATAACCATTTACAAATGAAAAATTAGATTTCTCCAGTGGAGTCTCACTGGGGAAACAAACTACACTTAAGGGCAGGCTGCACGCCCAGCAGTAGATCCCAACACAAATGGACTCAACGGCATCTTTGGAGGTTCTTTGTCTTATAATATCATATCAGGTCTTTTCTTTCTAAAAATTTTATCTTGTTTCTTTTCTTTTCTTTTTTTTTTTTACCCTACAGGTCCTTTGCATATGTGTTATGGCTTCTGGTTCTGTGTTTTTGTGGGATCCCTGAGTGTGTGAACAAGTGAGTCTCTGCATCTATGTCTGTGGTTTATGACTCTTCTTGGACTCTTTTCCTTCTTCCTGCTTGTTCTGGCTTATTCTAATTTGTTGGTCTTTGTTTTATCTTATTATATTTATTATTATCCCTTAAAGTCTTTTTGTTTTCTAACAAGGGACAAAAAAAGGTTAGATCTAGATGGGAAGGGAGATGGGGTAAAACTGAGAGGGGTAGAGGGAGGAGAAACAATAATTAGGATTTATTATATGGAAAAAACTATTTTCAATAAACATTTTTTATAAAAATCAATAGAAAAAAATACAAGTTATGCACCACCATGTTTAGCTTTTTTGAAACATGGGTGCTGGAGACCAATCTGAGGGTCCTTAGACCTCATGGAAATGACAGGCTTTGAGGGAGGTCCTAAGAGATCAGATTGCTAAAGCCCCATGTGGGCAGAGCCATTAGTCCATACCACACATAGGAAGGTTTGCGCAGCAAGTCACCAGCCCATGGTTGACTCTAGCCATTTGTCTTGCAACCTAAGTCCAAATGTGATGATGGATGTCTGGGTACCCAGATGGCAGCAGAAGCAGAGACACCAGTGCCAAACCCTGGGGCACTTAAAGCACCTGTCCACTCCTTTTCACTGGCAATATACCTCCAGTACTCTAACAAGTGGGTTCTTGAGGCTGAAGGCGCTGTGGGGAAATCCTTGTATACGTGAAAGGCTCTGATTTCATAGATGACCACTTGAACCTGCTCTGTGGGCAGTAGAGACCTAGCACCAGAGACCTGGAGCCATCTTTGGTAGAACACTGGTGATACAGAGGTGTGGATGAACTTGTAGAACCTGGCCAAGGTTTGGCCAACCCTGCCCCACACTCCAGAAAGGGTGGCTGGGCTCTTCAGATGCCTGCCTCCATGAGCATTGTGATGGTTTATAGCCACTGTTGACGTTATAGGTTTTAGAATCTGCAGGAAAGGGGCTTCTGAATATGCCTGGATCATACAGCAGGGGCTTTCTCAGCAGGAGTAGTGATTTAAGACTAACATATACAAAATTAACTTATCAGTTAAAGGAAGACTGAATTACGTATGACGTGTTGTGAATGAGAATTCCTGGAAGGACGATGTGTTTGCAAAGACTAGTTGGCTAATTAAGACTGTAGTAATGTAGAGAGGTTGGAGGTTATAGGTTCAGAGGTTAAATTACCCTATCTTGGGCTAACTTTTGCTCCCCGAACAACCAGTACTTGCCCATCTCTATGTCATAACTAATATCCTGTGACTGATAGATTAAAAAAAACCTCAAAAAGTTTTGGCATCTATTAACTTAGCAGATTACTGGCTCCCATCAACCCAAAAGCTAAGAATGCCAAATGTCATCAAATAACATCTTAGGCCTATAGAAAAGCTTCCTACTCTTTGCTGTACCCGCCACTATGATGGACCCACCCAAGTATTTTAAGCTTGCCTTCATTTCTTTGTTCTGTAAAACTCTGAAACTTCATGAGACCGTGTCCATGTTGGATCATGGAATTTGTGGTAACCTAAATGCATGGTCCTGGACCATGATCACTCCAAATGGTTCCAGAATAATCTCTTATTCCCTTTAAGATGGGAGTTGTGCTCAGGGCATCAGCAGTGTTGGGTACGGCAGCCTCTCTTGGCAGGCTTTTGAAGTCTTCACCAAAACACATGGAATTTAGACACAGATGTTCAGGATCATGCATTTCACATCAACCAGGCTTTGCTGCCTACAGTGGGGAACAGCACCCATCAAAGCTGCAGGGCATGAGGGAAGTGGTACAATGAAGGACAGGAGCTGGGACAAAGTGGGACATTGTCAAGCTGCTGGGGACAACATTTTCCACCTTCTTCCTCCCCCCATCCTCTGATTTTTCTTATTTTTTTATATGTATGGGTGCGTGTGTGCATGGGTGCGTGTGTGCATGTGTGCGTGTGTACATGTGTGTATGTGATGTATGTGTGACTCTCTGTAGGACAACCTTCAGGAGTTGGTCCTTCTTGCCTTCCACCTTATTGAGGCAGGGTCTCTAGTGCTTCTCTTCCAGCCTACTCCTGGCTAGTAAGACCTGGGGCTTCTGGTCTCCATCTCCCATCTCACGTTAGTAGCGGTAGGGATAACAGATACTTTTTAATGAGGGTTCCAGCAATCTGAACTCCGCTTGTCAGGCTAGCACAGCAAACATTTTAATCCACTGAGCCATCCCCCCCGGCTCCTCCATCCCTCTTCTGTAAGAACTCCAGGGCAGGCCTCAGTCCAGCAGGGACTAGCCTTCTTCCTGACACTCCACGGGTGCTGGGTTCAGTCTGTGAGCCAAGCTTCTAACACAACCTTCAGAAGACCTCATAGACCCCACAAGGCCATCTGGAGCCATCCCCAGGGCCACACTGAGACAGCCTCAAATCTTACCATCTTCTAGACTCTGAATAGTGGTGTGTGTGGGGGTGGAATCATACTGCTCACTTCTTGGTTGTTCAGCCAAGGACAAACCAATAGGATGGGGTCATTGTGGTAGAAAGTTCTGGGAAGATGTTAAAGCATGACTCTTTCCCAAGCCCCTCGGTCAACAATTGCAGGCAGGCTTCACTGCGCAGACCACTTATTTCCAGCTTCTTCACCTGAGCACTTCCCTGCCTCCCCCTGGCCGAGGCTGCCCTGTCCCTGGATGCTCGGGTGGACAGAGAAGGATTTCCTCTGTCTTGTCCTTTCTTGTGACTGTGGCTATCACAAAGCGCTTCCCGGGTGTGTAGAGTGGAGAAATGAATGAATGAGTGGTTGAGCCCAGAAGAAGAGGAAAGGCCTGGAAAACGTAACATTAGGAATTCCAGATTCTTCAGTAGGCCTGGTCACCCCTCCCTCACTCTTTCTCTACTTTCCAGATGTACTCTGCTCTCTCTTCTCTCTCTCTTCTCAGTATTCTAACTAAAGGTCACTAGGCGCGCCGATCTCTGGCTCAGTTGGTGACAGATGGGCGGGCAAGCAGAGGCAGCTGGCAGTTACAGAGTTTATCTTGTAAGAATGAAGCAGAGGAAGTCAGCTGCTCAGGCTAAAGCCAACCGATGCTCTCGCAGGCCTGGAGGTCAGCTGCAGCTCCACAGAGGTTCTGTTTTCATAGCGAGGCCTGTAAACACCAGCCCCAGAGCTTAGTGGGATTGGAACGCAAGGCTTCGCAAAGGGAATGTCATATGGGTCAACCGCTCCTCTCTGCCTAGCCTGGGTACCAGGTAGAGTCCTGTTTAGCTTCCATGACATATGCAAAGTTTTCTTCCACACAATGCAGACCCTTGCCAACGCCGCAAGATGGACTCTTGAGGACCCTCAGCCTGTCAGGACAATTCTCCAGTCTGAATTTTTCAGGGGTGGGGTGGGGTGGAACTGAGTGCCCGGAGGGCAAAGTTCAACGACACATAGAAACTGCAAGAATTAAGTCAGTCCCTTCTCTGGAAGGTTCTTGTGGACTTGCTTCCAAAGAGCCAAGAAAAACAGGGTGCCTCTGAGAATAAAGGGGCCATTGTAGACTCTCTGGATGGGCAAGCGACAAATACAACAGAAATCAAAGGGCACACAACAGTCCCCTCTAGCTCTCCACTCAGCAGACTTGTACGGAAGATTAAAGGTCGAAGGTCGGGTGATGGGGACAGTGTATAAATGAAGATCTCAGCATCTCGGCTGACACTGGTTAGACTCCAGTACAGGCAAGCTCACCTGAAAACTCACTCTGCTCTCCAGGTTCAGGTTGAACCAAACAAGACAATGAGGAGATGGCTCCTTCGGTAAAGTGCTCACTGCACACACAAGCGGACCTGGGTCTGTATTTCCCGCATCTGGGTAAAATCGGGGCATGGTCACACCTTCTTCTGCAGAGGTGACTTCACTCCATCCAGGGTCATCTTGGTGGGTGTACACGACACATGGGTCTGTGTGAACTCCCGTGTCTTGCTTGGCTTCTTTTATTGACACATTGCGGTCACAGTTAATGAACTGACTCGCTCTTCTAAAACATCTACATCACCCCTCCCACTTGAAATTCAAAAGCACCAAACCATCCATCAATAATCAAAAAAACAAAAACAAAAAAATCCCCAAAGCTTTAAAAATTCAGCCTTCACCGAAACATCTAAGTCAGCACTTGCTGACTACGAGGAGCAATCCCTAGTCATGACTCAAAATTATATATTTGCCTTTTAATTGCTGCATCATTATCCCGATACACCTGAGATGGAAATGTAAATTCAATATTAGCTATTCAAATACGCATTTATTTTCTAAGTGACCCTCTCCAGTGAACGACTTTATGGGATTAGAAAGAGCGGGAATGGGTCCGGGGTGAGGAATGAGAAGCAGCTACCCTGACATCTTTGTAAATCAGGGTGTGCACTCTGTGCAGGAGTGGTACGGGATGCAATTATCTCAAATTGAGCCAGACTCTAGTGAGATCTCCAGAGCTGCCTTCTTGAATATATTGTGTATCTGTGAGTTCTAGGGGAGGCAGTCATTAGCGGTCTGGGATACAGGGGGGTGGGGCAGCAGTGAGCTGTGTAAAAGCATCCTGGTGTGTTGGTCGCGGTTTCCTGTTCATTTCCTCTATTTCTGTCATGCCCGCCAGTGTTGGCCAGTGCTGAACTGCAACCTCCTCTTTGTGACTTACGAGAACCCTAAGACAGCGCCTGCCATTGCCAAATCAGTCTTTTGAGCCACCGACAATCTTGGTGACAGGAAGGGGTTTCTCGCAACCTGCCATGTCAGGCTGGCTGCAGAGAGTTCCCAGGCTGGTCTTCAATGTGAATTCATAAAGGAGGGAGATCTTCACACTCCCTGACATTTACTTTGGTTTAGTGGCCTCTTTAAATCCGAGGCTGCCTGTAAAAACATTCAATGGGCCATCTCGGGTTCACAGTTACCTGGGACTGCATAGTGTGTGTTTTTATAGGGTAATGTCTAGTACCAGCTCTCGAAACTAGAAGACACGAAAGAAGCCAGTAGCCCTACGGATGCATAATTCATGAGGATGGCTGCTTGACAAGCTAAAGATGAAGTGACCAGCCTGTTCTCGTTCCTTTATAGAAGCTGGCCATCTATCTGATTGTAGAAGTGACAGTGTCCACATGGCAGCATCCAGGAACCCCACCAGGTGTGGAAGGGGTCCGATGAATTTTGCTGCCCAGAGAGACGCAGGAGGCCCTGAAGTGCATGGACACGTCATGGAAGGAGAATGAGCCCCTGAATGACTATTCCTTCCCTCAGGGACAAAGGTGCCCGGCTTGGTATGTAACACGTTCTGCCCCAACTGGGCTTGATGGCTGCTGGTCCTTGCCATTGTCCGAGTGTCTCACTCAGAAAAACTGACCACAGGAAATGGGAACTTTGGCATATACCTGCTCAGGGCTTAAGTGGAGCCTTGAGAAGAAGGCTTGTCTATTAGCTTCTGGAGTGGGGTGCAGCTTGGGTGACAGATACCCCAGGCTCTGGAAAGCCAGGAGGTCCTTCCCACATTCCCATCTCCTCTTGAACATTTTAGATTTCTGATGAGAAAATGCTTCCCGGTCTTCAGCAATGGCAAAGTCTGTCTGAGAGGGACAGCCAACCAGCTTCTACCCCGATTTCAGCCATCAGCCTCAGGTGGGCCCCACACCTCCAGAACACAATGTCCCATGTGGCAAACACACTTGCCAGAGTCTTTCTATGCCTCAGACACACTCCAGAATCTTTGTCTGGCCCAAGGCCCAGGCTTGGGCAGCAGCAGGGACCAAGTGGAGAAGCTCGCCCTGGTGTCACGTGACTGGGTCCGGAGTAGGCCTGCGTGAGTTTCAGGAAACAGACTCAAGTCCAGGCCATTTTCATTTTCACACCCAGCAGCTGTTCCTGGCATATTTTTTTTTTTGAGAGAAATTTATCGCATCCAAATGTGTAGTCTCCATTGTGAGGGGGAGTATGTACGTGTATTCTTGGTGCTTCCCTCTGCAGACAGAATACCAAGGAAGCACACGCGTGAGCTGGGAGACAAGATGCTTAGCACTCAGTTTCCTTGGCGCAGCCCTGGTGTGTCTGAGCTGACAACTGGAGCTAACTCTGGGTATCAGTATTTTGCTCATTCCCTCGTGAAGAAGAAATGGAATTAAGGAGTCCTATGGGTCAGGCTCTCCCCAGCTGCCACCCCAGAACGTTCCATTTACTTGTGTCTTATGCTTGCCTGGGCCATATTCTATTTATTTTCATCCATATTGATTTCTGTTACTAAACACAGAAGGGAAGCGGTTTCTTCTTAAGTGTGCTGGTGTTGGCCCTGTGTCAAACACTGCCAAGGGGATGATGATGTTCTGGGTTCATCCTACAAGCTGAGAGACTTTTCTGCATATGACCCCAGGGACACAGGGGCCACCAGGACAGGTGTGTCCTTGAAAAGACCTTGACAGTCCATGCTAACTCAAAAATATTTTTTAAAGATTATTTTTAATTGTGTGTATGTGTGTGCGTGCGTGCGTGCGTGCCTGTGTGTGTGTGTGTATAGGTGCCTGCAGAGGCTATAAGAGGGCGCCAGATCTCCCGTATGTGGAATTTCAGAAGGTTATAAGCTGCCTGATGCCTGGAGCCAAGCTCTGGTTCTCTACAAGTGCAGTAAGCACTCCTTACTGCTGAACCATCTCTCCAGCCCTCAACATCTTCCCTCCATCAATGAACAAAGTGGCCCAGTGAGGAAAAGAACAGAGTTGGACCCGGACCCAGGCAAAGTTCTCGCCACTAACAAGAACATGATCTGCATGATCTGGCAAAAGACAGCACATCTGTGCGCCCATTTATTTAGGGGTCCAGAGGCTGGGTGTGAAGGTCAGGAGCAGCAGAGAGGTGGGACACAGAGTGGCTAGAAGGTCCCAATGGGAGAGTCCCCTCCTCTCTGCCAGGTGGCAGAACTGGGTCAGAGGTGGTATTTTCCAGCATCAGTGATGGGAACAGAGGGCATGCTGGGAATTGGTGAAGTGAGCGGGAAGGCACCAAGGCCTTTCCATCCAGTGCAGGAGGCACCACAGAGCCCCAGCTCAATTTGCAGGCGCGGGGCCACTGCTCACACGGTGCTCACCGTGTAAATGAAGGAAACAGCTTCTGCCTCTGGGGTTTGCATAACTAAAACCAAAGAACAGAATTCGCTTGACAATTTCAGCTGGAAATGCAGAGCAAACTCTTCAAACATGACATCACCGCACAGGCAAATCACCTGAATCTCCTCCTCACCAGTACCCAATTTTCACCCTGAAGAAAACAAGGATGCTCAGTGAAGCCTGACTTCTGATGTCAAATCCCAGCTTTCTAGCAAGATCCAAGGGCTCCACTGGGTAGAATTTATCTGTATCTCTAACCTCACTTTTTCTGCTAGGGCTACCCTAAGATTTTTTAACACATATTTTGATTCTTGCTTCCTGCCGTCACTGAGGCTGCCTGGAGTACCGCTTTCAGCTTCTCCTCCCAATGCACCTAGCATTGTCCTTCCCACCCCATCGTCACTTCCTAGGTGTAGCCTTCTTTGCTGCACCTTGACTCCATTCCCAAATGAAGACACTCCCACCTTTGGGATCCTAAGCCCAGCACTCCCCCAGAACTTACCACCTGTCTTTTGACTCCTCTCTGTCCTGCAAAGGGTGATGACTTAGTTCTATGCCCCCAGGCACAGAGGACACATACTGTGAATTTGGTCCATGTCCTCTCTCAATCTATTACTGTCAAAGCCATCCGCTACCCCGTGGAGTACTGAGGGAGTTAGTCTACCATCCAACAAAGACTTCCTTTAGAAATGCCAGTGAACGGGCTGAGGATGTGGCTCACCATCAGAGCTGGTGGAGCATTTGCTTAGGAGGCTTGAAGCCCTGGGTTCAATCCTCCAGTATTGTAAAAATAGGGTGTGGTGGTACCTACTGGAAATCCTAGCATTTGGGAAGTGGAAGGAAGACACTCAGGGGTTCAAGGTCATCCTTGGCTGTATCATAGGACATTTGAGACCTAGTCTCAAATAAAAGAACACACACACATCAGCAGAAGGAAGGAAGGCTATTGCAAATGCTGGAAATTGCAGTGTAAATTGACGAGTGTTGCATTTGAGGTAGAGTGAGGACCGCCTCCTAGGAGCAGCACGCTGGCTATTCCCACACGGGTCTCACGATGGGTCTGTAGGTAACTGCCACCCAGCTAGCACTCCTGGGTGAGATTTTCTGTAGGGAGATCCACAGAGAATGGAAGGAGAAAGCCACCCCCAGGGTCAGCAAGAGCCTGGGTAATAAGCGTAGCCACTCTGAGGGCTTTTCCTTTTCCCCTCCTCCCCAGCAACAGGACTCCAGAGGGAACCCAGAGACCACCACATACACCTCACCAAATCCCATCCAGCAATGAGATGGCACCAGTGCCGGCAATTCCAGGAGGCACCTGAGAGTGGCAGATCCGATGAATGTCGGGCACACGGAGTGGAAGGAGGAGAGAGGTTTGACCCCAAGTGCTTTCTTCTGCTGACTGTGGAACACTGGGAATTCACTGAAATTCTCTGAGCCCCAGTTTATTAGGCAACAGTCAATAAAATGGGAATAACAGTTCCTGGAGTCATGGCCATTGAATCAATCACATCAGTCACAACGCACACATCAGTCAGCCACAGTTCCCAGGCTGGGCTTCTTTACATGAAGCTGCCTCTTCTAGAAATACCACTCTCTCCTGGCCATCACCCTTTGTGCGTCTTAATTGCAACTAACTGAGTGGTTTTTGTTGTTGTTGTTGTTATTTCTTTTTTGGAAGCCACTTAAGTGAAGCTAGGTCTTCCTTTAATTTTGTTAAATGACCCTAACTTCACCTTAGTTTCATTGTATCACATATAAGTGACATCTACAGGCTGGAGAGAGGGGGTCATAAGTGACCCTTAGCTGAGGGCATTGATGCAGCAGGTGGGGACTGATAGCTGGGAGCGTTCTGAAGCAAGAGCCACACTCCCAGCTTGTTCCAGGAGTAATACACCTACTTATGCGAGGCTTGGGACAGGCTTGTGACTTTTATTCCAGAACAAAGCAGAACAGACAAGGCATTGTAGTTCAGCCCTTGTCATATACCCAAGTGGGTGAGGGAGGGGGAATTGTCACTTGAATATCAATCTTCAGTCAGTGTGCATTTTGTGTGTGAGAGCATGTGTGGAGGCCAGAGGTCAATGTTGGGTGTTTCCCTTGATCTTTGTCCACCTTACTATTTTTAAAAGTTGTGTGTATATGTGTGTGTGTGTGTAAATGTGTACGTAGGTGTACCACATGAGTGAAGATGACCTCAGAGGCCAGAAGAAGGTGTTGGACCCCTGGGAATTTGCCATGGGGTTATAAGCACACAACATACCTAATCTCCAGGGTCTGTTTTGCTTCGTTTTTGTTTGTTTTACACGCATCTTGGAGAATTGAACTCAGGTCCTAATGCTTGCATAGAAAGCACTTTACTGACTGAGCCTTCTCTCCAACCCTCAATCTTTAATCAGTCTTTATATTTTATTGAGCTCCAACTACGTGCTGGGAACCCAAAGGGTTGGGTAGGAAACAAAGACCGCCTCCGTGATGCTGAGGTTACAGGGCAGGGGGAGCCACGCCCATGCAGCTGGGATTGACAGGGAAGACAACCTAGCTTTCTAGGCTTGGAAGCCCTTCCTGAAGTCCCCTAGAGTGGCTGGCATGCTGGCAGCTGACGAGGAGAAACATTGTATGCCATAAAGGAACGTGGTGACACTATCAAACAGGTGGCCCTCATTACATTCTTCATGCACGCATTAGACAAATATTTTCTAGTGTACGCTACGCTTCAAAGCAGTCAACAGGCAGTACAGTTAAGATGAACGGGAAACAGCAAAGGCTGCCCAGAGAGACCTGGAGCTCTGCTGGGAAGGGCCAAGAAAGCCCAGTGGCGTCGTGAATTGTGGGAGAAAGGCTGAGTAGCGCCTCCATGTGGAGAGCGTGTGGAAATGCCTCTCGGGTCACAGCTTATTACTGTAATCTGTGTCTCTGACCTGCTTATCGTTTATGAGACAATCTGAGACTGTCAAATTCCAACAACTGAGTTTTAATTACGGCCTCTCTCGTTTCCGTACGCTTCTGGGGCAGTTCGGCACCCAGGCAATTAACTCTGCCTGCTTCTCTCAGGTCGGCCCCCACTTCTGAGCAAGACACTCAGCATTTCTCAGCCCCTGGGAGGATCCCTGGGCCCCATCTAAATGGTTTTCGGTTCACATTTCTTAGCCCGTCATGTATTCTGAGAGTGCGCCCTCTCATACCTGATAGGAATTCACAGTGTATCATTGATGACAGATTGGGCTTTGAAACAGACAAGGGAGATACAAACAAAGAGATTTGCGTCCCAGACCCTGAGACGACAGCTCTGGGGGCTGAGATGGGGTGGGGGAGCGTGGTTTAAGGAATTAACCAGAGAATCAGTTCTCAGGGGTGGGGGGAGGAGATGACTTTGCGGGGGAGGGTGAGGGGATAGGAAAGGATAGCGGAGTCTGACATTCCCTATACCACACATTGTTTTAAGAAGATTTTATTTTTCATTTATGTGTCTGTGTGTATACGCCATGTACACACCCAAGAAAGTTAGGAGAGGCATTGGATCTCCCAGAACTGAGGTATAAGCGGTTGTGAGCTGCCTGACGTGGGTGCTGAGAACTGAACCCAGGCCCATTTAGAAGAGTAGGGAGGGCTCTTAACTGCTGAGCTATCTCCTGAGTACCCACCCTCTTTTATCTTCTATCCTAAAAAGCTGGTGACATCTACCCTGCGTCCACTCCTCTGCATTTTGCCAGCGTTTGGATCTGGAGTATTGTGGATGAACACAGCCAAATATGTCCTGGTGGGTCAGAGGAATTTATAGTTTCTGGTCTGCATAACTGTAGAGATTTTAAAAAAATCATTTTTTTCCTTGATAGGGAATATTTATCCATTAAAACATTACATTATAGTGTAGAAAGGTTGTGGAATATCTTTGAGTCTATAAAAGGAAAAGAATCCTGACCTCTATTACAACCTTGATGAGCCTGGAAGTTCCACACTTTGTTAAGCAGGAGCGATGTAAAAATACAAAAGAAAAATCCCGCGGAGTTCACTTATATAGGAGGGACCCAGAGCCAAAGAACTCATTGGGATAGTGAGCAGGGTGGTGGCTGGTGGAAGTGTTGGGGGTGAGGGTGGTGGTGGCTGGTGGAGGTGAGGGGGTGGGGACTGAGAGCAGGGTCCTGGCTGATGGAGGTGCTGGGGGGGGGTAGGGGACCAGCAGGGGGTAGGGGACTGACTTCCAGTTTGAGAAGATGGAAAAGATGTTTGACGGTGACGGCTCCGTAGTGACCGTAGCTTAATGTCTGTGATATAGGTACACACGGACGTGGTCATGGCACACGTGGATGGGGCCAAGATGGGGCACCCTACTGCTGGCTTTTAACTTTTCGTTTTTCAGTCTTGCTTATTTTATTTACTTTATGCATATGAATGTTTCAACTGCATGTATGTATGCATGTGTACCACATATGTGCCTGGTGCCCTCGGGATCCAGTCTCCACGTACAAAGCTTTGGATCCCCTGGGACTGGAGTTACCAATGGCTGTGAGTCACCAGGTGGGTACTGGGAATTGAGCCAGGGTCCTCTGCAGGGACAGCTAGCATTTTTAGCCACTGAGCTGCTCCTCCAGTTCCTTTAACTTGTTTTTGTTTTTTGGTGACATGGTCTCACTATGTAACCCAGGCTGGCTTCAAACCGGAAATCCTCCTGCGTCTGCATCCCAAGTGCTAGAATCACAGGCATGTACTACACACAATAGTGAATTTTGAGATTTAGGGGCTGGGGAAGGTCAGCAGGGAGTGTGTCACTTAAGGGCTTCTGACATGCCAGCGCTGTCACAGACAGTGAGTCACCCGGACAACCCAACCAAGAGGTCTTAGCTATTTACTCAAGAGCAAGGCTAATGTGCCCACAATAAGACATGCACACACATGTCCGCGGCCACTTTACTCTGCCAAGCTCCCAACTGGACTCAGTCCAAACACCCATCATCCGCAGAAGGAATAAACAAACTGTGGCCGATCCGTATGGTTTAATACTCTTTGGCTATACTGTGAACGCATGACAGAAGCACGGCCACCTGGCTGGGTTGCAAAATAATTTTGCGGAGCCCGTGGCCTTGTAGGGAGGCACAGACACTGTAGGGACCCATGGGTGTGAAGTTCCAAGTGAGGTACATACATGAAACCCGAAGACAAACTATAGAATGATGACTATTTTAGTGGGGTAGGGTGGGGTGTCCAGGCAGGGAAATAAGAATTTTCAAGGTTGATGGAAATACTTGAAGCTTTACTAAGGGTGTGGACAATGCCAGTTGGTGAATTTGTTGAGACTCCTCTGGCTGAAAATCCTTTAGAGATGTTTATTATACTTCATATAAATGATGTCATTTTAAACATAGAATCATTAGCCAGGCAGTGGTGTACATGCCTTTAATTCCAGCACTTGGGAGGCAGAGGCAGGCAGATCTCTGTGAGTTTGAGGCCAACTAACTACAAGAGCTAGTTCCAGAACATGACATGACAGACTCCAAAGCTACAGAGAAACCATGTCTCAAAAAAAAAAAACACAAAAACCCAACTCCCCCTAAAAAAGAACCCCAAAAAACAAAAAACCACCACAACAAAGAAAAAGATCATTAGAAAAATGAAATAAAAACAATCCCTTGAGTTCATTGAAGATATCAGTTATCCCAGGGGTTGGAGAAGTGGCTTGGTGGCTAAGAGCACGTCTGCTCTTGAGGAGGATCTGGGTTCGATTCCCAGCACCACATGGAGGCTCCCAAACATCTACAGCTGCAGTTCCATGAAATCCGAGGCCATCTTCTGGTCTCCATACAGCAAGCATGTTGCATATATACATGCACACAGACAAAACTCAGACACATAGGGTAAAAATAAAGAAATCTTTTAAAAACATTTAAAAATATCACTCTAGAGATGTAGGTCAGAGGTCTAGGATAAGGGTCCGGAACCCACAGGACTCCCAAATCCTCAGGCTCCTTGTAGCCATGCCCTCTTGTGCATTGGTTCTGGGGTAGGCACAACTTTCCCAGCCTCCCTGCACCCTTCAATCTTGACCCTAGCCCCACATCAGTCCTCAGATATGCTCGGTGAATTAGAACGAAGGCTTTCTTATGCAGAGGTCAGAAACTGGTCCCTAAGAACACAGGCTGTGGAATACATCTGCCTGGTTCAAATCCCATCTCCTGGAGAGCAGCCTGGGGCTCCCCAAAGAGTCCTCTGCTGTGATAAGTCACCTGTGCATCCTCCACGAAAGACAAGCTGGTAGCAAGGACCCCCGGAGTGCTGGGCCCCTCTTCTGCTCATGTGTACGACATTTAGTTTTTAGTCATTACACAGTTTCTTGTCATCACTCAGCAGTTCCTTGAGAAACTGGCACAGACCTTGCAGTACTTGGCTGGCTACTTCCTCATATCTCGTCCCGGATGGAAACAGGCTCCAGGCATTCCCCTCAATAACTCTGGGGCCTGCAAGTGTCTTCCTGTCTCAATGACATCATTGCAAAGCTGATTTTTCAACCCTTCTAGAGGAGACCACTGGGGAAGTGTCCCTGAAATTCAGGATGGGTACTTGTCAACACCAAGGTCTGACGAGGGGCCCCTGGGGTGCTTTGGGGCTTGTTGTCACCTTTCAGAATTCCTGGATCCCACTCCTGCTCCACAAGCCAGGGAGGCCCAAGGCTAGCTTCTTGAGTGAGTCATTGGCACACTGACCATTTTTGATAGCTTGAAAGCATTGTTTAGGTCCAGGAGCTGTGTAGGGGCTTGTAGGCATGGTCACGAGTTCATGGGGTCTAGCCCTCATCAGTAGGATTCACCTTCAGCCCCCGGAATGCAAGCAGAACTTAGAAAAGGCCAGCTCAGCTCATTACTGCCCATGATGGGAATAGGAAGAGCCAAAACCTTCAATAGTCTTTGTCTCTTGTCTTCACGACACAGAGTTGAGGGAGAGACCCCAGGGTTGTCGGGTACCTGCTATTCCAGTCATGTGCTAGGCGGGGGTTAGAAGTAGACACTGGTATCTCCCTCAGTTGCTTTCCATCATCCTTTTCTTGAGACAGGATCTCTCACTGAATCAGGAATCCATTGATTTGGCTAGAACTTGTCAGAGAGCCCCAGGAATCTGCTTGTCTCTGCTCCCCCAGCTCTGGGGTTACAGGAATAGGCCACTGTGCTCTGTCTTGGTGTGGATGCTGGGGATGCAAACTCAGGCCATCATCCAGCCCTTCCTGGATGCCCCAGAGGACAGTTTACATTGAGTCTGGGTCTCCTTCACTGAAGAAGCAGCTGTAGGCTCATGGTGAGTTGAGTCTTTCTGAATAGGAGCCAAAGGTGGACAGTAGGAAGACCGCATCATCATGCCTTCATGCTGTTTTAATCATCCTGAAATCCAGGTCGCTGGGGAGGAATACCCCTTTAAGGTCACCTGGGCTAGCCTGGGTTTTGTAGGAGAAGCAGGCAGAGAGGGCAAGCACTTCACTGACTGAGCCATCTCCCCAGCCTTTATCTGTTCCTTTTCATGGTCAGGCTGAACATGGGACATTTCTGGAGTTCCTTGTTTTTAAGCTCACATCTTTCCCAATTAGAAACTGAAATCTTTCTCGGATCTCAGCTGCAGATTGTGTCTCAGTTGAACTTTAGACAGTTGTGGCTGGGAGAGATGGACTGGGAGAGATCTGGAGCACAAGGGTGGTCAATACATCTACTCTAAGACCACACGGAAAGCACTAGTGTCTGCACAGAGCCATTTGCCCACCAGATCATACAGCATGGTCTTCTCACATAAGTTCCCTTTGACAAATTGTCTGTTGCTTGGACTTGCCAGAGTGCCACCACCATCTGTTCCAAAGCACCTGGATACAGGCTAGTGACTCACAAGTCACCGCTGGGTTTGTGCGTGTTGGGGGAACTCTTAAAAGTGTCACTGGGGAAGATCTTAAATGACTGACTGCATACATGTTCGGCCTGGAGTTTTTCAAGAAAGAGCCCTACAGTTTAAAGAACAGCCCATCACAAGAGAGGGTTTGAACCACGCCACATTCAAGAGCACCCACGTTTCTCCTGCCCTAATAACCCATCTCTGTCACAGCCTGGCTCAGAACACTGGACAGAAGACACTGGAGTGGGGAAAGCGGACTCAAGAAGCAAACGGTGAAGAAACGGCTTGCTGCACACTGCATAGACTTTTATTCCCAACCAGCCAGGGCGGAGCTCCTTCCTGACCTCCCCAGCTCAACACATTTGACAGGTTCTGCCAACTCTATTCCCACCTTGTGGGGGCCACAAGTCTCCCCCAAATAAGGACCCAGTTCTCAGGCAAGGATCATGGCTTCTTGACTGTAGGAATAAAAGGCAAGTGGTAATTAGAACACTTGCTGGCATTACTCCCCTTTCCGAACAGAACGAGCCCCGCTAATGGCAGAATGGAATGTTCTAAGGGACTGCCTTCGATCCATGCTCCCCAGATCCCTCGCTGGCTCTCAAAGACACTCAAATTAAGGGTCTGATTTTCTAATTTTCAGAAAATACAGGGCAAAAACTTTCTGGATGGAAATGAGGTAGAGGAAGAATAGGGCAAGAGAAAGGCAGTGAATTAAAAAGATGTAGACATTTATTTTCATTTTCAAGTCTCTCTGTGATATCATGAAATTAGTATACTTGAATAGTTCTCAAAGCAGAGGCCCCTTTTCTATTACGGAAAACTCTACTGTCCTTTTCTGAGGAGACAGGCAAGAAAAATGAGCAGTGGTCACACCAAGGTGTGTGCCGGGAGCCCGTGCAACATAAATCTGCAATAGTCGTTTGTGGATTGGGGAGGGGAAAGTCAATTTGAGAAGTGACTTGGTCATTCCCCTAGCCCACAGTGAGATCACAATAGGGGAACCAGTGATAGAACTCGGGTCATCATGATTGACAGCAGGACCTTCATCTGACGAACCACCTCACCATCCCTCCTCACCTGACAACTTTAAAAATATTTAATGTGTTTGATTGCTTTGCCTGTCTGCATGAAAGTGCACCATGTATGTGGCTGGTGCCCGCAAAGGCCAGAAGAGAACATAGGATCCACCGGGAGCAGAGTTACAAACAGTTGTCAACAGACGAATGTAGAGACACATGGGTGCTGGGAGCAGAACCTGGGTCTCCCGCAAGAGCAGCAGGTGCCATCTCTGCAGATCCTGTAATGACTCCCTGTCGAGCATCTACTGGTGTCATCTACGATGCGTCCAGGGGCTATCGATGTAGAGGGAATGATGCAAACAAACCCAACTCTGGAGTTCACATTCTAGTACAGGGCACAGAACATAAATAAGACGTGTGTAAACAGAAGAAGCATTGCTTAGCGGCAGGGACTACAGAGAAACAATGGAAGCAAAGGACAGGTGTCAGGAGAGGGGTGAAGCCTCAGAAGTACATAGCAGACCTTTAGATCTGCATGAAAGAAACTATGGGCTGACAGATTGCATCTCAGTAGGGACAGGAGATCTTTGCTGACCAGTCTGGTTCCCCGTTGGTGCCTGTCAATACCTTTTTTCTGTAAGGACTTCTCTATCTCAGAGGTAGGCAATTTCTGATGAATCCGTTCTTTGTTTCTGCTGTGCACAGTGGGATGTTGGGCTACTAGATGCCAGGAGTACTTCCCTAGACTCTACCTGTAGTAGCTGGAAATGCCCTCAGATGCTTGCCAGGTTGGGATAAAAATCAGCCCTGGTTAAGCACTGCTAGAGTATCCCTTCCTATCAAAATATGGTTTCTGACCCTGTATAGTTAAAGATGACCTTGAACTTCTGATCTCCCTGCCTCTGTGTCCTGAGTGCCAGGATTAGAGGCTTACACCAACACATCCAGTTTATGCAGTGCTGGGGATTGAACCTAGGGCTTCCTGGTTTGTTAGGTGAGCACTCCACCCACTGAGTTACATCTGTAGCCTCAGGCCTGGGAACCTGATTGAGATGCAGACTCTGGGGCCCTGGGCCAGGCTGGCTCATTCAGCCCTTGGGTTTGAATAAGAGTGGCTGACTGTATAGGCCACCTTTGAGAAGAACTGCTCTACCCTGTTACTGGACTCCTAGCAGATGGTGCTCAACCTTACCAGCACATGCCAGAATCACTGGGTTACAGGGCAAAGGCCCTCTTCACATTGACTGAATTGGAATCTAAGGGGTAAGCTCACGCCAGCATTCTCTGTATTTAGCAAGTTCTCTAGATGGCGCTGTGCGCACCACCACCTTTGAGCCCCAGCTTTAGACAGGCGGCTCTCACAGGCTGTTCTTGGACCTGTAGGATGACCATAACCAGGGTACCCATTAGAAATACAAATTGTGGGGGCCAGTGCGATGGCTCGGTGGGTAAAGGCACTTGTCACCAAGCCTTGAGTGTGATACCTGGGACCCACACAGGGGAAAGAGAACAGGCTCCCCCAAACGGTCCTCTGACTTTCACATACACACATGGCACCTGAGACACACAACGACAAAACACAACTTGTCACACCTCTCCTCAGCTCCTCAGACTTCTTGGAGCTAGAACTAGGGTAGGACCCAACTATCTGTGCCAACAAAGCTTCCAGACGCTTCCAAAAAAATCAGTGCCCAAACTGGAGCCCTGCTATAACCGATAAGCCTCATGCACTAAGGGCATTCACTTCCTACAGTCATGCGTGCCTCCTTAGGGTTCCACGCTCTCTCAAAACAGTGGTTGGTGTTGCAGACTGGGGACCTGGGGGCAAGCACATGACCCTGTGGGGGGACATTTCACATTCAAGCTGTAGGAGATGTTATCCACCAGGAGAAAGTGACGTGGTGAAAGGTAACTTCTCAGGGTTTTAGAAGCATCAAATTTGAAATTAGAGAATTGCCTTCAACTAGGAGGGGGAGACAAATGCCTGCATCCCCAGGCTGGTTAAGATGAAACATCCCAGCTGGGTGGTGGTGGCGCACGCCTTTAATCCCAGCACTCGGGAGGCAGAGGCAGGCGGATCTCTGTGAGTTCGAGGCCAGCCTGGTCTACAAGAGCTAGTTCCAGGACAGGAACCAAAAAGCTACGGAGAAACCCAGAGAAACCTGCTGTACTTAAAGAGTATAAATTCTTGTACAAAGGCGTTTGAAGTGTGTGTGTTGGGGTTGGGGAGGCTGGGAGAGGAAGAACATCTGATGGCTAAACGAAGCACCTTGTATCCCAATACACAAGGGGCTGGCAGTTCTGAGAGAGGCAATGCCACATATTGAGGGCACCTACGTAGCTTCTCAAGTCCATTGTCATCTCTTGAAGACATATATTTCCAGATTACCTCACATGGGTGTCCAACACTGAAATACAACGCTGCCATCTGTAAACGTGTTGGACCCCACTCATAGTTCTCCAGGGATACACCTGGCCTGTGGGCTGTAGGCTGGACATGCCTGAAGCCCAGCTGGAAGAGACACTCTGGAGAAGTCAATTTTCTGAACTGTGAACTATTTTCAAGGGACATACCAAGAGCAGCATGGTGGCTCCTTTCAACCTCACTGTGACCAGATCCCTGACAAGCACTTCTTAAGGGAGGAGGAAGGATTCATTCTGGCTCATGATTCGAGGGGAAACAGTGGGCAAGACATGGTGTTGGGTGGCATGCTGACATCTCGGAGGATCAGGAGGCACAGAGAACTTGATTAAAACTGGGGTCAGGATACAGCCCATAACATACTCCACCCCAATGACCCAAATCTCTTAAATGATCCATATTCTTCTTAAACAGGGCCTCCTTAAATAGACTCATTCAAACACATGAGTCTGTGGGGCATTTTACATTCAAACCCTAACCAATGCTGTTTTGTTTGTCATAAAACAAAAGAAGGTTAGGGGCAGGTTTTTGCCGCATGGACACTGAGCACAAATATTGAGAGCCCTATGCCACGAGACAATGTCATCTGTTTGCTGTCAGGATGTCCACTACACTCAGCTGCCGCTCTGACCCTTCTCACTAAAAAACAATGGCAGCTGCCAGGCTATCACGACCCAAAGTGTTTCCAGACCCTGCCAAAGATCTTGCAGGGAGCAAGCCTGTCTCACCCTGCAAAGTCCTGTATTCTCCTAGGAAGTGGGAAAGGGGAGCGAGGAATGGCTCTGTTCCACTGCTCTCCAGGCAGCCTGGCCGAGGACCGGTCCAGCAGCCTGGAGTTCAGGACCTAGCTAGTGCTGGCTGAGGCAGACTTCTTGCAGCCATCTTGAGCTCAGGTGTTCCCTGGCTGGCTGAGCTCGGGTCTCCTAAGGGTAAATACGGGCAATCCAGCCACTCGCCTGTCATTTCGCTAGTCCCTCCCCCAACAAGCCTTTTGTTCCCTATACCCAAGCCTCATCTGCTTTCAACCTGAGATGATCGGCAACCTGCTGGACTCACGCTGCCCGTTCAGAATACCTGCACAGTTGTGGACTGCAGCGTGTATCCTACACAAATTGAAACTCCTAACCAAACCTGTCCCCGGGGAAGAGAACAAGGGCCTCTCCTGTTGGAGTGGAGTGGATGGTGGATACAGCATGAACACCATGGGGTATCCATGTGAACTGAAACGGCTGTGCAGAGAGGGGGCCTGCAGGGTTCAGCCAAGGGTGGCTTCCGGGGTCTAACCAGCCAAATGCTCTAGCGAGGTGAGGGTCACCCATGTTCAGGAGTTTCTTGCGCCCCCTTGAACTCAGGAAAGGGAAATATGGCAGTCTTGGGCAACTTCCCAGGTTGGGGGGAGGGCAGCTGGGTTCCTCTGAAAGCACACTCAGGGATTAGGGTCCCTGGGGACATAGCAGAAGGACGTAAAGGGCAGGACCCTGTCTGCCTTCATTTCAAACGCTGAGTAAAGTAGCCACATCCCATCACAACGCTCGGAGGCAATGAGGTGGGGGGCTTGTTACAAGTTGGACAGCTGCGATAATTGCATGGGTAGGACCCAGAATGCTCACCAGGATGTTCCTGAAGCTTCTGTGGAAGAATGCTAGTTCTTACAGACGGGACAGAGCGGATGCGGCAGGTATGGATGTTTTTATTCAATATGGCTCTATTCGTACATGGCCCTTGAGTCTCTTGGTGACTTTAATTCCCCTCCATCCCATTTCCCTTCTGGTTGACTAAGGAGCTTGTTCACAGAATCTCGGGTCACATCAGAGCACATTCCTGTGACTTCAGCGTGAAGGATGGCGTTTTTCTAGGGAAGATGGAGTAGCTGGATTTAATGGTGGGAAATGCAGACCGCTTTTTGTTCTGGTCCAGTTTCGAGGAGCAATTTGATCACTAAGACTCACATAGAATGGGTCCTAATCTTGAAACGAGATCGACCTCCATCCCGTTCCCTTTGCTTTCTGTCTTTCAAGGAAGGCTCATTTGCATACGCCATGGTTATCTGCAGCCATGGTTACTTAAGGACAGTCTCCTGTGACAGTTTCCAGTGGGAATTGCCCATCCAGGAGCCCTGGTCTCCACGCCTCAGCCAATCTGCTCTGTTTACCTCAGAACAATTACAACCTGAAGTGAAATCCACCTGCAGACAAAGTCAGATGTTTGGTTTTGATAAAACTCAGCAGGACTGCCTGGAAAAGACACACTCCTCCCTGTCCCTGGGTCACGCATGAGCTCAGATCCACAAAGGTGTAACCAGGACACAAGGTTGAAGAAGGACACAGACCTCCGATGTGTCTTTTAAAACCACCAGTGGTTACAAACAAGTTTGGTGTAGAAGCATGAAGACCTGAGTTTGATTCCCAGAACCCATGTTGGAAAAAAAAAGGGCTGATCATGAGGCCAGGAAGATGGCTTGGTGACCTGAGGAGGAAAAAACTCCATAAAGTTGTCCTCTTGCCTCCACTTGCATGGCATGGTATACACATGCCCATACCCACACATCTCATTCAATAATAATAATAATAATAATAATAATAATAATAATAATAATAATAATAATAAAATAACGATACTATAAACAATAAGCTGGGCACGGTGGTGTATGCCGGCAACCTTTAGGCTTGGGAGGTGGAGACAGGAGGCTATATCAGCTAGCCTGCCAAGTGGTGAGCCCCAGGTTCAGTGAGAGACCCTGTCTCAAAACAAAATAGTGTAGAGAGTGGGGGCAGAAAATACCTGGCATCTGACATCAATATCTGATTTTCATGTGCATGCACGCCTGCACACACATGAGCGCACACAGACACATACACATGCATACGATTGATACACATGCACACAAGAAGAGCTAGTGACCAAGTGTACTGAGGATGCCAAAGAAGGTTCTAGTTCGAGAGCTAGCAAGGGCTTTCCTTATCTGTCCAGGGCTGTCATAGCTGGAAGACGCTGCAAATATCTACAGAACGCTAAACAGCCCCCCCCACCCCCAAATTCCCGTGCACCTGGAATCTCAGATTCTACTTCATTTGGAAATGGCCTTTGCTAATATCATTAATTATGAATCTTTGGGGAGGGGACATTCTTGAGATAAAATCTTCCTGGGCCTTACTCAACAGCTAGCATCCCTCTACAAGACATCCCGAGAGGCACAGGCAGAGACCACACAGAGAAGTTCTGTATAGACAGAGGCGGGGGAGCTACAGTTGCAACCCAGGGAGCACAAGCAGCCACCAGAAGGTGCATGAGGCAGGAAGGCTCCTTCCCGTCAGCTTTCTGAGGAAGCAAACCTCTGTGGAAATCTTGGTTCTGTATTTCTGTCTTACAGAACTGAGAGTAAATAGTGACCCTGGTTTGAAGTCATTCGCCGTATGGAAACCCATTGCCACAGACCACGAGTGCTGGGGATGGAACCCATGTCCTCATGTTTGAGCATCAAGCACTTTACTAACTGGGCCATTTCCTTGACCTCTATGACCTTTTCAAATTTCATTTTCCATTGAGGGCGAGATGGTCACCCCTCCAGATTTCATTGGAAAAACAGAAGCCATGAGCGGTTATGACTTCATTTCCACGCCTGGCAGCTGCCCAGAGCCAACACCTTCAACACCATCATCCTTTATCTCCTACCCCATTCCCACCCTCAGAAGCACTTGTGGGTTGACTCTTGAGACATCAAGCTTCTTGACAGCAAGTCTAGATAGACAACATTTAAATAATTCATATTGACGGGAAATGAAATCGTTGTGTAAGTGACTCTCTGGTCCTTCAACCTGCAGAGTCGATAAACGTCGTTCCTTTGATGGCAAACAATTGCATGGGATGCAAAGACTGCAACAGACAGGCCGATGCCAGCTACCAGTCACAGTTACAGGAAAAGGCGGAAAATGGACAAACTCCCAGCTACCAGGAGATAACAAGGTATTCAGCTCAATGAGCATCTTGTCCCATTCCTGTGTCTATGTGACCCCTTCCTGTTTGAGGCTCTCTCTGGGATCCTGTGGACCACACAGGGATGCTCATCCCTATAGGTCACGGGACCTATAACAGACAGGCCCACTTTCTTTGCTATTGCTCTTCACCAGAACAATGCTCGGTTGCCTGGAAGTCCACTGATGTTCTGGGGAAAACCCCGGGGTGAAACAGGTAGCTGAGGTGGACCATGAGGGCAAGAGAATCCCAGATGAGATCATTGAGGAGCTGCATCTCTATTATCTGTGCCCGGCGCCAGGGTCGGTGGCGGCGAAAGAGCACCCTTTCTCTCAGGCTTGAGAGCTGCTCCACCTCTCAGGGCCCCAGTTTCACCATCTACACGCGAGGAGAATGACATCCTATCTCTTGTAGCGTCATCGTGACATTTAAGTGAGATCCACTGTGGAGAAGGTTCCACACAGGACTTGAACAGCCAGTGTTCTGCACACACCTGACCCTTTTCAATCCTTTGATCAGCTACTTGGAAACTGCTGGCAGTATCATGGTGCCCTAGAGGACATGTCTGCCACCAACCTCCTGTTCCATAGCCCTGCTGGGCACAGGTACAGAGTGAACTCTCTTGTTTGCCTGTGCCCAAGGTATCATGGGGATTAGAGGGGTGGTTTGGAGGTTAAGAGCACTTGCTGATCTTTTCAGAGGACCTGGGATTTGTTCTTTCACCCACATGAGAGCGTGCAACTGTCTGTAATCCCAGTTCCAGGGGATCTAATGCCCTCTTCTGCCCTCTACTGGCACCACACACACATGCACACACACACGCACACACACATGCACACACACATGCACAGTACTCATATATACATACAAAATGAAAAGAAATAGATAAATAAGAAGCAGCATCCTCAAGAGGAATACTGGAAGAACTCCTTCCCTGGGAAGATGTAAACAATGTCTTCGCTAGCTTCATGAGGTCCCAATGACAAAGAGAAGTAAAATTCCACTAGTTTGCCCTGAGAAACCAACATGTTTATCAGGCTGTCTTATAGAGCAAGTGACCCCCGGCGATCCACTAGGTCTTTGTCAGTCATGGGGGTTGACCTCTCCATAGCCACATAGATGGACCCCCCATACACCCCCATTTTACCTCCGCCAGCCTACACACTCAAGCCTCTTTGAGACCTTACGTGTATAACTAGGACAGACAGAACTCCATTCAGTGGCTGAGGAGTAGCTAAAATCTGAGGTCAGGGTCCTCCTATGAATGACCATGTCCAGCAAGGCCAGTGTGAGAGAGTTTTGCAAGAAGGCACAGCTGTTCCAATGAAGAGGCTTGGAGGACAGTGTGTTGCAACAGAGGAAGACCAGATACACGTGCTACTCGCAGGTCCTTGATGGTCACCCCTTGGGCATCAGTGACAGCTGCGGGGCTAGCTCCGGCTAGATGGGGGTGGGGACTGCTAATAAACAAAAGTCTTTCAGTGAAATTGTCTTGTGCACTTGAACACCCTCCCCTAAAGCCATGACAGAGGGATGCGGCTCTTAAAAATGAGACTGCCAACAGTAGACCAGTGGGTGGCTTTATTGGCTGGGTGACAGCAGGGGTCTCTCTCTCTCTCTCTGTGTACAACATCATCCAAACATCCACCTTGTGTGGAAATCTTTACGTCTCTCTCTCTTTGTGTGTGTGTACAACAGCATCCAACTTGTGTGGAAATCTTTAGGTCTGTGTGTGTGTGTGTGTGTGTGTGTGTATACAACATCATCCACACATCCACCTTGTGTGGAAATCTTTACATCTCTCTTTGTGTGTGTGTACAACAGCATCCAACTTGTGTGGAAATCTTTAGGTCTCTGTGTGTGTGTGTGTATGTTTGTACAACAGTATTCGCCTTGTGGGGAAGACAGGAAGAAATGTGGGCGCACACTGCACAGTACACAGCGATCGGCCAATGAAGGTCATTGTCTCATTGTCTATCGTACCACGTCTAGAGGTGGCTGTGACTCAGTGACCCTGCAGAGCCCCACCCCACCTGCTGCCTTGCCTTCCTCTCCCTCTCTTTCCAGCTAATCGCATTACCAAGATTATCTCCCGGTAGTCACAGAGCTGCAGCCCAGGGACTTGGGTTTAATCTCGCTTTAATAACAGGTTCTTAAACACATTTGAAAACAAAATTGTGATGCCCTTTTATCCCTTTGGTTAAGCTAAGTGCCCTTCCTGATACACAGTAATGTGCTGGGGCCTGTGCTGTCCGTTGTCTTAGAGAAGAATGTGTGTGTGTTGGTTGAAAGAAGGTTGGGAGCCAGGAGTCAGGGGATTTCCACCCTCAAATCCCCCTGGCAACACAGGAAACAGCTTCCCAGCGCCAGGACCCATCTCACATGAAAACTGCCTTGTTGCAGGCTAGCAAAGCCTGCAAACTCACTAAGAAAATGAGGGATCTGATTCGGGAGTAGACTTGGAATGCTGCTTTCATCTTGAATTTATGGAAAACATAAAGTTTTACTCTCGCTGGCAGTAGCAAGACGGTGACTTACTTTCTGGAAGTTTACGAAGCCATTAGTTTCCATTGATTATAAAGTCACAGCCTAAAACGCTGCCTCTGAGGATAAAACAGAGAAGGAACTCCCTGGGTTCAAGGTGAGTGGAGAGGCCAGGTGGCTACTGACATTTATTCTCTTATTTTAACATTCCCCTACAGACCCCCAAAAGCCTAGATTTTTATCAAGAACCTCCCGACTCCTTGGTACCCTACAAGCAATATGATCCCTAATCTCACCATTAGTCACACATTCCTTTGGGTAGATTCTGCTTAACCCTCATGGCCTCTTAAAACGTCATATCAAGGAACATACTGGCAATCTCTTTTTTTCCTGTGTTAACCGCGGTAACGTCTGCGCCTGCCTGGAGATGCCCCGAGACAGCATGCACTGGAGATATGTAGAAGAGTTGGTACCAGGTACCTGAGCACCGCACTTGGCACCCATGGGTCCCATCCCCCTCCTCTGCCTCGGAGGGATCACGCTACCCTCTTTCTCCTTCACAGACAGAGGACAGAAGCTATGCATGGGTGACCCCAATAAATGATGATAAGGGTGCTAGGGAGATCGCTTGACTGGTAAAGATCTTGTCATACGACCATGGGACCTGAGTTTAGATATTCAGCACGTACGTAAGATGTTGAGTGGTAGTGTGGCCTGTAATCTCAACCCTGGGGAGGTGGAGACAGGAGGACCCTAGGGCCCACAAGCCAACTGCTCTGAGTTGGGGAGCTCACTTGGTGAGAGACCCTGTCTCAAAAAATAAGGCAGAGGAAGAGTGATTGAAGAAGACATTTGACATTGACCCTTGGCCTCCACAAGCAAACAATGTGTGTGCACACAAATGCACACACACACATTGGAATGTGCTCCCAGCTTGTACATACATGAACACACAGATACAATGGTGATGGGTGTATTCAGCCACAGGTATTAGTGTTCACTGTGGACCAGGCTGTATCTATCAGAACTTCCCCATCATGACCTCTTCAGAGGGATGGAGACCTTTAAGCTCCACCCAATGTTACAGAGCTGCTGGGTCTCACTCTGGCCCTGCAAGGATCTGATATCTTGGCAACTGTTTGAGAACTTCTTCCTTCCAGCTCGCTCTGCAGGGCTCCTTACGCTTGGTCCCCAAGTGGATGCCACTCTTTTGGAAGACTCTGGGAAGTTTAGGAGGTGAGGTGTCGATCACTTGGGGTGGGCCACAGGTTCCCTCACCTCCCCGCCATCTCTCTTCCTGTCTGCCATGGAGTGAGTAGCTTTCTCTTCCACTATACTCATGACAATGCTACATAGTTACATCAGCCTTCCGGGTGCCACTGTGATGAATTCACCTAAAAGTGCTGGCTCCTTTTTCTCACAGCCAGGACCCTCCCAATACAGCCCGTTTCAGGAGTGCTCATCCGAACCTTTCTGTTGCTTTTGCGTGGAGGGTGAATATCGTGTCTCTGCTGCACAGGCCTAAACCTCAGCATCCCCATCGGAGGCCCTCGGACCAGCAGCAGGTGCACTTAGGAACTTGGGAAGGTCCAGATTCCAGGGCTCCACTCAGACTCACTGAGTCAGAATCTTGGGGTGGTGACGATGGGGTTATCAATCTGCACTTGAACACGGGTCTGGCTGGTGTGAGTGCCCATGGGCGGTGAGATGCTGCCTCCCTAGCTCGTTCTCCTGAGAACTGCCGGGTTAACTTTGTTCTGTTTTCTCGGCCAGGACCATTCTGCTTGCTGGAGGATTCTCTTCCAGTCTCTATCTCTGCACCTGCACCACTCTGAAATGTTTGCTTTTTTCCACATTTGTTTGTGTGTGTGTCTCTGTGTGTGTGTGCACGTGCATGAGCGTGTATGTCTTAGGGTTTCTGTTGCTGTGAAGAGACACCATGATTATGGTAACCCTTATATAGGAAAGACACTTATTTGGGGTGGCTTATACTTTCAGAGGTTTAGTCCATTATCCTCATGGTGTGTCTTGGTGTCATGCAGGCTGACATGGTGTTGGAGAAGTAGCTGGGTGCCCTATGTCTTGGCTTGCAGGCAACAGGAAATGGACTATCGCATTGGGTGTAACTTCAGCAAAGGAGACCTCAAAGCTTGTCCCCACAGTGACATACTTCCTCCAACAAGGCCACACCTCCTAAAGGTGCTACTCCCTTTGGGGGCCACTTTCTTTCAAACCATCACAGGGTGTATGTGCACGCCTGTGTGTGCGTGCACATGTCAAGGTTGATGTCAGAAATCGTCTTTGTTTCCTCTTCCATCTTATTTGCTGAGGCAGGGCATCTCTCTAAATGGAGCTACTGGAGTTTACCGATATGGCTAGTCTAGCTAGCCAGGTCGCTCTGGGGATTTCCTATCTCCAAGTTCTGAGCCTGGGATTACAGGAGGGCCACCACACCCACCTAGCACTCATATGGAGTTTCTGGGGATCTGAACTCTGCCCCTTATGGCTAGCACTCTAACCACCGAGCAATCTACCCAGTTCCCTTACTCTGCATTGCTTTGGGAATAAATGGATGAAACATGCAGATGAAGAAACAGGCTGGTAAATGCTTGGCAGAGACTGGTAGGGGGTGAGACTACAGTTCAGTAGGTGGACTGCCTGCTTATCGTGCAAGAAGCCCCGGGTTCCGTCTCCAGCACCACCTAAGGCTGGTATGATGGAACAAATCTGTAATCTCAACACTTGAGGGGTGGTAGCAGGAGGCTCAGAAGTTCAAGGTCATCCTCAGCTACATACTGAGTTCAAGAACAGCCTGGGGTTTATGTGACTCAAAACCAAATCAGAAAAATCTGTGCCTTGTAACTTGGTACCTTTTGGCTTTTCTGAGGTCTGTTTTGTATTTTCTGGCGCTGTGTCTCTCTGATCTAGGCTGGCCCATTCTCAGGCTATCTGGGCTTGAGGTTTCAGTGCAAGGTTCTAACTTTACAATGCCAGCAGTTCTCAGCAAATGGGGATAACCTGGTCACACTCTTCTGGCGAGCAGCTCCGGCCCCTGGTCCCTGAGTGGCACAGAGGAGAGCACTGCAAATACGCAATTATTTGGTAAATGCAGAAACGTATGAGGATTTCCCTCTCCGGCAAAGAGCTCTGTGCCTCAGCCACCCACATATCCTGGGCAGAGAAGCAAACAGCTCTAATCTGTGTCTGTCGTGGCCGCTAAGCCTGCTTATAATGAAGTATTATCCTAGCGCTCGCTGCACAAGGCGTCTGCCGTCCGGTGATTTAAGCGACCTCTGTTAAGCTCAAACAAACAAAAACCTATAAAGAGGGATTTCACTAATTTACTCTAATGACCGGGAGACCTATCCAAATTTGCTACATTATCAAAGGGTTGAGAAAAATAATTTTAAAATGAAGGAGGTGGAGACATAAATTCACTTTGTTGAACCACCGAAATCCTTGCACAGTGAATTTTAATGTAACAAGTTTCAGGGGGACCAGGCTGGGGTCTGGGAGTGGCCATCAGCCCTAGGAACTCAGGAGAGGGGTTCCCAAATCCTCCTGTTCCCCAAGCTCTTCTCTCTCCACCCAGGGGAGAAAATGAGTACAGGGAAGATTTGGGAGTCTTTCTGTCCACGTGGGTGTCCTCACAGCTTGGCCCCCAGGCCAGCAGGAACATGTGTGAGAATGCACAAAGACATCCGTAGCTGAGCTGATGGAGGGCTGGCCTGGTATGATTCAAACCTTGGGTTCTGGCCCCAGTACTGGAGAAAAACAAGAAGTGGAGGCAGGAGGATCAGAAGTTCAAGGTCATTCTTTTCAGCTACAGAGAGTTTGTGTGTGTGTGTGTGTGTGTGTGTGTGTGAGAGAGAGAGAGAGAGAGAGAGAGAGAGAGAGAGAGAGAAGACACCCAGAAAGAAACAGAGAGGGGAGTTCTTTTCTTCTTTTCTTTTTCTAGGCAGGTGTAGCTCCAGCAGTTTCCACACCCTCCCCATGTGGTTCCTGGGCAGCTCAAAATGGAATGGACCAGGTGAGTGGCCTTCTGGCCTGGAGTCAGCACCAGCCTGGGATGTCCTAGCTGCTTTAACAAACAGTCCCCACAGGGACCTGGATAGCAGGTATACAGGCCTTCACTCCTCTAATCCCGAGTGACTATGAGTTAAGATCCCTGTGGGAGGTGCTTTCTAGGTGATGGATTGATGGTGGAATGGGAGTGGAAGGCGGAAGGCAGTTGAGCAGTGACTGTGTGGATAAACCAATATATAAATACACCATTCTGAGCAGGGGATAGACGAAGGAAGAGGAGGAGAAGGTAGAGGAGGGAGAGAGGGAGGGAGGGAGGAAACCAAACAATGCCAAACCCCAAACCAACTGAGTGAAGGATACTGTAAGATCTTAGAAATGGCTTTTCTTTCTTTCTTTCTTTCTTTCTTTCTTTCTTTCTTTCTTTCTTTTTTTTTTTTTTTTACAGTAGAGTGGGGCTCCAGTTTCAAATTACTTCTCATGGGCACCGTGAGTCGTTGAAGGTAAAGGGCATTCATCATAGATTTATAACGGGGACAGAATGGCACGGTCGGGGTCCTTACAAGGCCTCAGCTCTCTCAACACAATCAGTCTTCAGACGCCAGTGTGGTCTGTTTTGACTATTCACTCCCGATGTGGGCCTCTTTTCTGCCAGCTGACCCTCCCTGTACAGGCCTCATTTTAGCTCCAGAAACTCTGCAAGAATTAAAAAAAAAAAAAAAACCCAGAAGAACAACAACAACAATAACAAAGCCCCACAGAGATGTTTTGGGAAAATTGGAAAGCGTAGGACGATTTTCTTCTTGGGGACATTATGTCCTCTTGATACGCCGCCGTGTGGCACTCCTTGGGGTCATGACAGAGACCACTCCCCCGCTTTGACTGAAGGAAGTTGTGCAGGTGAGGAGAGGGCCACTGGCTTCAGGTCACCCGTCAGGGAGCCATCACTATCATAAGCTACATTATGCGTTCTTCTTCCTCCCGGCTTCATTTTAGAGCTCACAATTATCCTCTCAGGAAAAATAGCCCCAATCAAAATTGTGGAAAATAGATTCAATCAAATGTTCTTTTCGACGGCGCTTCCACAGAACACACTCATCAAGGCCAAGTTCACTTGGCAGGGCCAGCTTTGAGGGTTGTACCAGCTCACCCCCACTCACTCGCAGATGCATTTATAGCTCTGGGGTGGCTGGGGGAAGAAACCCTAACCCCCAGGCTCCTCATGAAGTTTTCTAGGGTTTGGTGCAAAGGTTAAGAAACGACAGGCTGATTTCTTTCACACTGGCCCCGAGTCCATGGTCTTCAGCAGAGCAGACACACATTCCGTTGCCAGCACCCAGTAGGAGCTTACTCGTTCAGCGTCCCAAGGCACCTGCCCCTAACATGACGAAGTTTAAGCTGCCTGCCACCCAAGCAAGTATAACGCTTCTTCTAAACATGAGAAACAGAACCCATTTCCCAGTTTTCCTTCTCAGGGGTCTGTGCAATGCTCGGCTCCTAGGAAGCACTCAAAGACGGCTTCTCGTGTCTGGCTTGGTTCTTCAAAGAACCAACAAGTCATCTTAAGGATGGTCAACACTGAAATGTGTTCGCTGGACCCTCGGGTCACCTGCACTGGCTTCCAGGCTCATGGGCTTCAGGACCTGCCCTGGAGGTTGACTTCCTCTCCTGGCACCTTCTGACTGCACATGCGCACATGCCCGAGTGGCATATGGGGCTGTCTGTTCTTAGATGTCCCCACCTTCAGAGTTGTGACCCTTCTTTCCTCTCCCACTTTGAAATATTTGTGGGAGACAAATGCTAAGGAGCCAGGGCTCCACCCTTGAGTCTAACATTAACGTTGGCTTTGACCTGGATCCTCATGAAATACCGCTGCAGATATCCTCAGGATTCCAGAGTGAAGCATCCTCTCTCTCTCTCTCTCTCTCTCTCTCTCTCTCTCTCTCTCTCTCTCTCTGTGTGTGTGTGTGTCTGTCTGTCTGTCTCTTTCTCTCTGCAGGCTGTGCTGGGGGAAGGGGTGAGGGGTGGTGGTGTATTTTATTAGATCAGCTCCCATCATGTGCCCTCCCATCAGAAAACAGAAAGCAGCTTGTGGAGACCAGATAACCTGTCAGATACCCTCCACTTGCTAGCTAACATCACTACTGATAGTCCTTCTTCACAGCTCATACCTTTCAAACCTTTTACAAAAGGTTTTCCATTATAAATCAACAAAAACACCTTCCCAGCATGAAGCTCTTGAAATAGACAAGAAAGATGATGGGGGCGGCGGTGGCGGGGAGGGGGAGGGGAAGGGGGGAGGGAGGATGGCCCCTTTCCTCTTGCCCAGAGCTAAGTCTTGCAGATATCTTTCCTGGCCTCTTCTTGGTGGTGGCCCTTGCATAAACGTTGTCGTCCTGCCCCTATGACGTCATGCCTGCTTTCTTCATGTGGGCTTTTATGCTTGACTCTACTTACTGTGCCACCAGGACAGGAGGCAAATGGGAACCAGAGTCTCACAAGGAAAGAAGTTCTGGACGACTCTGCTTTACTGATAGGAATGGGCACACTGTACCGGGGAGGGGCAGCCGTGGAAGCTGCATGGCCAGCTGGGAGCTTGAGAGCACCTGGAAGCGGATGCTTGACTCTGACCCAGCTTTTCTGGCAAGATTCTTGTCAGGTTCAGCTAGCACAGCGGCGCTGTCCCGAGGGGCTCACCTCCAAGGATCAGAGCGAAGGGAAGGGGTCACGTGTGACTTTAGATTGGTTCTTTGCAGTCTGTGTATGCCAAAGTGTACTAGGCAGAAGAGGAGAAACAAGGAGCATTGTAGCTTCTGCTGGAACAAATCTGACAATGCCAGGTCCCGTTTCCAGTGCGGCAGGTTTGTGGGCATGAGCAGGCCCTGGGGTCTGTAGACTGCACAGGCTCCCATCTGGATGACTGAGCATTTGCCAGACAACTGGGTCACTTGTATGCCTGTGTTCTAAAATGATGTTTGATCTTACCTAATTTTTAAATATATATACACACACACACACACATATATATATGTGCATGTGTGTACACGCACATATTTTAAAAATATATTTGTGTATGTGCACTTGCATGTGGAAGCCAGAGAACAGCTTCAGGTATTGTTCTTGCTTTGTTTGTTTATTTACTTATTTTGTTTGTTTGTTTTGAGGCAAGGTCTTTCACTCTCTTGGAACTTGCCAATTAGGTGAGACCTATCTCTGCTTCTCCAGCACTGAATTTTCTTTTACATGGGTTCTGGGGATCAAACTCAGGTCCTCAAACAACTTACTGAATGAGCTATTTCCTCGGCTCTACAATCTAACTAGCTTTTTAATTTTTTATTTTACATACACACACATACACACGCACACACACTCACTCACGTGTATAAATGATGATGTGTACTTGCCACAGTGTGTGTGTGTGTGTGTGTGTGTAGCAGTCAAGGACAACTTGCAAGAGATGGTTCTCTTTCTACCATGTGAGTCCTGGGGAATCCAACATAGGTCACCAGGCTTGGCAGCAAGTGCCTTTACCTGCTGAGCCATCTTGCCAGACCTCTTACTAGAGGCTCCATGAAACTCCATAGCCTCTCCCTAAGTTAAAGACAGAACCAGACTGCGCCATTTCAACCATGACCTCTAAAGCAACCTTGGGAACAGGCCAAGTTCCTCTGAACCCAAGGTGAATGACTTCAGGATTTGCAGAGCGCTAGGAGCAGCAGCTTAGCCCCGCAGCAAGGTGGTCCAGTGCAGCGGAGGCGCGTGGGTTTGCATCTCTTTGCATTCCTTTCACATAATGTTGCAATTGACTACAGGCTGTTTTGACCATTACTTTTCCATGCAACGGGAAAAACGATGCCCCGGGGTCTGATTATTAAAATATGTTGCTCTTCCATATTTAAACAGCGGGATGACTTTTTCAAGCTTTAAAATGAGCCAAAGGGAACTCATGCAAGGTACAGGGAAACCTCATCCCCTACCAGCGGGAATCAGGAAGTACGTGGAGAAAAAGGGAGGCACCGATGGAGAAGGTGGCAACCATGTGGCAGCTGCCCCAGACTTTGAGTGGTGGGAGCATCTCCGGGTCCCACCTTGCTTGTCCTTTGACTTCCGTCACTAGCCTATGGGGACAGAAGGAAAGGAATTGGGTCTCCGACAAAGGAAACCACCAACTAGTGACTGCTTAGTGGCAAGTCGGATTTAGTTGTAGGGGTAGCCCCAGCCAATCACCTTGCTTGTAGGGCGGGGTCGCCTGAGGATATTTTTTACTAATAAATATTGCTAGTGTGCTCCCCCCCCCCCCCCCCCCGGCCCCTTCTACTTTCCTGTTCTCCGCTGGAACCACGGGTTCTGTGAGTCTTTCCCTAATTAAAGCTGAATATAGTCTTATAATTTCTGTCTGCCTTCATTTACGCCGTTACATTTAGTGACTAACTGCTTCATGCTTCTGCCAGCATGCCTCCCCAGCCACGATGGACTATAAACACAGATTAAGAGCCAAACTAAGCCTTTCGCTCTTTAAGTTGCTTTTGCAAGTATTTCATGGCAGCAATAAGAAAAGTGACCAGGAGAGGAGGTGACAGTGGAAAACCTAGTGCAGAAGTAAGAATTACAAGTCTCTTGAACGCCTGTCCTCAGCAACGGCTATAAACAGGGACTGGTGTGTGTACTATCCTGTGCTGTGTCCCAGGAAGCCTGCAGTGGAGAGATGGGAACCCAGCTTGAATCTGCCCATGGCAACAGAAGGAGGCCTTGTCTGCCTGCAAAAGAGCTACTGGGCTCTGAGCAAACCCCAGTAGGCCCAGGCGCCTGGAACCTGGCAAGGCAGACGAGGCAGCTCATTAGGCCATAATTTTATTAGGCAACACTTCACATGGTAAATAATTCGAAGCTTTTAAAACTGCAATAGAAGGTTGTTTTTAAACTTGGTTAGAGCGACAGATTGGATTTTTAAAAAATATTGCTGTTTCAGGCCCAGCACAGTGAGGGCATTTCTTTTAAAACCTTCCACGGACTTCTAGCCTTTATACGCATGTGGTCTTTCATTGGCACATTGTTGGAAGGGCACAGAGACGATCGCCATGTTACAGAGAGAGGTCTCCAGCTGGGGCAGAATACCCTGTTTTCTGATCTCACAGGGAAGCAGGATTCTGGGAGTCAGCAACACGCAAGGCATAGTGAGGGATGCACTTAGTAGCCAGGGGAGGAGAGCTTTACCTCCCAATCCTGGATGGTGCAAAGACGTCAAAGCATGGATGTGTCACAGTGTTCAGCAGCCACTGAGACCATCCACCCTCTGTGCTGCCCACAAAGCGAGGACAGAACAGTAGGTAGAACTGGAAAAGTATAGCCAATGAGAGAGAACCAGGCTGGGGGACTGAAGCCAGGAGGAAGCTGCTTAGCCACTCGGCCTTGTGTGCCTGAGCCATCAAAGCCCAGCTCCCCTCACAGATGGCCTCTTCTCCCCAGAGCCTTTGTGCCACTCCAGATAAACTATGGCCACAAAACCCAATGTCTCTGACAGGGAAGATTTCCAGATGCCCAGCTTCAAGGAGACATTTGACCACTAAAAGTGTTGACGTTCAACATTAATTTTTAATGCCACTGAAAACCATTAAGCTGGTGTGTATGGCTCCCATCTTTACAGATGGCCATTTCATTTCCAGCTTGGAGAGTGGCTGGGGACTGTCCCCAGAGAGATGTCCTAGTTGCTTTGTACGTCAGATTTGAAAGGGCGGTCCCTTCCTCTTGCTCCAGCTTCTGCTGTTGGACCTTCTGGGGGATAAGAGCCCCAGTCAGGGGCACCAATCTCTGAAGCTTTGGAATTGGGATGATGTCTGTGTAGCCTTCCAGATAGGGGAGACTCATGAAGGGCATCTTGATGTGGGATTCCCCTCTGTATGCTATGAATATCATTGGTTAATAAAGAAACTGGCTTGGCCTGATAGGGTAGAACAGAGCTAGGTGGGGAAAACTAAACTGAATGCTGGGAGAAAGAAGGTGGAGTCAGAGAGAAGCCATGTGGCTCTGCCAGAGACAGATGCCAGAACTTTACCCAGCAAGCCACAGCCTCATGGCGATACACAGATTAATAGAAATGAGTTAAATTAAGATGTAAGAGTTAGCCAATAAGAAGCTAGAGCTAATGGACCAAGCAGTGATTTAAATAATACAGTTTCTGTGTGATTATTTCAGGGCTGAGCAGCCGGGAACCAACAAGTGACCTCCTTTTAACAGCATCTGGCCAAAGAGTGCCAGAGAAGTGTCTCAGGAGACCAAAGACACATCAATGTGACTCCAGCTCAGGGTGTAGGAGATGATGCTAGAAGGATAGACCAAAGAAGACCTGGGAAGATGGCAGGGCCACCAAAGAAACCCGGGTGTGACCTGGTCCAGTAGAAGACGCTGTTGGTGTAGCAATAGAGGGGTGGGTAGTAGAGACAGCAGATTACAGCGTACGAGAGGCTGGGGCACCTGTGGGAGGATGCTGCTAGTCTTCCATGGGATCCTGCACTGGATGAGTGGAACGAGGAGGAAGAAATGGAAGGATAAAGGCTATTCAAGGGGCATGCTCACCCCATCCTTCCAGAGGTGACTCTTCTACCAGTCACCTTCCCTGCCCGAGCAGACACACCCATTTCCCTCAGTCCTTAGTGGTCATTCAATTTTTACCAAACAGGCTTGATAAAATAGACTGTAGCATGGATAATGAAAACCAGAGACAGATACTGGGGTTCAACCTGAAGATCAGAAAAGCAAAGCAGTCAAGCCACTAGAGAGTTTTAACTTTAAGAAATCCTCAGACTGAAAGAGAACGAGTTCCTGTCTCATCCTGGCTTATATTCCTCTCTAGTTCTGGGATTAAAGGTGTGCAGTACTACTGCTTGGCTTCTATGGCAAGCTAGTGTGGCCATTGAGATTAAAGGTGTGTGCCACCACTGCCTGGTCTACATGTGGCTGTTTTACTCTCTGATCTTCAGGCCAGCTTTATTTGTTAATATACAAATGAAATATCACTACAATAGACTTGAGGACATTGGATGGGCCTCCCGGAGAATAATCAAGGTTCACAGGGAAGGGGCAGTACAAGATGGAGGAGCAGGGTGTGCTGTGTAGTATTAGGCTATCTGGTCCCCACTGCTATCTTGACACATGCACATGTAACACTTGGAGACAAGAAGAAGAAGAAATGCAAAGAGAGGGAAAAGAATGGCATATTCTGTCCAAACCTGTGACTCCCAGCTCTATGCCTAGGTTCTGTGTCATTGAGTTTCACCAACTTCAGATCAGAAGTATTTGGAACAAATTACAAAAGTTTCCGAAAAGCAAACCTTGAATGAATCTTGCTCTATGAGCTATGTTAACAGCATGCAAATAAAGTGTTGTTAGATGCTCTCTGCTGGAGCTCCCTGAGGAATCCGGAACCCTCTCTCTTTCTCTAGTACTTCTTGTTTTAGCATCCTTGGAGCACGCTATCTATGGTAGTTGTGATTATATCAAACATGTAGACCTTTGCTTTAGTGTTGAGGATAGAGCTTGGAGACTGGGGCATACCTAAGCAGGTACCCTACTACAGAGCTGTACCCCAGATGCAACACTTGCTTCCTAGTCCACATTTACTAAACAGCACAGTCAAGGGGCTATTTCTACGGCACTCACATTTGTGTAAGGCACCATGAAGCACTTAGAGACGATCATGGAAGGCATTTGGGAAGACATGCAGAGGTTGTGGATTAACAGAAACAGGTTAATTTAAGTTATAAGAGCTAGTTGGGAACAAGCCTAAGCTAAAGGCCAAGCTTTCATAATTAATAAGTCTCCATGTCATTACTAGGGACCTGGTGGTCCCCCAAAACAGTCTGACAAAAAAGACCAGCTACACAGAGGTCATAGGCAGATACTGCCATCTTCCATAAGGGACTTGAGTACCCTTAAGTGTTGGTGTATCTGTGGTGGAGCCTAGAACCAATCCTCTCCTAGACACTAAGGATGTGACAGTCACCAGACCTCACATTGTTAAATGTATGTTGCCATACTGCCACAAACAGGGAATCACTACTATGAAGAAACAAGTATGTTAGTCTCTCCAGGCCATTTCTGGAGAAGGACACAATTATCCATACCTGGCTCAGATCCAGAAAAGTGGTCAAAGGTAGGTATATGCGGGTACCCACAGGATGAATCCCACAGGGGAACTTCTACAGGGAGATGCAGGGAGATGAACTTCTGCTTCCCTTGCCCACCTCACCAAGAACAGCACAAGTAGTTCTGAAGGGAAAGGGTGACGTCATGGCCTCATAGCCTCTAATGGCAGAGTAGGTCAGAAGATGAGCAGAATTCAGATATGCGGATTAAAAAAAAGGCAAGAAAAAGGACTGGGGAGATGGATCAGTGGGTAAAAGGTTTGCTACATGAGCATCAGGACCAGAGTCCCAGCAGCCACATAAAAAGCCAGGACCGATTGCACCTGTTTGTGACTCTGACATGGAGCAGGAGTCAAGAGGATCCCTGGGATGTGTTGGCAGCTGGTCTAGATGAACTGAGAAACTCTGGGCCAGCAAGAGACTCTGCCTCAAAAAGTCAGGTGGAGATAGATAGAAGACACCGAAACCCAGTGTCAACCTGTGTCTTCCACTTGTACACACACACGGAGTCTTCTGTATAACAAAGCATTCCCATGCAATGCTCTTAACAGTCACCCTCTATGTGAATGTGTACACAGTTCGATTTCCAATACAAACAAATACTCAGTGCATTCAAACTCATTTTGACTGGTACCATCAGGGTAAACACTCCCTCAAGAATCCTCCTGTGAACCCACTGGTGCCCACCATCCTGTCCCAGAAGGCTTAGCTAGCACCTACTGAGGGTGATGTGGGAGAGAGGAGAAAAATGCAAATCACAGAAAGGCCCCGCAAAACTCAAAACAGCAACAGAGATGCTCACACGAGCTGTGTCTCATCTTGCTTTATTTTAGCTTGACAGTTTGGCGATCACCCTTGGGTTTGACAGGGAACTGTGAAAATGTTCATTTTGTCTTCCCCAGACTTCTATAGCCAATCAAAATAATGCTTATTAAAATCCAAGGGGCTTACCAGAAGCTGCAGTGTGACCTTAAAAGTCAGCCTCAGACCTCTCCCACGCTGTCTCTGAGGCTGGAGTTCCAATACCAGGTGCAGAGGCTGAAGACATGGCTCAGTGTGGTTGAAATGCCTGACCTGAGTTCGAACCCATGTAAAACTGGCAGTACACCTGCAACCCCAGCACTCCGGTGGGAAGAGGAAGGTGGGGATGGGGGCTCCCTGGAAGCTTGCAGACTAGCTAGGCCATCATATATAGCAGTGAACAACAGAGACCATGTCTGGAGCAAAGAGGAAGAGAAGGACCAACACCTGAGGCTGTCTTCTGAGCTCCACACCTGTGTTATTGCACATGTGCCACATGCACACATGAATGCACACAAATGGGCAAACAAACACACACTATACACGCATACACATCATACAAACGAAAGCCAGGCAAGGCAGCACACACCTGCAATCTTAGCACCAGGGAGTCAGAGCTTGCAGGGGGTGTGAGGGTATAGGGGGGTGGGTACGGTCCTTGAATTTATTGGCCTGGCCAAATTGGTGAGTTCCAGGTTCATTGACAGACACTGCATTAAAAAACAAGGTGAAGAACAATCTAGGGAGATGTCCAACAATGACCTTTGGTCTCCACACACACATGTCCATATATGTACAGATGCACACACATATATACAGGAACAACATATACCTTTGGGGGTGTACACCTCTGAGCCAGCTTGTACTTTGTACTCCAGCTTCCTGTCTAGGAGGAGAGCAATTGCCTGGGAATTTTCACACCGCCACCCCCCCCCCAGGAATCCAGCCAGCGAGAATGTGGGTTCCGCACCCTCTCACACTCTCTCGGGTACATAGGGTGAGGTGAGAAGCTGTGATATGCGCCACCTGGAGCCACACATCTTCATGTCATCAGCATGCAGCGCGGTGCCAGCTGGAAGCTCGGGAATGAGCCTCCCTAGGTGGAAGAACTGTGGGGTAGGAGGGAATTGAATTGGACCCAGAGAGGGAGGGAGACGGGAGGAGGAAAAGGAGGAAGGAGAAAGAAAAGGGAGGGAGGGAAGGAGAAGGGAGGAGGGAAAGGATGGAGGAGGAAGGAAAGGGAGAGAGGGAGGAGAGAGAGAGAGAGAGAGAGAGAGAGAGAGAGAGAGAGAGAGAGAGAGAGAGAGAGAGAGAGACTGCAGGCTATAGGGAAAGGAGGGAGGCCATAGGGCTACAAGGCTGCAGAACTCCAGTGTCGCCTGCAGGACTTTTTATCCTTCAGGTGCAGACAAATGGATCCCTTCTGGAAATCCCCAACCTGGACTGGGGAGATGGCTCAGTGGGTAAAGTGCTTGCTGCACAAGTGTGAGGACCTGAGTTCATATCCTCAGGATCCACGTGCAAAGTTGGGTGTGGCAGTGTGCACCTGTGAGCCGGTGCTATCAGGGGCAGAGACAGAAGGATCCCAGGGACAGCCAGTCTAGCCAAAACAGTAAGTTCCAGATTCAATGAGAGAGCCTGACTCAAAAATAAATGGTGGAAAGTGACAGGTACAGACACTGATGCAAGCTTCTGGTCTTCCCACACACATGCACGGGCAAGCATATCTATACACACATGTGCAGCACCTACACATGTATATAACACATGCATGCATACACATACATACATACATACATACATACACGCATACATACATACAGTGGATTATACGGACAAATGTAATAGCAACGTCTATGCTAGCCCTGTTACCTGTTATTTATATTCATTGAGCTCTCTCTTCCTGGTGCTAAGAAGGATGCAGCTGCTCCATCCTTCTAGTCCCCAGATGGGCACACTTCCTAGTAGCTGCCATTAATGTGCCTGGATTTGCTCTGATTGGATGATTGACCCATCTCTGAACCAATAACAGAAGTCAATAGAAGTAACTATACTATTAGCCTAAGTCACAGGATGCAGGGTAGGAAGTGGGACGGGTAGGAAGATGTGCCATGAGCTTGGTATTCTAAAGAAAGGGAAGATAGACTTCTGAACTAAAATTGGGGTCTATTATCAGAAAAACAATGGATTTCTGTGGTGTCCAGAGTTCATAACCAACCAAGACCTAATAATCATGTGATTTGGTTAAAAAGATAATGACTTAAATTATTTCTACCCATAGAGATATTTTCCACAACCTTTCAAGACAGTGTGGATTATTACATTCTAGTCTGCTGGGGTGGAAACAAAGTTTCAGAGTAGTTAAGTGTGTTTCTTAGGGCCACACAGCTGGAAAACAGGAGGGCTGGAGTTTGAACCCAGGCCCGTCTGACATCTGAGCCGTGGTTTCTCCCTCGATACAATGTTACTGAATTATGGTTCATTTAGGGTGAAGGATACAGTAGGAAGAATAACAGACAGCCTTACATTGGGACTGCATAGCATCCTTTGTAAACTTACAAAGAAAGGCCACAGTCATGGTCCCCTCAATCCCTCAGAATAGCCCATTGGAGGGACATGTCATCACGATAATCATTTATGGCTGCGCAGACTGAGACAGGTTAAAGGTCTTGCCTGAGGATAGTAGTTTGAAAATATACTTTATAGTTGTAGTTAAATTTGCTCCATTATCTGAACCTTTGCAGGGGAGAAATACCACTAGGCCCTGGCTTTAAGTTGCACCATGGCGGTCCAGGCTGGGGGCCCTGTGAGGGCACCCCAGGGACAGCTCATGTTAACATCCCTTGTTATCCTTTTCCCCTTCTGCATTTGACTTCAGGGTCCAGGTTCCCTCTATATAACATGTGTGAGCCTCTGGGGGAGGTGTCACAGTAGCACACTGACCCGAGAGCCAAGTATATGTTCCTGTCCCCAACCTTGTGTTCAGTGACATTGCCTTGTTGACCTACTGCTTTACTTCGTATACTTGAACTCCTGGCCTGTGCATGCTAGGCCAGTCCCCTGCCCCTGAGCCACATCCCTAGCTGGCTTACAATCAGTCATAGAAGGATATTTACAGCATGGGAATTAGCAAATGTTAATTTGCTACTTACTGGGGAAGGGGGCATTTTTGTTCCTCCAAGAACCACACCAGTGGCCACTGCTTTTTGTCAGCTCTGGGTCCAGGGCTTGTGGCTTACTTCTGAAGTGTGAATAAGGAGGCTGCTTAGTGCACGTGCCCCTGCATCCTCCTGTCCCATCACGCATCCTGCACGTGCCCCTGCATCCTCCTGTCCCATCACGCATCCTGCACGTGCCCCTGCATCCTCCTGTCCCATCACGCATCCTTGCTCTAGCCCCTGGATCGGAGCTGGGCAAGCACTTGAGGCTCCAAAGCAGGGGCACCCGTCAGGGCTCCAGCCAGTGTGACCAGGTTTGCTGCTACTTACAACAGGTCACATCCTGGGCGCTGCAGAGAGGGCTGAGTCAGAAAAGCACTTGCCTTGGAAGTGTGAGGACTTGTGTTTGCTCCCTAGAACCTACGTGAAAGAGCAAGTGTGTTGGAGCATGCCAACAGTTCCAGCCGCGGGGAGAGGAGAGGGAGACTGGGAGATCACTGGAGCTTGCTGGCTAGCCTAGCCTTAGCCTCTTGGGCAAAGCTACAGGCTAGGAGAGACCCCGTCACAAACAAAAGATCGAAGGCACATGGAGAATGTCAGCCAAAGCTATTCTCTGACCTCTGTATGTATGTGTGCACACACACATACACACACACAGACACACATACATACACACAGATGCATGCACACACACACATGCATGCACACACACACATGCATGCACACACACATACACACAAAAACACACATGCGCAACCAGAAGATGAGAGAAACAGTTGAGTTTCCCAAGGAAGCAGTTGCGAAATTAATGAAGTGCCTCTTAGGATGACAGATCAGGCTGGCAAGATAGTTCCAGTGGGCAGAGGGGCTTACCAACAGGCCTGACAACCTGCGCTTAATTCCCTGGACCCACATAGTGGGAAGAACTCACTCCTGAAGTTACCTTCTGGCCTCCACACATGTACTATGGCATGTATGCGTGTGCACACAAAAAACAAACAAGAATCTTCTCAAAAGCATGTCAGACACTAACAAACGGAAGCCCTACGTCTCTCCTGGGGACCATGGTGATCCCGCGGTGTCATACGTGGCCTGTTTAGGAATGCATGGTTAAGATGAAACAATGCTTCTGGGTTTGTCACGGGTTAACAACAGACACACGACGTGTTGGTGGCAAGCCTGCAGCGGACATGGGTGGCTTTCGGCTCCACATTCCTCATCTCCACGCGGGGACCATGGGACCCACCCTCGCAGGGTAGCTGCAGAGACGGAATGAAAGTGGGCAGGTTTGTGAAAACAGATCCCGAAACAGGCCCAGCATTCTCCAAGCAAATTCCATTGACATGTGCATCTGAGCCATTAAACCACATAAAACGCCCTCGTTTTCCTTGGGACAATAAATGAAAAAAATCTTTTGACATTTGAGGCATTTCGTGTCTCCAAGCGTCCAGAGAAGGGTTCCATTGAACTTGAAAGGGGTCGCCGGCGTAGTGCGCGGTGAACGTTATGAAAGCGTTTCTCTCTCACGTCGGGCTTTATCTAAATTTTTAAACAAGGCCTAATTTACAGGCCCCAAATGACTTGGCAACTTTCCCACAACCTCACTGAAAAAGTCCCGGCTGCCTATAGGCCACGGGGAAGTTGAAAGGACGCTTTGTTTCGGGTGCCAACTTGAACCAAAATTACTCTGGCAACCAAGGGTCGTCTTTTCAAACAAATCTTCAGATTCTGCCTGCACACATGATGCACAGAGCTGCCTCACGGACCCTGCTAACGGTAGGCAGGTGTAGAGGTTCAGACTCTGCGGCAGAGGGCTGGGGGTGGGTGGGGGCTTCATCCCACGGGGACAAAAAAGCCCAGAGACAATTCCAGTTTTGTTCTGGCTCCCCAGCACCTCCATAATAGCCAAGCATGGTGCCATCTACCTGCCATCCCAGTACTGGAGAGTCAGAGGAAGGCAGACCGTGGGGACCTAAGTCAGTGAGCTCCTAGGGAGAGACCCTGTCCCCAGGAGTAAGCTGGAGGGTGACTAAGGAAGACAGTTGACATCATAATCTGGTACACACACACACACACACACACACACACACGAGACAGACAGAGGACAGAGGAGACAGGCAAAGACACAGAGAGAGACAGAGGAGAGACACACAGAGACACAGAGACACAGAGGAGTCACATTGCCATGAGTTGTTGGGCATACCCTCTACTACATTCTCACCCAGTTTGCATGCTCTGGCCCGGTTGCCCCTCTGACTTTGTCCTGTTCTTGTATTGTGCCACCCTCTACTTCTCCCTCTTACTAGGCTATAGCTCCGTGGGCCTCCTTACTTTCCTCAAACACACAAGAAGGCTGCAGCTTCCTAGGTCTTCACACATACTCTCCCTACCGTCATGATGCTCGCTCTGTGTTTGGTCCTATGCCTCCCTCTGTCATCTGACGTGGCTCTGGATGAGCCCCAGCCCCCATCTCTGTCTCCTTCCCTTGCTTCCCAGACATTCTGCAGATGCGCCTGCTTTCTGTTCCTCTCCCTGACTTTCTTGTTTCCTGTTTTGCTCCCAGTGTCTCCAACGGCTCCTGAAACATAGCCGGTATCAACGAGGAGCCACCAGGAGTCATAGTGAGGGTGCCCAGGGAGTGCACAGTGGGATCACAGTCTCTGAGAGAGTGTTGAACCTTTCAGAAAAGGCCTTCAAGCATTGACGGGTTTCTTTTTGTGTGTGTGAAGAGGAGGGAACGGAACTGTAGGCAACATGAAAAGCTTTGCATGCGGAGAGAGTTAGAATCACAGCGTGGAAGCTGAGGAGATGGTCTTGTTGATAAAGTGCCCACAGTGGGACCATGAGGACCTGGGTCTGACTGCCACCACTCAGATGTGATGGAGAGCATTCACAATACTGGCACTTGGGTGGCAGATCCCTGGGGACCTCTGGACAGCCAGTCTGGCCTACTTGGTAAATTCCAGGTTCCAGTGAGAGACCCTGCCTAAGCAAAACACAGCAGATGGTTTCTGGGTAATGGCACCTGAGACTGACCTCTGGCCTCCATGGGCACATAAAAATACATGCACACACAAACACAGAATCTCAGTGTGGCTGGAGCATGGGTGCTGGATGATAAGATGGGAGGGTAGAGAGAGAGGAAGAAGAGGACAGGTATCAAAGACAGAAGCTGGGGCTGGACTACGAAGAGTTGATAGCAGAAGTGTCCTACAAGAAGGCCTTTCAGAGACTCACAGGGTGATTGGAGGCCAACAGTGTCACCATGGAGCTGTCACAATCACCCAGCCCCTAGGCAAGACTGCTGAGAACAGAGCTGGACCCAATCCACTTCTGTCTCGATGATCCTGGAATCCCCGGGCAGGTTACAAGACCTTGAGCCCTCTGGGCCTCTACTTCCCGTGTGCCAGAAAGGCATGCTATATATCACAAGGGGCTGCCACGAATAGCGCATCAGGCCACTTAACCTGACGTGAAGTGACCCCCAAGGCCAGCTGATGACTGCAATGCTCCATTTGCATCCTCCCTTAGCACTTAGTGGAGGTATCTTGAGTGAATTCAGGGATGGTGACATCTGGTTGACAACCTGGGTCATTGGATCACGCAGTACGTGCAGGCAGCTAAAGAGGCCCAGGGCAGAAGGAACAGCCCCTCTTGACATTAGCACCCTCAGTGGGGCAAGATTCCTGGGCTCAGCCAGAAGTCAGAACATGGCAGAATGCTCCTGCGCCCGGCTTGCTCCCCCAGCTCAAACCGACAGTCAAAGAAAATCTGGGTCTAAATGGACCCGACACACCAAACACAATTATCAAGGCTGAAGAGGGGTGGGGCCCCCAGGGCACGTAGTGGCATGTCAAGATTCCTGGACTGGAACCACCAAATGTCAATCAGAGTCATTGGGATGGCTAAACAGAGAAAAGCAAGACAATTATCAAGACCGAATAGGGGTGGGGCCCCCAGAGAATGTAGTGGCACATCAAGATTCCTGGGTCACACTGATCCCACTCCCCAATCCAGTCATTCCCGGGGCAACCAGGACATCCTGTTGCCGCGAGGAGGGCTGACCCTGAGAAGAATCACACGGCGCACCTCGCAGACCCCCACCCGCTGTCACGTCTATTAATTGCCTGCCAAACCGAAAGACTTAAAAAGGACGGGTGATAATTGAAATTTCACATAATTACATCTGAAAGCAACGCTTTCAGCGTTCCCCAGCCTCAGTCAAAACTCCATCTTGTCAAAATAATCTTACAGTCCCACCCTCCCTCAAACAGAGTCTGATGAACCACTAACAGGTTTCTAGCTTCTAAAATAAGCGAAGCCTCTTTTTTTTTTTTTTTTTTTTTTTTTTTTTTTTTTTTTTTTTTTTTTTTTGCGTGTGGGATCCTTGCTTTTAAATGACTTGGGTTCTTGGGTTCTACTCATGACACGTGATGTTTCTCTCTCGCTTTTAATTACAATTGGAACGCTATCCTTGGATGGCTCCGAAGTGTGAGGAGCCGCACGGCTCACCACAGCTCCTGCTCTGAAAGTTACTTCCTTGGTGTCCTAACGCTTTCACCCTCTGAACTGTGCACAAAGCTTAAGGAAACCAATGCACGCGCAGCATGCTGAGGAAGAAGGGAGAAGTGCCCCAGAGGGCCTACTGATCAGTTCCATAATTACCCCCTAGAGTGGGGCATTCTCTGGGTGATACACATTGGATACCCCCAGTTCCCTCTTTTAGGGCTCCTGGCACAGACTAGCAATTACCTGTGAGATTTCATTGGGAAAGCCAGACATCACCTCACCGAGAAGCCAAGAATTCTTGTTTGTTCAGGTGAAGTTTGGGGTAACGTCTGGGGAGAGCAGGTGGGGCTGGAGGAAGGGGAATGAGGGGGTTTGGGGCTTTGGAGTTGCTAACCAGTGTAATAATGACGTCCTTGGGAACTGCTACTCACAGTGGTATTTATCCCGGCAACACCAGAAGCCACATCCTGACAGCGCAGACACTGCAAGCAGGGACCAGTTATGTTCAGTCAGGGCTCACACCCCAAGAGGGACCAACTCTGCTCTGTTTCACAAATGAATGGAGTCTCTTTACTGAGTTCTGCTGCCATAGGCACGCTGTTCTGGTCACTTAGGTCCAGGGAGGCTCTGTGAGGTGTTTGAAAACTTTAAAATGAAGATTTATAAACGATAATCAGGCTGAAGAGATGGCTTAGTCATCAGTGGGCTTGCCATGCAAGCCTGGGGACCCGAGTTCTAGCCCCAGGACCCATGTAGAAAGGCAAGCATGGAGCTGTACACTTTCAGTTCTAGTGCCAGGGAGGCTGAGGCAGTGAGGTCATCGGGGGTCATCGGTCAGTTCCTGGTCAGTGAGAGACCCCGTCTCAAAAACAAGGTGGATGACAACTGAGGAGTGACAGCTAGGATAGGCCTTGTCCTTCACATGTGCACATACACGCACACACACACACATACACACAGATACACCATCACTGTAACACACACACAGCAGCAGCGTCTAGCTAACAGAGAGGTTCTCAGGATCTACTCCTGCCACAAAGCCGCATGGAACTGTAGGTAGACACTCGGGTATTTCACTTCAGGTTTGGCTTAAAGGTGAAGCAGAGATTTCTGAGGTATTAATGTTTTCTAAGAGCTCTCAAAGGTGCCTTGTTTTAGTCAACATAATCCCATTTGTCACTGCCTGCTGTGTCCCCCTCCCCCACACTGAGGCCCAACACGAAGCAAACTCAATCAAAACATATCGATACAGTCCACTCTTTCCAAGATGGAGTTCCAATGGGCTGCCTTTGGAGACTTCTGACCGGTGTCATTTATTAAAGGCCTGTTGTGTTTCAAACGTCAGAGGCACAGCTGACTTCCAGACACAGGGTAACGGAGAAGAAAAATCGGTACATTTTTCTTCCAAAATTGCCCCTTCAATGCATGCCGAGGAGGGGAGACGCTGTCTCCGCAGCTGATGGCCTGTGCTAGCTGAGACTGGCTGGTGGCTTCCTGCTCCTAGGGTGGCATGCTTAGAATGCCCAGGCAAGAAGTGGGTTTTGCAAGATTTTCCATCTTCCTATGCATGCCATGTCCTTGGCTTCTGTCTGGTTCCCAAGAGCAAGGAAGATTCCAACCCCTCAGCTAAGGCCCAAATTCTTTGGGGTGTCTGCAGCTGGTTTCAGGGAGAATGCTAGACAGTGGTAGGTGTTCCAGCCATGAGAGTCCCGCAAAGCTAAGGGGCCTCTGGGAGTCAGTGTGGTGGTGTGTGAGAATTCCATCTGTGAGGAGACATTAGCAGTGTACACCCTTCCTCATAAGGACTCCAGGACAAACCAAAGCATGATTCTATCGAGTTCACCCTGGGGAACCAGGAGAACAGAGGACCCCAAAGCAGCTCACTAGAAAGTCTACACCAGGGATGGATGGTGACTTCCCCGTAGCCACACAGATGGCACATTCTTAATCCCCTCTTCTATCCCCCTCCTCTAGCCTGTACGCTTTACCACCTCCCACCCACCCTGCAGACTACCAACTGTAAGGGCAGAACTGCATACCAACAGCCACAAGGGGCAGCTGGAATCTCAGGGGAGGGGTCGGTGACTCTCCCCATCTCCCCCTCCTATGAGGAGAGGTAAACAGTCAACAAGTGCAATGCTGATGGACTCTCGCAAGCAGGCGAGGCTGTTCTGATGAAGGTGGCGGCTGTTTGACTGGGAGGACCACATCCTACAGCAAGCACTGAGCCATATACTAGGGCTTTGGGGCAGTCCTATTCTCAGGTGCCATACAGCTGAACTCTTGCAAAGCAATGTGGCTGAAGGCACAGCAGACATGAATAGCACTCTTCTTACGAGAGTGCCTGGATTCAGCATAGTGTTTTCTACATTCAGAAGGCAGATAGACCCACCCGCAGACACAGCATCTGGTTCTAAGGGGAAAATCCACTGATGGTGGTCATCCTACATACCCTGACAAGGCTCAGGGATTGGCAGGCAAGAAGTCCCTCTCCTGCCATGCACTTGTGCGGACCTGAGTTCAAATTCCCAGAACCCGCTTAAAGAGCCAAGTGTGACAGTACCCTCCTGTAATGCCAGCACTGGGGAGGTGGAGAGAGAAGGGCTCTGGAGACTCGCTGGCCAGCCAGTCTATCTGAATTGATGAATTTGAGGCTCAGTGAGAGACCCTGTCTCTCAAGAATGATGAGAAGCAACTGAGGAAGGGGTTGGCATTGATCTCTGACTACACACACACACACACACCATCACACATACACACAGTACAAACACACACATACACACACACCACACAAATACATACACAAACATGCACACTTTGCACACACACTGCACACACACACCATACACACATACAAGCACATGGACACATACCACACTTACACACACATACACACACTGCCTACACACACACCAGACACAAACACATACACCCACATACACAAACATACCACACATCACATACACAGACATATACACACACCCCCCACATATACCATACCATATACACCACACACAAATGCATACACACACATCACATATACACACATACTACACACATACACATACCATACACAAATACATTACACCCACACACCACATACAAACACACTATACACACATCACACACACAGACATATACACACACAGACATGTACACACACCACATATACCATACCATATACACCACACACAAACACATATGCACACATCACATATACATACACATACACATACTGCACACATACTTATACCATACACAAATACATATACATCCATACACTACACACACATACATACACACACTACACACACATCTCACACACACAGACATATACACACCACACATACCATATACACACCACATACACACACCACATACACCACATATACATACCAAACACACACACACACATACACACACACACAGAGGCTGCAAGAGATCAGATGCCCTGGTCAAGGTCACACACAGTAAGTGGCAGAGCTGGGCCTGGAGCCATGACTATTACTTGAAAACCCCTTGCTTCTGCCCAGGCACGGCAGCCAGTTTCTCTTGCTTCTGCCCAGGCATGGCAGGTGACTTTTACCCCCAGACTTTTCTAGGTCAGCTTCTTTCTAGCTTGCAGCATTTGGGACTCATGGGATAAGACTCTCCTTTAACTTAAAATTTCCAGTGTGGGTACCGCTGTTGCCATTCTATCGGTGTGGACTGTCCACCTGGAACTGAGGCCCACATCCAGTCTGCCACCGCCTGTGCAGTAAACAGTCTACCCTTTGAGTTCCTAAAGGGCATTAGAACTTCCCTTAGAAACTCTCTTTCTTGGGGCTGGAGAGATGGCTAAGTGGTTAAGAGCTCTGGCTGATTTTCCAGAGGGCCCAGGTTCAATGCCAGCACACACATGGTAGCCCACAACTGTAACTCAAGTTCCAGGGCATCTGACACCCTCAAACAGACACACACAAAGGGGAAACACCATTGCACATAAAACAAAAGTAAGTAAATTGTTTAAAAAAGAAATTCTTTTTCTGGAGCGGGACAAACAGCTTAGCAATTATAAAGCTTGCTGTGCAATCCTAAGAACCTGAACTTGGGGTCCAGCACTAACATAAGTCCAGCCACCCCCAAATGCCTTTAACTCCAGCTTCTAGGGATCCAACATCCTTTCCTGACCTCCATGTGGATGTGAGCTCCCACCTCGTGTGCATGCACCCACACACAGACACAAGTAAATAAATTCATTAAAGAAATTCTCGTTCCAAGTGTCTTAGATCAGTTATGCATGATCTCTGTCCCCTATAAAGCATTTTAAAGCCAGGTGTGAGCCTTTTGGGAACCAAAATGCCTTGGTATTTGTCACCTCACTTGAACCTCAAAATGACTCCGTCTCTACTATATTGTATCCTTTTATAAACAGAGAAACTGAAACCCCAGTGAAGTTAAATAATTTGCCCAGGACACACAGCAAGCAAGGTCCAGCCTGCTCACAAAGCCACCTGACCACTCTTAGTAGCTTAAGGGAAATAGATTAACAACGCCTGGAAGTACCCAAGTCTATCCCATTGCCAGCTCCCTCACCAGGCATCCGTACATTAGAGAGAGGAAGAGAATTTCCCAGTTATGCCAACAGAAGGCTCATGTGGGCACATCATGCCCAAAGTCTACCCAGAAAAGTTCTTCAAAGGAACTGGCAGACACCCAAGGTCTTAGAAACCTGCCTTGGCTTCTTAGTTTCTGGAAAACACAGGGAACATGAGGACTGTGTCAATAATAATGCCATGCTATGCCACCCACATCCACTGTGACACACAGCATGCTGGTCTACTGCACAGGTCTCAGTGGCATGCTAGATCCAAAGACCCTCTCAGCTCTCTCTCTCTTAGAATGTTGGATTTGAGAATTAAACTTAGGTCTTCAATTTTCCCCGTCCTCAATTTTAACATGGTTTAACATTCACAATTAATATCGATTGAGCCCTTAGTATGCCCACATGTGCCATATACTTAGAGTGGAGATTCACATGCATTGACCCACTGCGGCTGTAGATGGTTTGTATGGCAGGTGTGCTGTGCAGACAAGAAAATATCTGTGATGGGATCCAACATGACAGCATGCTGGAAATTGATGGAGCAGGTGTCGGCACCCAGCTAACGGGCTGGAGTCATACGCCAAGGTCATTAGCATGCAGGAGCCTTGAGAGGCTAAGCAGAAACAAAGGGGGAGTCCTCACTTCCACAGTGGCTCAGGAGACCACAGAGTGACCCAACATGTGGGCCACGCTGTCCCCCGGATGTGTAAGAGGCAGCCCAGCCAGTCCCTTAGGAGTAGGCTGCACCGTTAATAGCTGTTTGATGGACACCCACCACTATATTACAAATGATTGGGAGCAGGAGAAATGCAAATGAGCTTGCGAGGGCAGAGAAGCGGCCTTCCCCTGTGTACCCTGCCGCACGGAAATGTCCCGGTTCTGTCCCGAGCTTCATATTTCATGCAGGAGGCAACCCTGAGATCGTGCCTCCAAGAAACCCTAGGGAGGGCAGTCAGGATGACAAATGGACCCTCCTACCCCCTGGATCTCAGAAATGCCAAGCACCGAGGGTGAGGGGCTGAGCTACCTGAGTGAGCCAGGGCCGTCGGCTCCGGAGGCTGATTTGTGGGCAGAGGGACTCTGCCCTCACCCCTATTTACATGGCTCGGAGCACAGAAACTCCAGGAAGATTTAATGTTTTAATTTGGGCATCTGGCTTGCTCTTTTCTATATTATTTCATTTCCAAATCATGATCTTTTGTGTTCCCTGAGAGCCAAATTGAGCCATGCACCCTAGACCAGGGGATCCCCTCTCTGCCTACTTTGTCCGCTTCACAGTGCAGGTTCATTGAGACACAGAAAGGACTGGTCAGGGACTGGGGAGATGGCTCAGTAAGAGTGTTTGCCTCTGAAAGCACGAGGACCTGAGTTCAAATCCCCAGCTACCGTGTAAAAAGCTGGGCAAGGATGTAGGCACCTGTAACCTCAGCGTTGTGGGCAGAGACAGGAATATCTTTCTGGACAGCCAGTCTACACTACAAACAGCAGGCTTTGGGTTCAGGGAGGAACCCTGTCTCAAGGAAATAAGGTACCAATTTATATCCTGGCACACTCATGTGCATATCCCCCCCCCACACACACACACGCCATGAAGGGAAGTCTAGACCCCCTGACTCATGCTCCTACTCTCAGGCCCTCCCCTCCCACGATGGACTGCATCCTCAAACTGTGATTCCAACTAAACCCTTCCTCCATTTAGTCGCTTCTGTCACGGATTCTGTTACAGCAATGTAACCAGGACCCCTCCTCCACACAGCTGTCTATAGATCACAGGTGATGGGGACCATTGGTACCAGACCATTGGTATCACAAGCCACTCTGGAGGTGAGACAGCCCCCTTGCTGTTCTTTAGTCCAAAGGTGGCAGAGTCAGGGTTAGAATCCAGGTCTCGAGTCCCCCTCTGTGGTCCTCCCCTCTTTGCCCATCCTTCATCCATCTTGAGGCAGGTGAACACCTCAGTTGCCCAGGTACCCTGGTACCCTTCACAGCATCCGTCACTTAGGCTGTGCTCATTCGTCAGTGTTAATTGCATGAATAAATGAAGAAATGATTGTAGTCTCTTCCCTTGGTGCCTCAAGGATGCCAAACACTTGGGGACATTTATGAATGACATTTACAGGGGACTTGGCAAGCACTAGGTCCTGGCATATCACAACCCTCTAATTTAATCTTACAGCAGCATTAGAATTAGGGCTCCCTATGGGGAAACAGAGGCTTCTGTTGGTAAAGAAACGTCCCTACCTCCTCCCACTCAGAAACATTGAGAGCTGGGCCAGACACCGAGTAGGGGACGGAGATCTATGTCCACACTATAAATGCTGAACTTCCCCATGCCAGCACTAGTTTGAAGAAATGATTACCATGGACTCAGCGGAGACCTTTCCTTCATGCCCAGTGTAGGACCCTTTCTAGGACCTGTGATCCCCCAACATCACTCCAGACCAAACCCAAATGATGAGGCTGACTCTAGCTACCAAATTATTACTACTATTCTTCTTCTCGCTGTTGTTGAGGGGGTAGAGCACATGTGTGCGTGCGTGTGCACCTGTGGTGGACAGAGATTAACCTTGGGCATTGTTCCTCAGGCACCATCCATTATGTTTATTCGAGACAGGCTCTGTCATTAGGATCCGAGACTTTCCAATTAGGCCAGTCTGGCCAGCCAGGGAGCCCCAGGGATATTCCTGCCTCTACCTCACCAGTACTGGGATTTACAAGCATGTCCCACGGCATACAGCTTTTTATATGGGTGGTGGAGATCACGCTGCAGCCCCACTCTTGTGCTATGAGCCCTTTACCAACTGAGCCATCTCCTCAGTTCCCTAAATTTTTTGTTCCCTTCGATGCCAGCCTCGTGTGTGACAGACCATGAAGGCTCGTCCGAAGCAGGTCAAGTTTGCTTGTATTTTCTCCCTTCAAATGCCTAAATCCACACCAGGAACCACTTTGACAATGTGCAGATAGTCTTCCCAGCTAAGTTTGGTCCTAGGATGACCACAGCCTACCAGACCACTCCCCTCCAACAGTAAGGGGTATCTTCTGAGTGGAATTCCCTTGCTTGGGCTGTTCCCTCCCAAACTGCTGGGCAACCCACGAGCAAAAGATTAACAAAACACAAAAGAAGAAACATGAAAGCCATTTATGGGGCTCATCCAGGTGATCTTAATTGCAGGTGATAAACCATTGTTAAAAGGAAGGTTTACTATAAGAGAGCGTGGACCTGTTTCGGGCGTCTACGGGAGAACGGAGAAATGGCTTTGTAAATACCATCTCCTCTCATAAATCGGAACGTGCTGTGGAGATCAGGTCATTATCCAGTGCCGGCATAAATGAGAAAATGATGTGATAAATGGCATGCTTGAAGGGTCTGAGGGCAGAGCTGGAGACAGGGCAGGATGATGCTAGTTAGGGATGGCAGGTGGCCAATCAAATCATATTGCCCGAAATCTAGTTTGGGGGCCAGTTCTGTTATTCCGACCATAACTGGTGTTTTCCTGTCTTCAAGTCCACGAGGCACTCTGCAGAAGATTTTATATGGCTTCTCTTAAAGCCATAGGCCCAAATTACAGAGTAATCCGATTATGTCAGACGAGGGTAGAGACAAGCTCAAGAGACAGGAATCATTCTAACATCAAGAAGCGATGCAGAATTTTAGGGCGGCAGGGTCCCTCCTCCAGGGCCTGTGCCAAACTCCTGACTGTGACCCTGTGTTGCTGGGTGTTGTCCTACATGGAGCTGCACGTGTGTCCAGTTGTTTCTGCTGCAGCACTGTAAGATCAAAGGCCTTCTGGGTGGCCGGAGAGAATAACAGGGAGTCCAAATCTTTGTATTTCCAATGTACAGCTTGAAGAGAGAACAGGTCATTTTGTGTTTTCCTTTCTGTCTCTCTGTATGTGTTTTGCAGATGTGTGTGTGTTTACATGTGTGTTACAGATGTGAGTGTTCATGTGCACAGGGTACTCATGGTTTTGGGTGTACATGCACACACATGCACACATATGCACATGGAGGCGGTTGTCAACCTCAGGCATCATTTCTTAGGCATGATTCACCTTGATTTTTGAGCCAAGGTCTTTGGCTCAGAGCTTTCTAAACAGCTCACCTGACTACTGTCCACTCAGTCAGAGGACTCTACCTAATTCCGCCTCACCAGCCCTGGGATTACAAGCATATGCCACCGTTCTGGACTCAAACCAAGTTCCTCATGCTCACGGAGCAGGCACTTTACCGACTGAGCCACCTCCCCAGCCCTCATGGTTTCTCAAATGCATGCTGATGCAGAAGCAGCAGTGGTGCTGAGTGTAACTTAAACCCACTGCATCCATGCATTTCCTCAAATGGAAAAAGACAGGGCCGCTGACACGGAGAGGCCAGGATGTACTCTCCCGCTTTTCTCCTGGAATTACCGCCCAGCAGGAAGGTGGTGGCAGCAATGTCTTCTCCAGATATAAACGTGGACTAAATGCCTGGCTAATGTTTAAACTCCTGGAAAGTGGCCCCTGGCTAATGCTGCCAGCATGAGCTTGCTCAGCAGGGAAGGGTCACTTTCTGGAAGCAGTCTGCAACACATGATCTGCCTCTCATCTGCGCTCAGCCCTCTAGCCTCTGAGGGTTGAGCAACTCAGAACTACAGCCTTCTGTTGGTTCCCATCAAATACAGCAGGCCAGTTTATTACATGAACTACCAATGGGCTCCATCCAGAGGCTCCTACATGGGTATGAGCAGGGTCCAGGTATGTTAGGAAGCAGGGACAGCCAAAAGGCTACCAGGTGATGCAGAGCTCTTCCTAAAAGCAAGGCTCCTAAGCCACACAGAAGCATCACGCCAAAACCTATGTTGTGGAGTAAAGACAACCAACCTTGCCTTTGGGAGACAGAAGAGGACTGGGGAAATAAAAAGATTTCCTTTAAAAGGGAGAGGACTTGGAGTTCAACAACGAATGCACCATTAATAACAGAATTCCACCCCATGAGTCTCAGTCCATGGGGCACGTTGAAAGTCATTCCATTCGATCAGGAGTTCCCAAGCCAGGAGCTCTTTTGTCCCCTACAGGGACATCTGATAACCTATGAGGACTTTGGCAGTTGTCATTCTTTGGAAAAGTCATACTACCTTAGGGACCTTGGTAAGAGAGTCTTTGGGAACCTCAGGGGTCTTCTTGGAGGGACAGTGAAGAGAAAGAAAAGCAGTGGATTTGGTAACTTAGCTGCTTTTATCCCTCCTGACACATGGTTACTACAAACTTTCATGAACGGATAGCCCAGGGCCCCATACCAGGGCTTCCCATACTCTAAAGTCCTGGATAGTGGGGATATGGGGGTATATAAGATCTTGTCTTTTGGGGAATTCATCACGAGGTGGAAGCCACTGGAATCAGAAGATGTTCCTGACGTAGGATTCCCCTCTGCATGCTATGAATATGTTTGTATTACCATTGGTTATTAAAGAAGCTGTTTCAGCCAATGACTTAGTAGAGTAAAGCCAGGCAGGAAATCCAAACAGAAATATAGAGAAAGTAGGCGGAGTCAAGGAGATACCATGTAGCTGTTGAAGGAAACAGACACCCAGAACCTTTACTAGTAAGCCACAGCCTCGTGGTGCTACACATATCAATAGAAATGGGTTAATTCAAGATGTAAGAGCTATCTAGAAATATGCCTAAGATATTGACTTGTTTAGTGTTGTAATTAATATAGTTTTGTGTTATTATTTGGGTCTGGGCGGCTGGGAAACGAAAAAGCAGTCTCTGTCTACATATTCCCCTAGTGATCTGGCTAGGTTATCAATCTCTAGCTCCCGATGGAGGGCTAAGGGCGAGTCTGAGCACAGGTTAAAGATTACAGAAATGGTGAGAGAGGAGGTAAGAACGAGTACCATGCCATGGCCTGTCCTTGGACATCAAGGACAGGGCACCATCTTGAGAGATGATGTAACCACCTTGCTGTCTGTTCCACTTTAATTGTCAACGTCATGTGACCTAGAATCATCTGGGAGGAGGGACTAAATGAAGGACAGTCTACATTGAGTTGGCTTGTGGTCATGCTAGTGTTAACCTTAAGTTAACAGAGGCAGGAAGACCCATCCCGCTGGGGGCAGCACCATTCTGAACTCTATTAATGGGGAAGTCAAGTCAAGCACAAGGATGCAGCGAGTGCAGACATGTGTTCATTTCTCTACCCTTGACTGTGAATGTGGTATGACTCCCTTGTAGGACCAGAAAAAGCCCAGTGACATTGATGGATACATTGATTAAAACAATCAAGGAACAGAACCCTGGGGGCCGGGTCTCCTCAGAACCATTGATCACTCTCTGGATCCCAGCACTGTCCAGGGTGAGGTCTTCATACCATCCTGTTGTTCAGAACACAGAATTCCAAATGGAGAGGATGGGAAAACAAACAAAAAGCAAAGAAAGAAGAGGGGCACGAATCCACCATGCTCCAAATTGCACTGACTAAATGAAAACAAATGCACCATGTTCAATGGTTGCTCTTTTAAAAATTCAAGTTCATGAAGGAAAGTGAAGAAGTTCAAGTTTGTTTGTCGTAGTTGGCAAAAGGTTCATCCTCAACTAAGAGGCTAACAGGAGTGGGAAGCTCATTCAAAAGCTGTGGGTACACCTGCCTTGAGACCTGCATCTTGTCTCTCACTCTCTGCCTCAAGATCTGCATCTCCTCTGACTCTCTTGAGGGATAGGAGCCCTTTGAAAGCCATCATTCTAAACTAAAGTCCTCTATCTCCTCCAGTTGCTTTCCCCTGCGTTAGTCCCCTCGCCCCCTGCACACACTGGTTTATGGCAATTGTACAAAGCACAGGATTTCATTCCGACTTTGTCACACTCATGGCACACACGTTGATCTCCTACACTCTGCATGACTCTCCATTTCCCCTTCTTCTCACTTCTTCCTCCACAATCTCCTTCTATCTACTTTTTATGTAGATTCAACATAATGAGCAATAAAGAACACACAACACACAGATGCCCTTTACAGAAAGCATTTATGTTAAAAGGTAAAAAGGAGACTAAAGTTGGATCCTAAGGAATGCAGTCAACATTTGAGGGGTTCTTTGCAGATAGTCTTATTATATAGCCCAGACTGGACTTGAACTCCTTGTCCTTTAGGCCTCAGATTCTCAAGAGCTGGGCCTAACTCTTTCTCCACGATCTTTTCCAGGCAAGACAGTCCCACCTCATCACCGTAATCTGCTGTGTCCAACCCCAACCTATGAAGAAACTGCACTGTTTAATAATCTATCACGGCCAGTCTGCCCTTTCGAGGTGACATTAATGTGCTCCCACTTTGTTCTTGCTACATGTGACGGTTGTCATGCCCATCAGGGAAGCCCCTGTGCTGTCACTTTCTTGTCTGTTTCCCCATTATATGTCTAGACCTTTATTACAAAAAGTAATTATGTTTCCAAGTCAGCCACACCTCCCAGGCTGAGCGATAACTTGTCCTATCTTATTAAATCTGTGGTTTCTAAATGGATGAGCCCAATCTCCGAAGACTGGCAGAGCCAGGACAAAAGAGGCAGGGAAGGTGGTAGACAAAAGCCATCCCATCCTGGAGGTGGGGTGTCTTCAGGCAGCCTGCAGTGAAGTGTGCTCATCCTCTTCAGAGTGAGGCAGGCGGGCTCTGAGGGCAGTGGGACCTGTGTGCCAAACCATCTGTTCTCTTGTCAGATGACCCCTTTGGGGAGCTTGGGGCAAAGAGGCACCTAAATCTTTCTCAATTTCAATTTCTCCAGGTCAGGCTTTGGCTCAAAGAAAAGAACTTTCTACTAGACTCAGGCTTGTCTGGAAGTGTGTGTGTGTGTGTGTGTGTGTGTGTGTGTGCACGCTCATGAGCACACGTGCATAGGTGGAGACCAGAGGTCCATGTTAGGGTGTGTTCCTCAATTGCTCTTCACTCCACCTTTTCGATCTGTTTGTGGATACAGAGTCTCTCACTGAACCTGGGCTCATCCCTTCCACTAGGCTTGATGGCCAGCAAGCCCCAGGAGCCTCCCGTCTCCACCTCACGCGGTGCTGGAGTGTCAAGTGTTGCCTACTATGCCTAATTTTCTGCTTGGCTTGTGGGGATCGAACTCAGGTTCTTATGCCTACACTTTTTTGACCAAGCCTTTTCCGCAGCCCCTTCACAGGGTGGTTTAAAGGATGAACAAATGTATTATAAACAAAGGGCTCAGAGCAGGGCTTATGTTGTGATATGTAGGCACTCATTTAAAAAGACATCAGTAATCAAGGAGCCTCAGGAGACCATGTTTGATATAATAAGTAGACTAATCCCACACATCCACGAGGCAGTGTTGTCTGTCCATTTACACATACATCCATTCACCCATCCAGTCATCTGCCTGCCTACCCATTAATCTCTGCATCCACCCATTTCTCCCTTCACCCATCTATCCATCTCCCAATCCATCCACTCACTCATTTATTCAACACGTATTTACTGAGCTCTTCTGTGTTTCAGGCAGAGTTCTAGGAAGCCGAGAGAAACAGGAAACGCCTCAGTCCTTTAGGCACTGTCAATCTGAGATGACCTTCTCCTGAGGTCACATCTGGGGACAATTTTGGCCCAAAGAGACATGTGGCAACTTCTGGGGACATTCTTTGGTCATCGCAACTGGGGTATGGAGAGAGCTACTGGTGTTGGGTAAGCCTACAAGGCACAGAAAGGCCACAGCAACAAGGAAATGTCATTCCCTGTTGACAGCTGAGGATGAGGACCCTGGGGAAAGGGTCTGTGAGAAGTCAGCTGGCCTACAGATAGGAATGTTTGGGGCCATGGGAAGTTCCTGAGATCATAAAAGGAGAAGCTGAGGGGGAACAGGGGCCTTGGTTGGAAGGGAATCCCCAAATTCCAGTTTTGTTTAGAACAGAAAGCACATGAGGTCCAAGGAATCAGAAAATCCCCAAACCAAGCTCCTAAGCTTTTCCTCCACTGTTCACCCAGTGACCACTAAGCTTGCCAGCAGCCCCAGCTGTCTCCTTGCTGACAAGTTCACTCCCTCAGGAAGAGGGCCTGATGTTTGCTCACAAACAATCCTCAAAATGCCATCAACTTTAGGCCATCTGGGTGAGGAGGCTTATGGGGCGCTCCAAGGCCTCTCAATGGAACCAACCTATGGATGCCTCCTGCTTAGGAGGCAGCCAGGGAGCATGCACAGGCTTAACCAGCAGAGGGACCTGTAGGTTTAATCTTGGCATGTGGTAGTGGACTGACCCTAGGCACCCAAGTGTTGTGTGAGTAAAGACAGGGACACTGGAGCCAGGTCTTTGTCCTATAAGAGCTGCACGTTCTTTGGCAAGTACCATAGCATCTTTAGGCCTCAGTTTCCTTATGCAAGAAATGGGTACTAGAGTGGTACCTGCTTATTAAGTCATTACAAGGACCCATGGTTGCCATAGGAAGCATCAACACATGGTACCTGACATTGTCACCATCTTGGTCATTTTCATGTCACTACAGATGGGACTTTACCTCTCTGAGACATGGTTTCCTTTACCCCAAACTGGGTATACGTGTTGCCTTTATTGGGCCTGGGATTCATGCAGTATATATGCTTATTATTTATTGAAAACTTTGACAAAGGCGTTGAAATTAGTTCTTGTTTCCAACTACAGGTGGATATCCAGAAAGGAGTGAGGCCATGCTTTAAGGAAACCCTGGAGCACCGGGGTGTCTTGTCACTTACTTCAGAGGTGTTCCTGGAGAACCACAATGCCACGTCAGAAGGTGAATGAAAAGTATTAGCCCTGGGCCGGCTTCCTTCCAAAAGTCATTTGGATCCCACTGAAGGATTCTTGTACTTCAAGCACTGGGTACAGCTGAGGCAATATTGAGAGAGGAAGGCCTCGCTGTCCCTACAGGGGTCCCTGGGCACATGCATGGATGGAAGGGGTCGGGGCTGGCGGCTGAGAGGGACATCAACTTCTTACAACTTGTCTCTGTCCTTGGGCCTGACAGTATCGTCTAAAAGGGGAACAGAAGCCCGGGCCTCTTTTCTGGCAGAGCTGTTACAAGCTCTGGGGTGAGGGCCCCCATTAATCAGAGAGGGGAAAGGGGTCAAGGGCTTTTCAGGAGCCTGACCCAGAGGTCTGGCACCACCTCAACAAAGACACCAGAATAAATTTAGAACCGATGGTTTCCTTTTACACAGAAGCCACCTGCTCGGACGGTTGCTGCTGCCAAACTCACTCAGACTCTATCCAGCGTCTTTCATGTCTGCGGAGGCTGAGCATTCCAAGGGGGAAGCAGGGAGGCCCGCAGAGTACCACCTGCATGCCACCACTCGGATCTGAGGGGCATCAAATGAGCAACATCATCAGGTCTCATCCAGCCTCATAGGGTAGAAAAAGCGTTCTGAGCCTGGGTCTCCCTCCGGCTTCTATGTAGGAGGGGTAGAGCCAGGCAGGGAGAGCAGGGATGGTAATTTTGGTTGGAGAGGGGGAATGTACCCTGCTATGTAGCATCCACTAGGTGCACTCTGCCACCGTGGATGACCACCCTGTCACGTCAGGGACGCTGTCCCTTCTTAAGGGATTCCGTCTGAACCTGCTTCCCTGTACCTTGGGGGCACCAACAGGCTGTCTGATATGCTGGGGGCATCTGTGTCATCTTGAGTGCCATTTGCCCTGATATTTAGCCCAAAAAATATGGGCTAATTTATATTTGAAAGATCGCTTAACACCCAGATCCCTGGGTCTAACAGGCAGAATGAGTTCCCTCCCATCTTGTTTGATCTATGTGGTGTGTGTGTGTACATGTAAGTCATGTGTGTGCATGTGGGGCCAAGGCCCAGAGTTCAGGTAGACCATTCCAGAGCATGCAGGACTCATCACGAGACTGGGCTCCTTCCTGCTGCCTCAAGGATGGGAAGAGGTGATGGATCTGGATCCTTTGAATTCTGACTACAACCAATGTACACATCTTCCAATCCACAGGAGTTGTTAGAACATTCCAACAATTGTAACACGATGCTGAGTCATGCTTGGCGTGGCTTAGTTTTGAGTCTTTAATGATTAGAGACCTTCAAAGTTGAAAGTACTGTGGTACGCATATACACACGTGCACATGTCTGTAAATACATATGCACACACACACAGAGTTCTCTACTGCTAGGGGCTTTCAAAATTTTGGTCTTAAAGATACGGGATTCAAGTAAATGTCCTCATTTCCTTCTAACCAAAAGCAACTTAGGGAAGAAAGGGTTTGTTGGTTTACAGGTTAAGCCCATCATTGAAGGAAGACAGGGCAGGAGATCAAGGGGAGGGGCCTACAGGCAGGAACTGAGGCAGAGATCAGGGAAGAAAGCCTCTAACTGGCTTGCTTCCAGGCTCATGCTCAACTACCTTTAATACACAGCCTACACCCACCTGCCTAGAGTTGGTACCACCCACGGTGGGCTGGGCCCTCCTAAGTCAATTATCAATCAAGCAAATGCCCCACAGACATGTCCACAGACCAATCCCATGGAGCTAGTTCCTCAAATGAAGTTTGTTCTCCCCAGGTGGGCCGAACTGATAATCAAAATTATCCCACCCAATTAGTAAACTTCCCCCTCCCAGACTTAGTATGAGAGGTTATCATATCAGGTCTTCATTATGATGGGTGCAGAGGGTTGTAAAGGGTAGGGGCATTCCTATCACCCCTTCTCTTCTTAGCTATACGACACGGGAGTAAATGCCAGATACACACATAAGATACCCAGTGAATGTGTCCAAGACCCCGAGTTTGATTTTCTGTGCTCCACATGGCTTACAGGGTGGGCAGGCAGACTTCCAGTGAGCAATTCTCACCTGCCAAGCCCATCTGTTACCCTCTTGCTGGCAGCCAGGAAGTCACAAATTCGAACCCTGTGGGATCCCGGAAAGGTGCCATTGGGGTTGAGGAGTGAGGGGGAAGGTGTGGAGACCCTGGCCACCTCACACTGAGATGTGAGTAGGCCTCTTGTGAAAATCAGACCAGCTGCAACTTCCCCTTGACATCAAAGAAGTTTTGCAAAGACACACACGCGCACACACACACACAATCAGAAAACAAATGCCACAATATGAAACGGAACCAGAAACTCAACCCCAGGGACCCTCCCAAGACAAAGGGGAGATAGTAAACCATAGGCTAATAACTAATCTCAGTCTCACCCGTAAGCAATGTCTTGGTGACTCCAGGCAGTAACTTTCAGAAGGAACTATACAGCCCTGCCTTCCAGGTTAGGCAAAGACACAGCCCTTCAGCCCATTGCAGAGACAGAGTGGAGGGGCCTCAGAGATGTCCTCACATGCCTAGGTTGCACCCTGTCTGCCGCTGGGAAATGCCCTCTTTTGAAGCAGATAAAAAAAAAGTACCCCTTGGAAAATGAGAGTAAAAGCATAATGAATGGAGAAGCAGGTGCCAAGGCACAGAAGTTCTTTTGTAGGACAGCAATGTCTAGTGTCTCAGTGGATTCCTTGTACACGCCGCTCCTAAGGGAATGTGCACTTCGCCAAAGAGTTTTCAAACGCCTAGAGAAGGAATACAACCTGTGTGAAGTCATAAAAACGGACAGAGATGGAGACTGAGCCTTCCCATCTTCCCATTTTAACAACGGCAGGAGACAAGGTCCTCCCCTCTCTGCCCCAGCACCAAAGTAAAATACTTTCTGTAGCCCCAGTTGCCAGTGGGGCCTGGGGACAGGGTTCAGTCAGTAAAATGCTCTCCCCGCACAAGCTGGAGCACTAGGGTTCAGATCCCCACCATCTAAGGACAAGAGCTGGGCTCAGTAGCATGTGCCTGCGATCCTACTACTGGGAAGGCAGAGACAGGAAGGTACCTGGAGCTCACTGGCCAAGTCAGTCTAGCCAATCAGTGAGTGCCGGGTTCACATGGCAACTGTGCCCCATGAAACAAATGGAGAATGACTGAGGAAGACATCCAACACTGACTCCTGGCACCCACAGGCATGCATGTGCACACACCCCAAAGGCGGTAAGCATCCGTCCTGCTGGCGTAAGCATTTTATGTTCTATACAGTTAACACCTATTTAAATTGGGTGTAATGGCTCTTAATTGTTTTATTCTATGCACAGCAAAGCAGCCAATTGAATCTAATATTAGTCATTCATCAGATAAAACATTTTTAGAGAAGCAAACTGCTATATTTTGCCTTCAAAGAACAGCAAGCATTTTAAATACACTTTCCCAGAGCTGGGTACTGCTAGGAAAACAGTTTAGAAATGCTTCTTCAAGCAACCCCCTTCCTACAACAAGATGAATTGAAACAAATGCTTAGCTCTGTATTTTGAGTGCTTTTTTTTTCCTTCTTCAAATGAAGCCTCTTTCTGTCCACCTGTCAAACACAGTTGTGACCCCATCAACCTAAGAGGTGGCCTCTGGGGCTGTGAAATGTGCCACCCGGCACGGATGCCCTTGGCGCGGCTGGCCTGTAGTCCTCCTTAGGATTATCCAGCTTCTCTTGCAACAGGAGAGAGGCGATGGGCCCGCTGCCAAGAGCTCTTTCAACAGAAATTCCGAAAGAAGATCCTGCGAAGTGCCGAGAGCCCAGATTTCCAGCCGTTCACTTTCTAGATTCCGTTACATAGCAACCATGCCTGCTCACACGGGCTACCCAAGTGAGTTAATATTTTGTTTAAACGACACGCTGCCTTAACCCTCTAGGAAAACCCGAGTCTGCTTCATCACAAGGCGCCAACCCAGTGGTCTCCCTGGCACAAAAGTCCCCAGCAATGAAGTGATGCACTCCCTTTATTCATTTCCAAAAAGGATTAAAAAAAAAAAACTAAAAATGAACCTGAGAGTCTCTTAGTGGGGAGTGAGGATGTAAAAGGTGGCATTTTCCTGTAATTGTTTGTGCTAATATTGTTAAAGGCATACTAGCATGCTCTTAATGTGTACATACGCACTTTAGCTAAAAGTGACTTACACAGTTGTATTTTGAAAGATACTCATTTCGCTAAAAGCCTCGATGTGAGAATTGACAGCCTAACTGCACCAGGCATCCTTAGGGTCTGGTCCCGCTGAGCGGCTGCAGTACAGTCGAGACGTAAACACACGGGTGACTCTAACCTGGAAGACCAGGAGCCCAAGGGGTCCAGCTTCCTTGCACCATCCTGGTGCCTTGTCAGGAAGGACAGGAGCGGAGGCAACCAGCCATACTTAAAAATGAGCTTGCAAAAAGGCAAGGCTCCCCTTTAGCTAAAGGGGCAACCAGACCAGCTCTGCTGAGGGCTTCTAGAAAAACAGTGCCAGAGTCCCCCAGAAAAACAAAATGAATGTAAGCAAAACCTCACAAAGACTACATCACACACACACACACACACACACACACACACACTACACACATATGTATGTGTGAACACATCTATCCAGGATTGAGGCGCTGTTACTATAGATAAGTCAACGCCCAGGGGTCTTACCCAGTAGTTTCTCATTTCTTCCACCCGCCTCACCCACTTAGTCATACTAACTTGGATGCACATGTGACCCACAGATGTGTTCAGTTGGAAATCATGAGCATACATTCTGATTATCCGGTCACTAAGGGCCCATTGTCCAAGTTCTGAGAACCATCAGCGGTACTGACAGAAACCAGACCCTCCTCCTCTGTCCTATTACCTACCCATTGCCAGTCATGGCCATGGGCACTGAGCAGGTGCACATGTTCCCACGGGCACAAGGGAGCTACTGGTGCCGTGTGTTCTTAAAGACACCGAGTGATCCCAAAGCCACTTCCATGTCTGTAGCCTTGTACATCTTCGTAGGAAAAAGCAAAGCAGAACAAAACAGAAAAGAAAAAGGAAACACCCCCTGTTGTGCCTGTCCAACCATTTAGTCATCGTGATGCCAGCTTAGTCTCTCACTTTCCAAGCGAAGGGTGCCAGCAAGGCACTCTGGATTCCTTCGCACACCCAGTCCACGGCGCAACCAGCACTCAGACAAAAAGTCACTTAACTTTTTCCATGTCCAGGAACGAGAGGATGGTGGGAATGTCCCAGGATCATTCAATGTCCCTTCCCAGCAAAATGCCAGTTCTTAGGTAGTTCTGGAATGTTTCAACAGCCGCCGCTCACAGAAACCAAAAGCGTTATCCTGCAGTCTGCTTTTGCCTTCTCTCACCTATGGCTCTCTCTCACATGATGACATAACCAGGGATGGATGACAAGAACAACTGGATGCCAACCGTGAAAACCCCGTAGCAAACACCAGGGCCACACCACTTTCTCGCCATTACATCATGATCAAATTACTCGCCCAATTCCTAAAGACACCCAACAGGCTCCGGAAGTACCAAGTTAGGGTTTCACTTAGAATTCACAAAACTGCAAATCTTGAAGCTGCAAATCTCACAGGGCAAAGACATACCTTCCCATAAAGGTAAGGCCAAAACAGACCGATGGAGCCATTGAAGGCATTCCCATAAAAACATTCTCTCTCAACACTCAGGAAGAGCTGTTGAGATAGCAGAACGAGAAAATCATTCTGAACCATAGAGTGTTGGTACCTTACAATCCAAGTGACACATTTATACAGGTGACCCTCTTGGATTGGAGGGCTTTCTTTTCTTTTCTCCACCCCTTTGAATGTTTAGCAATTTAGATTACAATCTGAATGGTTTAAATAAACAGCGGTATTGCTTCTTAAAGGGAGGGGAGCAGGGTGGGAGGGGAGTATGCAGGATCCTGCAAAGCTTGCTTCAGTTTTTGCTTCCCAACTCTCAGAAAGCACCATGCATGGCAGGACCACCTTTTATCACACCGTTAACCCTTACTAGGGGTTCAGAAGTGTCATGTCTCAATGTCAGCACTGGCCAGCTGTTTTTTCTTCCCCCTTCCTCTAAACTGCAGAGGATCCTTCAAACAGGGGCTCCTAGCAACCCACCATTCAAGCCTTCATTCCTCCAGACAGCCATCAATCAACCTTTGAGGTCTGTGATTTCCCCCTGGGAAGCGCTCTTCCCTGTGTAGTTGCTGGAAATGTAAAACTCCCTGCAGACCCAAGCATCCATACAGAACTGCCTGCACCATCTCAAGCCTGGAGAAAATAAACTCCAGATGCAACCCAGTCAAGGGGCTTGGCGTCCATAGAGAAAAGTGCCAGCAAGTCCACTCCCCCAGGGCAGCAGAGCCCAAAGATTCCCTTAGGAAGTCATTTAAGAGGCCTTTGGAACTGGAGGGGTGTAGGGGACTCTGGGGTGAAGGCATGAAAAGTTTGCAGCGGAGCTGGGGTCTGTGTGCTCTCCAAAGGGCACTTTCCACTGACGCCTGAAAAGGACCAGGCAGCGGCGGCGCCTAGTTCTAGCCGGCAGGGGCCGGTGTGACCGTGTGACCCCCCATGCACACTGCACCCGAGTTGGCGTTAATGACAACCGTGTTGCAACTCCCAAGCTGGGGAGCATCGGATGGACATGGTCAGGCGAAAAGGGTTATGAGCCACAGTGCAAAGCCTTCTCGCTGTGAGAGTGGGGGGATACCGCGGGCCCTGCTACCACTGGGACCGGTGAGCGCGCTCTGGGTCCCCGCCCCGAGCGCCGGGCGCTTCCTACCTTGCGCGCTGTGCTGATGGTTCTCCATGGTCGTCGCCGCCGAGTCAGCCACCGTCACCGCTGCTGCCGAGGCGCTGGTCGCAGCTCCCGGGCCCGAGCCGGAGCCGCCGCCTCCACCGCTCAATTCCGCCAGTCTCCGGTTGGTGGCCGTGAGCTCGGCTCTCAGGTTGGTCACCTCCTGGCTGGCCGACTGGACCGCCCCATCGATGCGGAGCGCGAGCTGCTTATTGTCTTCCATCATGCTCAGGATTTTGGCCTGGGGGCGAGAGAGGTGACAAAGAGCTGCATGATGTGCGTTGGGGGCGCGTGGCCGGCCGTGGCCCCGGCTCTACCTGTTGGGTCGCCCTAGCGGCCGGGGTTTCCCCGCGCCCCGACCCCCGGGCACCGGCAAGCGCCGGCTCCTCCGGCGCAGGAATGACAGCGGCGCCTCCAGCCCGAGCCGCGGCGGTGGCGAGGCGGCGGGGGGAGGAGGAGGAGAAAGAGGAGGAGGAAGGGAGGAGGAGGAGCAGCCGCGAACGGCGAGACCCCGGCGGGCGGGCGGGCGGGCGAGCTGCGAGCAGAGGACACCGTGCGCCGCCCGGGCCAGGCGCTCTCCGAGTGGAGCCTACCATTCGCGGCTCGCTCGGGAGGGGGCCCTGTTGGGGACCCTGGGGACCTCCTCGGCCTCGTGAGGCCCCCACCTCCGGGACACACCCCCGGAGAGTGGGGGAGGAGGGCGGCGCCCGTGTGAGGTCGGAGGTGGCACCCCCAACGGAAGGGTTAGGGGTGCGTCCGGGGCCCCGGCTGTCCCTCTGTCCCCTCCCTGCGGCGGTGGGCAGCCCCGCCCCGGCCAACTACTGCCCGGCTCCGGGCTGGGGTCGCCGCGGAGGAGGCGGTGGATGCTTAGCAGAGAGGGATGCATGCATAGGGGGCCTCTTGGAGGGGAGCGTGGGATGGAGGGCCGAGGGAGGGGGCTGCTGGAGTGAGCTCAGGAGTGGAGTTCTTGCTTTGCCAGTTGCAGAGATGAAATGCCCGGAGGGGAGGAAAGCTGGTGGACAGTAAGCCTGCCACCTTCCACCCCCACCTCAGTGCCTGACCTGCTCTGTCCTTCCCTACCCCGGGCCATTGGTGCTGTGGCCTGCCTGCAGCCCGGAGAGCGAGAATGTGTGTACCCCCTAGATGGAGGGCTAGCTTGTACCTGGTCCTAAGCTGCTTGGCTGGCCTGAACGTTAGTGGGAGTAAGGAACTGAGGCCAGAGAAGGGTTGGTAGGTGTTGCGGGGCTTTCTTTTTCTCTCCTCCTTCCCGAGGTAGGAATGTTGAACCGGGCTACCTCGGTTTACCTACTCCCCCTTCTGAGAAGAATTGAGGTAACCTTAGCTTGCATAAGCCCTTCCTGGCTCCTTTCTCTCCCAGAGCACACACAGGCTTTGCATTTTTCAGTGGGGCCCTGGATTCCAGCCACCAGACCTTGTTACCATAGCAAGCTTCATTCCATGCAAATAGGAGGTTTTCAAAGAGCCAAGTGTAACCCCGCCAACAGTGTGCCACCATTCCAGCCCAGTCAACCTGGGGATGGGGGCTGAGAGCAAACTGCAGAAGCCAAAGGAATGCTCTAAAGGAAACTCACCCTCCAGGTTCAAGAGTTTTCTTGAGAACCAAGTAGAAGATGGGGCATTTGTGTGTGGTTGACTCTGTAGGGGAAAGAGTACTCATCCTGTTTTAGGAAGAAACTGAGGCTCTGGGCAGTGTTTTGCAATTACCCATCAATCCACAGAAACCAGATGGTGAGAGGTTGAGGGTAAGTAATCCTAAAATGCCAGTTAATCCCTTGAGACATGGTCTCTCCAACTCACTATATGGTAGGAAATGACCTTGAACTTTTGATACTCCTGTCTCTACTACTGAATTGCTGTCATTACAGGTCAATACTGAGCTTAACAGGCATGCTACATCACACCTAGATTATTTGGTGTTGGGATCAAACTCGGGGCATGGGGCATGCTATAGAAACACTACCGACCGAGTTACAGCCCCATTGGATTCTTTTATGTAGGACCATAAAGGTATATGGTTGCCCTGCCCTTTCCCTATGGACAAGCTTTTGCAAGAGGAGAGGACATTCTTAGATGGCAGCGTGCAGACCCCAGGGCATAGTTTTCTCTCTTCTATCCACTTTGCTCAGTGTAGGTATTGAACCTCTGACCTTAGTATTCTTAGCTCAGCCTTGACCAAGTAGGTCAACAGACGTCTTCAGAGAGGCTGGGTGTGTTTAACATCCAGGTCCCGTTCTTGGAAGGCCTTTGGGAAGAAACTAGGAGACATCCAACCACAAGGCTCTATGGAGCTCCTAAAGAATGATGTCACTGGGGAACCCAGTTTGGCAATACCTTCAAATGTTAAAAGTGGTGTAAGGCCCTTTAACACCAGCACTCAGGAGGCAGAGGCAGGAGGGGCTTTCTCAGTTTGAGGGCATTCTGTTCATTCAGGAAGTTCCAGGCCAGCCAGCCAGGGATACATAGTAAGACACTGTCTCAAGACAAAGAAACAAACTAACTAACTAGTTAATTAAAGAGAAAAGTTACCATGGAATTGCTATGTAACTAGGCATGTCCATTCTAAACAACCTAGATAGCTAAAGAAAAACTTGGAGTAATGGCAGGAATGGTGTCGGTGTTCATAGTAGCATTGTCTGCCCTAGTCCGAAGGTGGACAGAGCTTGGCTGCCCACCAGCAGATGAAGAAACAGTGCTAGCCATCCATATGGTGGAATATTATTCAGCCATGGTAAGGAGTGAAGGACAGACATGACATTCCTTATAACCATGAAACCCCCAAACACTGTGCCAGACACAAAAGGTCACACATGTGTGACTCTGTTCCCGTGAAAATTCAGGAGAGGTGGATCTAGGCAGCCAGAGGGCAGACAGGTGGCCGAGAGAGCAGAGCCCGAGGAGGACCTGCTTACTGAGTTATTTTAGGACTGTTGTAGGGGATGCCGAATGTTGAAGGTGTCTCGGAGCTAGACAGTGGCGGTGTTGGCCCAGCGTTGGAAGTAGACTAAATGTCATCACGTTGTTTGCAGTGGTGCAGTGGCTATCACCGTCTATGAATGCTGAGGGCATAATAAAAGGCATGGATGGGTGGTGGTAGGGGTGCCCTAGGAGTAAACTCAACCAGACAACAAGAGAGGCTGTACACAGGTGTGCGTGTGTGTGTGTGCATGTGTGTGTGTGCGTGTGTGTGTGTGCGTGTGTGTGTGCATGTGTGTGTCTGCACATACCCCTTACGACACTCACCAGAAGGGCAGGAATGTGTCTATTTGCATGTTCCCCCAGCTTCACTGTGAACTTGTGGGCCGGAGAGGAAGGTGGCTGGGCCTTTTCCTGCTTCTCTTCCTGTTCTTGTCACCTAGCCTGTAGCTAGTGCTCCATCCTCCACTGCGTCTGAGCGTGTTTGCGCAGTAAACAAACTGAGAAAGTGTTACTCATTTTCCCTCCATGGAGAGACTGTCCCACACACTGGCATCTTCACATCAAATCACAACAAAACAAACATCTCGAGAGGGAGAGAGAAGCAAGGACATATTTTTGGACTTCTCTTTTCCTCTCTTTTATGTGTGTGTGTGTTATGTGTGCATGGAAATGTTTACACACCCACTAGTGTGCACATGTATGTGGAGGCCAAAGGTCAATATTCATGTCTTCCTCTCTCATGCTACATTTTATTTATTTATTTATTTATTTATTTATTTATTTATTTATTGAGACAGGGTCTACTTTGACTTCCTGAACTCCAGCCTAGTGCATTGCTCCTCCCTGGGTGACCTCAAGGAACAAACAAAATAGCTACAGAAGCAGTGTCTTTTTATGCAGCTCGGAGAGAGGAAATTTCTAGCAAGAAGTGATGCTCAGTTGCTGGGGAGCTGGTCAAGATGTTGAAGTACTTGTGTAAGCAAGAGGACCAGAGTTCAGAGTTTGGGTCCCCAAAATCCTTGCACGTGTCATGTGAGTGTTTCAGCCTGCCTGTAATTCCAGCCTCAGGAACCAGAAGACAGGGCATTCCCTAGAGCAGGCTGGGTAGTGAGACTAGTCTTATCAATGAGCTCTGAGTTAGAATGAGAGACCTCAGTGAATAAGGTAGAAGAGCTATGGAGGATGATTCTTAACATCGACTTTGGGCTTCCACACGTATGTGCATGCACACCTACATGCAAACATGCATGTACACAGGCATGCATAGCATACATATACAGATGGAGAGAGAGAGAGAGAGAGAGAGAGAGAGAGAGAGAGAGAGAGAATAGTGAGACTCAGTGCACATCCACAGCAGATAACTCATCTTTCCCCAGAAACAGATGGACCTTGTCACTTAACTCCAGACTGGCTCCTCTAAAGGGGAAACTGTGAATAACGTCCTGGGTCCCCACCTATGTGGCTGCCTTCCTCCGTGGTGTGATGAAGCAGAAGGCTTCCTCTAGCTGCCTCCTTGTCTGCAGACAAATGGGGGCTAGATGCAGAAACAAACTCCTGTAGATGCCGAGGAAGGAGGCAGGAGCAGTTAATGCCATGCTCAAGAGCGTGATCCATCTTCACACTGTATCATGGGGCACATTCTAAACCACAGGTGAGGCCACAGCCTAGCACAGTCAGGCCCCTGGCTCTTCTTCCCACCTCGGAGCAGAGCCTTCCTCTCTTTTTGCTGTTCTCCTGCCTAGAATTTTCTCTCCTGACTCTCTGTCCCCGATTCCTTGTCATCTCTCAGACTGAACATTCCACTCTGACATTTCATAGCACAGGTCACCACAGATGGTCACTCAGTTTATTAACTTGGTAAACTTGAGCGACCGTGTTCTCGGATGGATTGAGAAGTAAGTCGCCATCCTTGTAGCTCGCTTGGGTAGAGGGCTTTCTGTTTCTCCATCCGAGGCATCAGGCAGCCCCGCTTCTGTTTTGTGTTGGCATTCCCAGGAATAAATATCTCTTTGGTGACATAATTTGATTACTTAGATTGCAACAGAATCCCTGGTCTAAAACTCCCCCTCTCCCACCACGTATACCCACCCTGCTGGAGTGCAGGCCTCAAGGGGTGACTCAGGGTAGGGGGAATTCTCCTCAGTTCTGATTTTCTTGCCTAGATCACCATCGATGCTTCTCCACAGAGTTTGCGGATAGTGGAGCAAATTCATGTCCCTTGTCCTCACACCTCCACATCCACAAATAGTCTCGTTGCCCTCATTAAAACCCTCCGAATATTCAGCTGTCCCTAGGAAACCCAGGCACATCTTCCTTCCACTAAAGCTATTCCTGGCTCTCAGATTCTTGCTACGATCTTGCTGGGTGGGGAGGGGCCTGGATTGAGCATTTGATGCTCAATTTGATGCTCAATTCCAGGGCTTCCTGGAAGGCTTTCCTTGAGGCTGGTACCCCACCGGCAGGTCCTTCCACACATCTTAATTGAGTGGGGGAGCTGGGGGCCTGCTCTCTGCTTCCTCCCACACATGGCCCAGTTTTCTCTCTGACTCAACCCAGGACTCATTTTCTGGCTGGCTGGGAAGCTGGAGGTGGCATTCATGTGCATCCTCTCAGAGTTGAGAGATAAGCCAAGGGTTTGTGGGGATCCCTGTGAGGACAGGTGGGAGGGAGAATCTGGAGGAGGAATCGGCATATGGTAGACTATTTGGCTCTGGAGTCAGTGACCATGAAACCCTGGTACTTCCTAGACTCTGCATATGGCTACGACAGCATGGGGAGCATCTGAGAAGATGGCCCAACAACTGCCTCGAGAGGTTAAAGGCCACTTCCCCACAACAGGGTCCCTCAACAGGCTCTGTGAGGCGCCTCTCTAACCTTTGGGCTCTTCCTAGTATTTCTCAAAATGGGGATGACGCTTTTCCTCATCTGCAATCTTCAGAAGATGGTCATTCAAACAAGAAGCCAGAAACTGGGAGGTGTCTCAGTTGGAAAGGAACTCACTTTACAGGCATATGGGCCTGAGTATGGATCCCCAGAACCCACATTAAAAAAAAAAAAGCCAGGCCGGGTGGTGGTAGCACTTACTTTTAATCCCAGCATTCAGAAGGCAGAGCCAGGTGGATCTCTGGGGCCCCTTGGCTAGTCAATCTAGCCTACTTGGTTTGTTTCAGTATTGTAAAAGTATCAAGGTGAATAGTGCTTGAGAAACGATAACCAGGGTTGCTGTCTGGTTTACACACACACACACACACACACACACACACACACAGAGAGAGAGAGAGAGAGAGAGAGAGAGAGAGAGAGAGAGAGAAAGAGAATAATAAAAAAATGACATTAAGACGTACTCCTGACCTACCAGAATTCCCAGGCAGAACCCAGAATCCACGTCTGCAGCAGGGGACATGGGAGAATCCAAGGCATGGTAACTTTGGAACTCACCTCATTGGATGCTCAGGGCAGGGTTTACAAACTACCAGGAACAGTGTGAAATGTGTGAATGCTGGAAGCTTGCCAGTCTCAGGAGGGGGTTTAAGGGTCTCCCATCCATCCTCTCCTTGTTGTCAGACCCAAATCTCCTCCATCCCCCTCTGCCAGAGTCCTTGGGGAGTTCTCCTCCCCTCTGCTGTGCCTGTTCAAGCTGTCGCGTGTGAATCCCAGACAATCTCAGAGATGCATCTCTTGTACATTTACACGGTGGACTTTGGCTGAGTGGGTTTTAACGTGCACCCTGGGGAAAAGGACAAGGCATTCTGAAGACAGGAACAGCGAGGGGCTCAGCGGTGGGTGAGGAGACTCCCAGGACAGAGACGGAAGAGTGAGTTCAGACAGCGGGACCCCATCAGTCGCCCTCACAACCACTGTGACGGAACAAAGAAATGGAGGGGACGAAACAGGAAGGGGATTGTCCAGCTTTAGGGCAAAGCCTGTGGCCGTGAGATGCATGGAGGCTGGCCATATTCACTGATGTACATATGTTGAAGTCTGTGTGGACATAATGGAGTCATTATGGAATATGATGTGGCCTCCCAGGCAATGGCTCATCTGGAACTTGGGAAGGTGAGCCTGCGTGTCCCCTTGTGTATGTGTGTAGCCAGCCCAGTCCCTTCTGCAGACTCATTGACAAAAAGACTTCAAGAACCGTGTGGTGCCAACTGGTCAAAGTGTGGAGAACAAGTGTCTGCGGAGCGCTAAGCCACAAGTGTGACATCAGTGTCACCCTCCTCCATCCCAAGGCTCAGGGGCCATCTGGAGAGAGGGGGCAGGAAGATCGTAAGAGCCAGAAGACTGGAGGGAAACGGTGTCTCTGGCCATGACAGGATGATGGCACTCAGGAGTGCGCAGATCCACAGCAACTGTGGCTATACCTGCACAAGACCTGCATGGGACAAAGGGACAAAGCCAGTCAGCTCTCTAGCATGGAGTAGAGAGAGTATCCCAAGACCTCTCCTCCACCGCCACTATCTCCCCCACCCCTGCTCCTAGCTGAGGAACCCTTGACAGATGACAGCTCTGTCAAGGTATCTAGAGTGACAGAGCACAAAAAGCAATAACTAAGAAAAATATAAGACTCTGAGATGAACATTTTTACACCCAGAGAGTCATAGAAGAACTGGCTCAACTCTCAGGCATCTCTTCTTTACCTGGACTATTTTGATGTAGCAGGCACCATTTTGTTTTTGCAGCATCTCCGAGAGACTCTTCTGACAAAGTCACACTGGTTAGGGCCAAGTCCTCCAGCTACTCGCACGTTCTATTGTTTTGTACTTCTTTCTTTTTTTTCTTGACAGTGTCTCCTGTATTCTAGGTTGGCCTTTAACTCCCTATACAACCGAGGATGACCTTGAATGTCCATCTCCCAAGCCCTGGGATGACAGACATTCACCGTCATAGGATGCTGGGGACTGAACCCAGGGTCTGTGCCTGACAGATGAGCACTCTGCCCACTGAGCTACATTTCCAATCCTAACACAAATGCTGCACCAGCCGTAATTTCTTTGACAGCTCCTGGCAGGACGGCACTGACTGCTCAGTGTTCGCCCTCCAGGGAAGGCACTGCTTCTGTTCCATGGCTCTGGAGTTAGTCAGTCAGAGCCAGGTCTCTGTGAACTCAAGACCAGCCTGGTTTACATAGCAAGTTCCAGGTCAGCTACATAATGAGACTCTTCTCTCAAAAGATGGTTGGAGGGGGCAGGGGTTGGATTTGGTAAGGGGTAGAGTCCCACAAGCCCTAAACCTTGTGCTTACTAGCTCTGTGCACCTCTGTGAGTTATCTAACCCCCTTGGGCATGCCTAGTCTAGCACTCCATCTCTTCTCTCTCTCTCCACTTCCCCTTTAACAGATGACCACACTAAGACCATCTGGGTCCCTGCTAACCTAGTGCCCTTCACCTCTGCCCAAAGTCCTGAGCTGCTGCAGAGGCAAGGGAGGAGGGGAAGGGTGTTCTGGGTGAACGGGATATTAATTATTCTAGCCCTGGGGACCCATCTGTTAAATTGGTCCTTTTTGCTTTTAAAAAATGGTGCTTTAGCAGAGAAACCCTGTCTCAATCCCCCCCCCCCCGCCATAGTGCTTTAGGATCAGTGACATAGTATATGCATGCCCATGTTCACACACACACACACACACACACACACAATTTAAAAGGGTACCTTACAGATGGGGTTAGTACTCCTGTAATTTCGTACTTAGTAAAAGTTGTTTTCTGTGCGTTAGGGAGGTTGCAGTCATTTAAAAACATAAGTGACCTGGCTTTAGTGGCCCTTTAATCCCAGCATTCAGGTGGCAGAGACAAGCAGATCTCCATGGGTTCGAGGCCAACTTGGTCTAGATAGCAAGTGCCAGACCAGCTAGGGCTACATATAGCGAGGCCCTGTCTCAGAAAGTGGGAGGATTAGATTTGGAAAGGGGCATAGTCTCACAAGCATGGGAATTTCTGTAATGCCTTCGTCGCTATATTTTGCTCCCTTTCTCTTGTTTCTTTAGCTCGCAACATCTGTCTTAGGAAAGGCTCTCCGCTTAGTTTTGCTGATGACCTCATCGCTTGCACACCTTTTAACAGCTTCCATTTCCCTCTGAGCTCATTGCTTTTCAAATTTTTCTTTACATTTATTTGTTTCATTCACACTCACAAAACAAACAATAATGTTGCTCATGCATGCAATAGCAAGCATGTAGAAATCAGAAGACAGCTAGCAGGAGGTGGTTCATTTGTTCCACCTGTGGGCTCTGGGGATTGAATTTAGGTCATCAAGTCACCTGCTGAGCCATCATGGCCACCCAGTTCATTGCTTCCCCCTAACAATCACACCTAACACGCATTCCCCAAGAGAAGCACATCCTCCTACCCACAGAGCAGTGACTGCGACCCTAACTTAAGGCCATAGCAGAGACAGTGTAAGAGGCACCAGTCAATGAGAAGAATTCAGATTTTTGCGTTACTCAATGACCCACTGATAGAAGGCTGAGACCTAGGGATGATATGCCATCTCTTTCGAGGAATCTGAAGTAGCAATGGTAGGACTCTTGCCTGGATGTTTCCTTTAAAAATGTATCACTCTGCTTTCTGTGTGCATGCATTTAGTATGAGGCATATGCACTTGTGTGTGCGGAGGCCATTGAGTCCCCCGCTCTGTGACTCTGCCTTATTCTCCAGGGACAGGGTCTCTTACTAAACTGAGCCTTGCTGCATCTAAGCAATGTGTGCAGACAACAAGCCACAGTCATTCTCCTGTCTCCGTACTCCTCTCCTCAGTGCTAGGATTACAGGCAGGTGTAGCCATGCATGGACAACATTTTTGTGGTTGCTTGGGAATTGAACTCAGGTCCTCACGCTTGCACAGCGAGCTTTCTTTCCCTCCGAGCCATCTCTCTAGCCCCAATCTTTCTTTTAAACCAACATTCAAATCTACCTGTAAGAAACTGACCTGAGAAAAGCATTTATTAGCCAAATGGTCTCGATTACTCAAACTAGCGTCCACAAAAGAATTCCCCTGCAGCCATCACCCTGCGTACTCACAGCCAGCTGTCCAGTTAAGACACGAAATTAAAAGGAAGCCATTTTATGTAGCAGTCTACTTGATGGGGAAGTTGTATTAAGCGATTGTCTCTTTATCGTCTGCCTTATTTTATGCCAGGGACATGTAAAACAATTTATAAGGCAATCCTTGGCATCCCAAGCCCGCATTAATAAGAATGTGTGTTGTCAAGAGGAACTTGTGCCGTTCAGAGCAACGTGGGTTATACTGCATCCTCCATCCTGGAAACCAGAAGACATTGTGAGTCTCTCTGCCCTACTGTAGCAAACTACTGATGTTTTTATTTTGAGAAACAAATATGTAGGAGATTTAAAGGGGACAGGTGGTGCCGGGCAAAGGAAGCCTCCTTTCTCTTCACTGTGAAGCCTCTGCACTCGGCTTCCGGGTCACTAGTTCCGGCCCTGCTCTATGCCTAGCTCCTGAGACTGTTCGGACGACAAATGACAAGGGTGAGAATGCTTCCATACGGTCTCCAAAACAGTCGTCCTGTATCTAAGAGATGGAACTGAGGCCAGTGAGGTGGCGGTCTGGGTTAAAAATGTTTGCTATGTAAGTTGGGGGCCTGAGCTTCATTTTCTCAACCCAGAGTAGAAGGAGAGAACTGACTTCTGAAAGTTGTTCTGTGACCGTCACGTCACCCATATACACACACACAGCCACCTCCGCCGCTGCCACCGCCACCACCAATGATGACGACGATGATTTAAAACAACGAGATTGTTTGTAAAGGAGGTGCATCCATTCCCAACAGCCAGCCGGGAGCCCTCAGGGAGAGCCACAAAGTCATTTCACAACCCTAGGGGCTCTAATGACTTGGGAGGCAGGATGGAGAGCCTGAGCCTTCTAGTCAGTGTTGGGGGAGAAGGGAAAGATGGATGTGAGCACTCATGCAGTCCTTTGTTAGGCGGTATGAAGCTCAAGGGTGAACATAAGCATCTCCCCAAAGATGGATCAGTCTTGGGGTCCAGCCAGCCCTTGGGGTATCTTTGTGAGAAGAAAAAGGTATTCTGAACTCAAAGGGGTTCAGCAGGGGAGGGAAGGGTACACAGAAAGTAGTGGAGATGGTGGACTTGTTCAAAATATATTGTGTTCATATGAAATGTTTTTAAGAAGTAAACACATTCATTCCATTGCCTTGTAAGATAAAGCAATGGGGTGTTTCCATTATTAAGAATAATGAGTAGAGAATTTCCCTGTTTGAGGGCAGCAAGAAGCTGCCACCTGCCAGCTGGATCGCCACCTTCCCAGCTCAGAGGGTTCCGTGGCAAATTAAGCTGTAGTGTTTTTGCCCATTTCTGATATCTCTATGTAGTCCAGGTTGACTTCGCACTCATGGTCATCCTCCTGCTTCAGCCTTCTCCATGCTAGGATTACAGGCCTGTACCACCATACCTGGCTCCAAGTTCGAGTTTAAGATTATTGTTACTATTTTAATCCAAAGAACAGACACGGGTCTCTGGGCAGGACAGTGAGTAAACTCTTTTTATGTTTCTTAATTTCAATCTCCATATGAATCTTTTGTTTTTGGAGTTTTCATTGTGTTCGTGTACACAAGGGCAGAAGTTGATGATCGGTCCTCCTTGGTTACTCTCTATCTTCTGTGTTGAAGTAGGGTCTCCCACTTGAACACAGAGTTTGCTGGTTCAGTTAGTCTTGCTAGCCACCTAGCTCTGGCGGGGAGGGGGTCACCTGTCTCTGTTTCCCAAGTGCTATGGTTACAGACAAGGACCCTGGCATTTATGTGGGTGCTGGGGACCCAAACTGCAGCCTTCCATTTGTGCAGCATGTTCTTTCTTCACCGTGCCACTGCCTCAGCCCAAGTTGTCTTTATAAAAGACAGGTGTGTGTGTGTGTGTGTGTGTGTGTGTGTTTGTGTGTAAGAGAGAGAGAGAGCACACAGGTATACTTGTGTGTATGTGTATGTATAATGTGTGTGGGGGTGTCAAAGGTTGACCTCATTGTCCTTTCCTACTATGGGAGTGATAACAGGAATGATAAATAAATAAATAAATAAATAAATAAATAAATAAATAAATAAATAAATAAATAAAAAATAGAAGGGAGAGAAAATACTGTTAGGATGATGTGTTTATGTTTTATAGGCAGGTATATTCTTATAAATAAATACCATTTATTCCTCAGGAACTGTCCACCTTGATTTTTGAGATAGGGTGTCTCCTTGACCTGGGATTGGCTGAATAGAATAGGCTGACTGGCCAGCAAGTCCATGGATCTGCCCGTCTCTACCTCCCCAGCGCTGGGGTTATAAAGCGTATGTGACCACACCCAGCATATTTTCCCCTTTAAACATGGGTTCTGGGTTTCAGTGCTTGTCAACCCAGCCAGATCTCTGCCCACCTGTTGCCTTTAGAATTCTAGTTCTGGGGTTAGGGGTGCAGTTCAGAGTGCTTGCCTTGACATACAGGATGCTTGCCCCGGGTTCGATTTCCAGCATGGATAAACTGGTGTGGCATTATATATTATACACCTGTAATCTAGCCCTTGGGAGGTGGAGGCTGAAGGATTGGAGGCTGGTAGGTATCCTTGGGTATGTCGGGAGTTTGAAGCCAGTTTTGGCTACGAGAGAGAGAGAGAGAGAGAGAGAGAGAGAGAGAGAGAGAGAGAGAGAGAGCTCAAAGTTGTTTCACTTTTGTCAAGCACCCCTCACCCCTCCTACTTTAAATGAAGTGCCTGAGACCCGGGAAAGCACCAATCCCCATGATCCACACACAACACTTCTCTTACTATTAGGATAATATGTTTATGTGTTTATACGGTCTCAGGGGATATTTGGTAAACATTCGTTGAGTGCATTAAGTTGAGCCATTTGATCTGTCTATCTGTGTGCAGGGCACATGAAAACCCACAGCCAGCTCTGGTTCTGATCCTTGCCTTGTGAAAAGCATCCAAACTCATACGAGGTGCTATCTCCGCTCAGAAGCCTCCCTTTGATCTCATGCTCGTTTTCCACAAAAACGATTGCAAACTTGGCAATGGACTCTCCCAGAAATGAATAACCAAACTCTTAAAAATTCTTCTTTGATTGTCTCAACAACATAAAAAAAAAGCAAAGAAACAGAGCCCCTTTGCAACAGCCCCCCCCCCAACACACACACACTTCTGTCTGTCCCTCCGGGAAACAGCTGGGCCTATTCTAAATCGACCTTCCTCTCCTGGAAAGATCTGATTCCTCTGAACAGGCAGCCAGTGCCTTGAGATGGTGTGTGCAGCTCGGAGGTTTGTACTGAGGTTCAGTTGAACTGCTGTAACCGAGCAGCAGCAAACTGGTTTCCCTCAAGTCTGTGACAAGAGGATGCCTTCGCTGATACCTTGCGTGTGTTTAGAGGCTGGGATGTTCACTGTGCTGCCTCAGGAAACGTTTAGGGTCTCTGTCTCACTCCCTTTGCCTCTTTGTAAGCAGTTAGATCGTTGCTCTTGGCTCTAGCCTTCTGGCTAATTATCTCTCTTGCCTTGTGATTTCATTCCTTCTTCCGAGATCAGTCTGGTACATGTCCCTAACCTGCTGATGTTCGGTGCCATGGCTTTATAGCTTGCTTTGACCAGTTAAGCTGATTTCCAACAATGATAGGCCTTGAACACCTTTACATCTCTTTGACTGACCTCTGGGTTCTCCCAAGCAGCAAGTATGCATCCGGGAACGCTTTGGCCCACAAACAAGACTTAGCGACAAACTGTGAGGCAGGCCTACAGCTTGGAAGAAAACCCAGTCGAGCTGACAACGCCTTACTAGTTGGCAGATCTGCAAACCTGAAGAATAAATGCTGCCATAAGCCTCTGAGAGTCTACGGCTGTTACACCGCAGAAACTCACTAAGGTATTACGAAACAGCATGTGGATGAAGGCTTGTGGTCCCGACTGAATAGCCAGACTTCTGCATCTGACACATCTCTTTCTAAGGCTTCGGCATCTGCAGAGTCAACCGGCCGTGGTTTGGAGATGTCTGAGAAAAACCAGCCAGAACTCTCCAGACAAGGCTTGTATTTGTTCACATAGCATTTAGACTCTACTAGCATTGTGGATGGTCTAAGGATGACCTTTAAAAATGCAGAGAGATAGTTTCATTTATTTTCAAATTCACACCATTTTATAGGTAGGACTTAGATTTGGGAGGCTGTGGAGGTCCTGGAACATATCCCTGTGGACAGTATAGATAAGGAGGGAAGGATGCATTAAAGCTCTAGAGATGTCATAGCCAACTACCAAAGAGTGGGGGAGTCAATAGGAACTCGTTTTCTCATTATTCTGGAAGCCGGAAGACCAAGATTAAGGTATAGGAGAAGTTGACTTCTCTTAGCTCAAGGATGATGTCTTCCCCCGTCACCTCATTTGGTCCCCTCCATCTGTTCTTCGTCCTAACCTCCCCTTGTAATGACATCAGCCAAACTTATTGGGGAATGTGACTTCAGGAGCCCACAGGGTCCGGGATTGCCATCAGATTTCTCTTGCCTGCCTTTGGGTCCCAACATCAATGTTTTCTCCATTCCACATTGCCCAAGCAGAGTAGAGCTGGGCACACACAGCACCATGCAGGCTCACATAGCTAGTTAGTTAACACTGATGGTCAACTTGATCAGGCTCGACCACTCAGGAGATGAATCTCTATGCATGTCTGTGAAGGATTTTCTAGGTTAGGTTAATGGAAGTCAGAAGAATGACCCTAAAAGTGGGAGGCACCATCCCATGGACTGGGGTCCTGGACTGATTAAAAAGAGGAAACCAAGCTGAGCAGTTGCCAGCAGTGAATGTGACCAGTCACCTCAAACTCCAGCCGCCATGACTTCCCTGCCATGAGGGATTGGATCCTTAATGGGGGAGCTGAAAAGAAACCCTCCCTTCTTTAAGCTGCCTCTTAAAGCATATTTCATCAATAGGAAGAGGGACTAATACAGACAGTTGCGCTTCAGCTGGCCCAGGTGGAGGGGGAAGAGCCACTCCCTCTTGTGTTCCTGGGAAGACTTGGCCTCACCCTGGGGCAGCCACTGAGACCAGAGCACTGGTACCACTTTGACTGACCAGGATCCGTGAATGCACTGCTCATCACTTAGGCCCCAAGGTATTGGGGTGCTGGGCTATGAAGAGGCAGGCGGTGAGAGTTCCTGCCCAAGAGTGGGGTGCACACAGCAGAGGGAAAGGGGACTCCCGGCCAGGCCCAAGGAAGGGCTCACTCTTTCAGCACTGGATGCTGAGCCTGGCCTATGTGCTGCTCATTCAGGCCTTCAGCAGGCATCCTGGGATTCCTTTCCATCCTTGACTCATGGGTGATTGGATTAAGGCACATTGCTTGACTTCTACAGCATTGGTCTCTCTAGTGTTAAGTGGGGGATCCATGTATAAGTCATGATGGGGTAGTGAGGAAGGGCAAAGAGCTTGGCTTCTCAGTGCTCAGTTTCCTCACCTGTGAAATGGGAATCATGACAGTTCTTCTCTCATAGGGTTGTAAAGATGGGTTGAGAAGTGTACAATGTTGTGGAATTCCCCTCTGAATGCTACGAATATGTTTTGTCACAATTGGTTAATAAAGAAGCTGCTTTGGCCTGTGGCAGGGCAGAATATAGGTAGGCTGGAAAACTAAGCTGAATTCAGGGAGAAAGAAGGCGGAGCCAGGGAGACCCCATGTAGATGCTGAAGGAGAAAGACACCAGAACCTGTGGTCAGGTATTTTTGTTACAGCCCTGAGAACTAATAGAGAAAACGGTTGAAGCGGGGGCTTTGCTACCCTCTTAGGGGTCAGGTGAGCAGTCGATCCCAGATTTAGAACACAGAGGTGACGGATGGCCCTGAGTAGGAGTTTCATGAGGCAGTTAGGAGGATTTTATGACCCACAGATCTAGTGTATAGGAGGTGAGCATCCAGTGTAGGCCTTTTTTCTGAATTTCTCACCTACTGCAGACCTTGTCCAACTCACAGCTATTGGCCACATAACCTTATTATCCTCATACCCACTAATATAAGTCACATAATCATTGCTGTGTGCACCTTTGAAGCCGGCATACATTAATGACACCTTCCCCGGTGAAAGCGAAAGCAGGGCCGAGTGTAGCCATTTAATTATTCTGGAAGTCTCAGAGCCCATCAGTGAATTCACAGGAATCCTAAGTAATATGCCATGAAAACGGCGTCGGATTCCTGTAGCTATGAATTGTGATTGGTACTAATTATCCCTTCTTCTGAAATTAAATGAGCAGGTTCTCCCCCTACATCCCCTCCCAGCAGAAGGCCTCTATGATGTTCTAGAAAATAATAAAGTGGATGGACCCTTCTGAGTGGCAGCGGGCAGCCTCACAGCAGGCTTCCTGTATTGATTAATACCAGAACCCTGCATTAAAGAAGAAGCTCTGCCCGGGAGCTGAAGGAGTCCTGTCTGGTGCCATGTGTGGGCCAGTCGCTCAGTTTGTTCTGAATGGGATGACCGAGGCGCTCTTCAAAACGGGGTCGATTAGTGGTCAGACATCTGTGCTTATGTGCACTGAGTGTTCTCCCCAGAGAATGAGGACACCAGTGGCTTCTGAACGGTAGTAGGTGTTGAATATGGTGCTAGGCATTGTCCGGCTCCTTACTTTAGCCTCTGGAAATGTGATTATGATAAGGACGTCAAGAGAGAGGTGTAATTAACAGTGCTGCAAGCTTAGGTTCTAGAAGCTAAATTCTGAAGGTCATAGAGGCAACAAGTGGCAATGCTGGGATCTGAACTCTAGAACGCTAGAGCTTGCTAGGCCTCTGTGTGGTGCGGCCTCTGGGAATGTTCCTGTCACTAGCATGGCATCATGGAGCCTCGGCTGTAGCGTTTGGCCGTGTTTATGTTTTTATTAGCCAACTTTGAGGAAGATGGAGTGGGGGATCGAGAGATGAGGGAGAAAGAGGAGAAAAGAAGAGGGAAGGGGGAGGGGAGAGAGAAAGGGAAAGAAGGAAGGAAGGCAGAGCAGGGAGAGAGAAGGAGGAAGAGGAGAGAGGGGAAAAGAGGGTAGGGAGAGAAGGGGAAAGAAAAAGGAAGAGGGGAGGGAAGGAGAGAGGAAGGAAAGAAAGAAGGAGGGGGCACGGAGGGGAGGAAATGGAGCTGAAGCTTTGTCCCTGGCCTCAGGAAGCGTATATCATACTATTTGGACTAGGAATGACAATGCTTACCTGCCTATCTCAGGGCACATTGTCAAGTTCAAGCAAGTGAACGAACATGAAATTATTTTTATTCCTAGGACCAGAGGTATAACGGGAAGCAGACAATATGCTCTGAATGCGCATTTCTATCCACAGACTCCGAATGAGCGACCACTCCAGCCTGCTCTTCACCTCCAGCACACTTGGACCACTTTCCCCCCAAAAGAAGCACGCACGGTTGGTATCCGCTGACGTAAGTCTCTTCTGCACCTACAGCTTGAGTCACCTAGATGCTTTCCTGTCCAGTTGGATGACCGCCCCGGATGTAAAAAGATGTTTTTCCACATCCAGACCCCTAAATAGATGACCGGAGGATCACAAGCCTTCGTGTAGATTTTCTTGATTGCCTTCTCCCCCCCCATCCTTGCTTATCACTTTCCCTAAAAATCCTGTCAGTTAGTGTATTTAAATTCTTTTCTCATCTCCTCATTGCGCCGCTATTTAAAATAATGAGTCACAGCTGAAGGGAACGGAAATATCCCGGCTGCTTTTAATATACACCATCAAGGACGCTCCTCGGGAAAAGTTGTTGGGAAGGTCGACCGCCAGTCAAGGCCAAGGCCAATGGCAAGGACGAGGGCATCTTCCACCTTTGGCCTACAGGGGGAGTGGGGATTTGAACTCTTCACTAGTTGCTTTCCGTGACTGCTCAGATGGGCCCGATGCTGACATCATCAAGGCTTTATATGTATCGCAGCCAACACTATAAAGGCCTCATCATGTGTGTGGCCCACATCAGGTGCTCGTTAGATCGCCTGGCAATGGGGCATGGATGCTCTTAGAGTCCTCACTGTTCAGCCGAGAAAACAGGGGATCTGAAAATAACTAACCTGCCCAAGGACGCAGAACTAGGTCACGAGGGGCAGAATTTGAACTCAGAGTTTACAGATTTGAGCATTACCCAAGGCTCTAGTTCTTATAAGTGTATATGTGTGCGTGTGTGGTTGTGCATGTGTATGTACATGTGATGTTTGCATGTGTGCAAGCAGATTGGTATGCACATGTGTGCACATGCCTATGGAAGCCAGAGTCCAATGTTGGTTTCCTTTCCTATCGATTCCCCCCTTATTTTTGACACAAAGCTTTGACTGACCCTGGAGTTTGTTGACCAGGTAGACTGTTTGGCTGGTAACCCGTGGCACCTTCCTGTCATCACATTCTCAACACTGGATTACCACACGTGATGCTGTGCCTGGGATATGTGGGTGCTGATGTTCAGGTCCTTATGCTTGCGTGGCAAGTGCCTTACTGACTAAACTGTGACCCCCAATTTCGGTCACCTTTGTTTTTAAAGTTCAGTTTTTTTACTTCTCTAAATAGGTGTAATAACAATACCCTGGGTCTTTTCCCTCCCAGCATGGCTGTGGGAATAGAGGAGACCCTGGATACGAACTCACTTTGCAGATTGGCCTCAAGAACACAGAGGCTGTTATCGCCACTAGGTGATAGGCACCTTGTTTGCTTTATGTTAGTTTAATAAACACCATGACCCAAAGCAACCTGGCACAGGAAAGGGTTTATTTGACTTACAGGTTCCATCACTGAGGGAACTGAAGCAGAGGCCATAGAGGAGTGCTGCTTCCTGGCTTGCTCCCATAACTCATTCAGCTTGGCTTTTTTTTTTTTTTTGCAAACCAGGACTAGGGTCACTTACCAAGGGATAGTGCTTCCTACAGTGGACTAAATCCTCTCCCACATCAATCAATCAAGAAAAAACCCTACAGACTTGCCTATGGACCAATCTGAAGACTACCTTTCCCAGTTGAGGTTCCCCTTTCCTGGATGATACTAGCTTGTGTCAAGTTGACAAACAGACAAACAAACAAGTAATTGAAGTGGGGGACACCTTAGATCTCTCAACAATGGGCTCACAGTCAAGGTGCAGACCAGCTCCTGGCACAGCACAGGGTCTGAGCAGGTTCACATGCTGCCTACCAGCTGCAGAGATGCCTGTTCCACGGCGTCTTCTTTCCCTCCAGTCTAACCCTGCCCAGGAAGCACAGTCCTGCCTTCGGAAGCCTATGAGATTAGTTTGGCCACCTTCTCTGATTAGTGGCATGTTTCCAAGATGAGGGTGTCTGTGGAGGCAATCTCCATGCTTAGATTTATTAGTGCTGCCGTTGGCTTAATGAATTACTGCAATCCAATGGACCCATAGATAGCTTGTATTTAACTTTTATGTGGCTGCCCTAGAAACCGGCTTGAAAGGCAGAAATCAATGCTTGTGACAAAAATCTCCATACAATTTATTTTGAATGCTCAGTTTGGGATTTGATGTATGCCATTGTCAGACATAGTTTATGGTCCTGGATGAATTTTATACTTACTGATTAAAGGGGGTTTAGCAAAACCAGTAGGCTACTGTTCGGTAAACCTTACGATAAATGTTGCCGAAGTGTTCCCATTCATCTAGCCAGATTGGCTTCACATTTTCATCAGCAACCCTGGTAGCCGCCCCTCCAAACTACCAAAGGGAGGCCCTATTTACCAGTTTGTAAATTAATTAGTCAAAACGCATTTAATTAATGATACCCACTGTGACTATCTGGTTCGCCAGTAATTGGGTAGCATCTAGGTGGGAACCAGGTGGTAAGGGAGGGACAGACACATTGGCAAGACTTTCTCCCATGGCAGACCTTGCTCTCAGATTGGTATTATTTCCTTTCGGATCTTTTCTTTTGTAGTGTTTAGAAATAACTGTTCAGAAACAACACCTGCAGATTAGCATGGCATTCCTATTTAGAGAGACGTCTAGACAGAACCTAAAATAAGAACCCCAAGTCTTCACCACCCAGGGGCAGTCAGCTGTAGACATCTGTGGAAACCAGGGCCAGGTGGCCTCTCAATCTTTAACACTAATCAATTAATAATTTAGAAGCTCTTAAAATGGTCTGAAAAGGAGTACTTGGTTCAGGTAGCATCTTCATGATATTTTATTCTTCTGTGTACTCATCATCCATCTATCTGAATATTCACCCATCTAGTCACCTATCTACATATCCATCCATCCGTCCGTCCGTCCATCTGTCCGTCCATCCATCATCTACACATCCATCCAATTATCCCATCCACCCATCCACCTACATATCCCTCTGGATATTCATCTTATCATCCATTTATCCATCTATTCATCTGCATATCTATAATCCACTCATTTTCATATTCATTCATCCATCCACATATCCATCCCCCTGGACATTCGTCTCTCCATCCATCCATCCATCCATCCATCCATACATACATACATATATACATCCATCCATCCATCCATCCATACATACATACATACATAATACATCCATCCATCCATACATCCATCCATACATACATACCTTAATTATGTATATATTATTTTCCCATTAACAACCAACTGGTCCTCCTTTCTCTTTCCTATCTATTTCTTTTCGTCCTACTAGCTCCTTTTATTTACCTCATAGTTGACATTATAAAATGTTTACCTTGCATAACCTTTTTAAAATGCTCACCATAATCTATGAAGTTCAACACCAATATCATCTTCTTTTTACATGTGAAAAAACTAAGGCTCTGAGCTGTCAGGTGATTTGTTCAGGACACACAGACTGTACGGCAAAGGCAGGGACTTGTGGTCATCCCACAGCTCCAAATCAAGGGCTCCTTTTCCTGCCACAAATAACCTGGCTGCCTAAGGCAATAGCCTCAATTGCCAAAGGTAAACAATCTTAGCATCTAGAAAGAGAAATGTCTTCTCCACCTATCTGATGTTCACCAACGGCAGAGGTTCTCAACATGTGAGTCATGACCCCTTTCATAGGGGTCGCTGAAGACCAAAGGAAAACACAGTAATTTACATTAGGATTCCTAACAGTAGCAAAATTACAGTTCTGACATAGTGATGAAAATAAGTTTATGGTTAGATGAAAATAAGTTTATGATGGAGGTTTGCCACCATCTGCAAGGCTGGGTACTATGTCCCTTCTGCATCTTCGGCACTGAGGAACCTAGCATCATCAATAGGGATGTCTGCTAAGGGATGGTTGAATGACTGTATGGGTGGAGGCCAAGCTTCCAGAGAACAAGGACAACCTGCCTGAATTTGTAAGAAGCAGAACTCCACTTCTTGGCATTGCCACCAATAGATGATGCTTGGGGAGCGGTTATGAAATGCAGCTTCCATATGCAATACACGAGGTGTTTTGGGCTAGAGAGTCAAGTGGGCAGGCTTGTATTACCTACCACGTGACTTTACCTCTCCCATGCTGGTTAGACCTATCTGGGAAGAAAAAACTCGGCTGAGAAAATACTTCCTTCAGATTGGCCTGTAGGCAGGTCTTTGGAGGCGTTTTCTTGATTGGTGATTGATAGATATAGGAGGGCCCAGCCCATTGTGGGTTGTGCCACTCCTGGGCAGGTGATGCCGGAAGGCATAAGAAAGGTAACTGGGCATGAGCCAGGAGATCAAGTCAGTAAGCACCGCTCTGCCATGGCTTCTGCTTCAGTTCCTACCTCCAAGTTCCTGCCTTGAGTTCTTGACCTGACTCCCAATGACAGACTATATCCTGTAGGTCAAATAAACCCTTTCTTCCTCCAGCTGCTTTTGTCTGTGGTCTTTGTCACAGCCATGGAAAATAAACTAAGACATCCGCCGTCTACCATGTGGCTGCTCCAGGGGTGGCTTTGGTTTTTCCCAAGTCCTTACATGGACTTCCTTGAGTCTCCTCAGAACTTTGGATATGCTTTCCTAAAATTGTTCACCAGAAATTTAGTACCCAGAACTTCTTACTGCTTCATATAAGAGTACATATTTTAGAGAAAAGCCAGCTAGACCAAGAACAATGCTTGAGCAGAGAAATAGAAGCTGAGCCCCCGGCCCCTCTGACATTGACAGCTTATTTATCTTCACGAGGGTATTTCCTCTTATGGAAGATGGTTCCTGTTTCAAAAGCTGGTGCCAAGTTTCCTCCTCTTTTCTCCATTCCCTAAAGTGGAAATCTTCAGGAAAAGAAGTTCTGTGTAGCTTAAGGAACCAAACCTTTACCCAAAGACCCGAGAGCACCGTGCGCTGCTACCACTGTCTGCTTGAAGTTTAAACCTGGGCTCACCCCTTTGGGGCTGACATGCCTCTCTCACACTTCCACTGTTCAGGAAAAGGGCCATGAAAAAGCTTCCAGTTGATTCTGGAAGACGCACTTGCTCTCTGCGAAGCAGTTTAATTTATTTTTGCTCAGCCCATCCTGTGTAATTCGGAATGGCTCAGCTACGTTTTCCTCCAGACGTAAGGGAGCGCCAAGGAAGCTGGCAGGAGGTTCTGCTCAGCTTAGGAGAAATGGGTTGACCCCTAGGAGAAGGGAACTTAATGAATTAGAAGTGGGTTGCTTCTCATGCATAAAATAGGACTTCAAATCTCTCCCCCATCCGTCAGCACTGAGGGGCACTTGAGCAGTCTGCGACATTTTCTGGTCTGTTACATTGTGGCCTTTGAAGGGGTTGACACAGGTGGCATATCTGCTTTCTGAACCGCAAGGAGCAATCTCTCTCCTTCTTGTCTTGACTCAGTAATGCCCGGGAGAGCACTCAGTATACAGTAAGTATTTAACGCTTGCACAAATGCTTAATCCAGCAGGTGTTTATGGTTCTAAGAGTGGATACTGAGGCCAGGCTCTGAAGAGACCCCAAGAGACCCTTGTGAGGTCTTTCGCCACCTGGAAATGTGACAATGACTACTGACTAGGTGGGACAGGTCACCTGGTAGGTAGTGCACACATGCTCATTCCCCTCATCCTGGCTGCAGATTCCTCATCCACAGCACGTGGGAATGGGGTTTCACAACAGCCCCTGGAAGACCATCTGAGTGTTTCTGCTTTTCACAATGGGGGCTCTGGTTTCACGAAGAAAGTCACAAATAAGGGCTGGGAGATGGCTCAGCTGTTAAAGGGACCAAAGCAAACTTGTGGACCTGAGTTCAAGTACCCGCTATGCACCTAAAATGTCAGGTAGATTGGTACATGACTACAATACTAGTATCGTGGGGGCAGAGAAAGGAGAATCACTGGGGCCTGTGGACCAGCCAGCCTGGCTTTATCAGTGAGCCGGGGTAGAGACCCTGGCTCCAAACAAGGTGGGGAGTGATAGACAGAGACATCTGTTTCGGCCTCTGGTTTCCAAAGATACATGCATATACAGGGAACACACACACACACAGGTGAAGCCCACATACATCCTCCAGTACAGGATCTGCTCCACCCAGGCTGTGGGCCATGTCACCTTTTTATAGAAAACCCCAGGAAAAACTCAGGTCCAGGACCTGAGCTCAGAGCACAGGAGAGCAGATGGCAAACCACTCTGGAAACCTTTATGCTCCTGTTTCCCAGGCCTGGGCTCAGATTCCCAAGTCACATCAGCCGTCTGTGAAGAGGAGGCCTTCTCACAGAGGGTCTCCTCAGAAAGATTCCATTGTAGAGAAACTCTTTTGAATTCTGGGAGCCATTTCATCCAGGGAGACTCAGGGCTCAGGGGAGTGTCCGGTTCTTTCCCTCTGCCCCTAGGGGCTGAATCCAGGCCAGCATCCCCAGAGGCACTTAGTGTGACTGCTGACGGCATGGCTGGCCACATGAATGCCTAGCTTTTGTACTGGCCGTGACAGTGGCTCCTGTGTCACTAATCTGTATCAAGAAATATGAAGCCCCCAAATGGTCCATTGGCCACCATTGAAATAACCTCTAAAGCTGCATTTAAATGTAAAGTGTCACCCACTGAGTTTTTTCACGTGTCCCACCTACCCGTTAAATGATGGAAACGACTTGGCCCGCTTCAGAAGGCTGTGAGCACAGAGGTTGCAGTGAGAATGTCCTGGAAACCGCAGGGGGCAGCCTTCCTAAAGCCTTGGGGTTGGGGCCCAGTCCCTAGGGGACTTCTCTGGCGGGTTGAATTAAAGCAGCACCACACCCTTCTCACTCTTGGTAGGCTTCCAAATGAAGGAGGGGCGCAGAGATCGTGGAGTGCAAGCTCTGCTCGCCTTCCGCACCGCTGTGGAATGCAAGCTCTGCTCGCCTTCCGCACCGCTGTGACCTCACCCCGTTTGCTAGCACAACCATAGGGGCAGAGCCTAAGATGAAGACTCAGCCTTCACAGAGTCCCGGTAGTGGTGGTTGGGGTCCCGACTGTTCACCCTGCCCTCAGTTCTCAAGACCAATCACACTCCCACTTCAAGCAGTGCAAATGAATTCCAAATGATGCTGGCCTTTACTGCAGGGGTCTTTTCTCTCACGCTGGCCTCCTGAGTCTGTCACCAATTTGCCTGGAGACTTTCAAGTATAGATGCACATAGCCTCCCAAGGGCATTCAAAGGAGGCTTGCCAAGAGACATTACCCCCCAAAGAGCCCATTTTACTGAATTAGGCTGCAGTAAACACAGAGGGTCAAGGCCACTTAGTAATTCTTGAGAAAGGAGTCGGGTGAGCAGAGGACAGAGATTCGGAAATGGAAAAGGTGAGTGATTATGGGCAATAATCCCTAGTTTATTTGCCTTTGCAGTAATTATCACATGGCGGTAGTATTATACTAAGCCTTTTAACCCTAATTTTCATCCTCAATAGTAATTAAAAAAATCAGAGGCACTCTGAGAGACGGTGTGTGCTTACAGCTCTTTGCCTTCGCTTTTATGTACAGATCTGCAAGGTTATATTTGGTCTTGTTTTTAAAAATAAATCCAAGCCAAAAAAAAAAAAAAAGTCAAAAAGAATCAGCATGAAGGATGGCTTCCTGCCCCGTGTGTGTGTGTGTGTGTGTGTGCGCGTGTGTGTTATCAGCAGGTGGCTAAGCTACGGGGCTTAGGGGGAGACGTTTCAGAGGTAAACTGGAGCTGAAATATAGTGTAAAACACAACCACAAGACTCATACATGAACATTCATGGTAGCGCCATTCACGAAAGTTAAAAAGTACCGACAACCCAAGTGCCCATTCCCCGACAAACCAGTAAATAAAATGGGTATCCCTATCAGTGAACTCCTGCATGGCTAACAAAAGAAACAAAAAACAGATGCAGGCTCAAGCAGGAAGGACCCTCCAAAGCAGCCTCAGTGAGTGAGCCAGAGGCCAAGGAACGCCCATCTTATAATACCACTGCTACACAAAGCCCAGAAAGAGTGCAGTGTGGTCCTAGAAAGTAGACTGTGGCTGTCTAGGGCTGGGGTAGGAAATGGAGGTGGGGGTTCTAAGTAGCTACAGGGCTTCTGTCTGGGGCGGTGGGATGTTCTGAAATCAGATGGCAAAAATATCCAGCTCTGCAGCACAAAACCTAATCAAATTGTGCACTTAGGATGAGTACATTCTACCTTATGTAAATTACATTCCTATACAGCTATTAAAAAACAGAATAGGAATGGAGGAATAAAGGAATCGAGTTAGCGAAACCCAAGGATGCAGGCAGGAGGCAAGTCTCCTTGATTTAATCAGGTGATGAAATCGAGGGTCAAGTTCAAATTGATCCCAGCTCTCTAGCTTCGGCAGAGGTCCACCTGGCAGGCAATCACAGGAAGGGCACTCCACACAAAGGGGGCATGAGGAGTGGAAATTCAAGTCCAGGGCTTGTCACTAGGAAGGGGAGCCCCGGGGGAGGAGAGTGGACAGGAAGGTGGGAGGTAGGTATCAAAGGCCTTCACATGCTACATGAGGGAGTTTGAGCTCTATTCTGAGAGCAACTGGGTACCGAGGTAGGTGGTTGATAGTCACATGGAAACGTGCACAGTCAAAGGTGGGGAGATTCCCTGGCAGCTCCTTCAGGAAACTGAGCAAGAAGCTGAACCACGGCAGCTCAAACTAGAGGGTAGATAGGGATGGATGGTGGATGGATCTGATTGAATCAGGAGGGTGGATAGGGATGGATGGTGGATGGATCTGATTACGCCTCAGGAGATGGCACTAGGGTGAACTGAGTGAAGAGCAGGGAAGGAAGGGTGCACAAGGCAGGCTCCTAAACTACAGGCATGTGGTGTGGTTGACCCTATCCATAGGATAAGCCCAGGGAGAGGAAGACTTCACTGAGAGAGGCTGGGGCAGTTTGGCACGTATCCCGACTATCCTGATCAGGAGTTCTGAAGGAAGGCCATGGTAGAAGTGATTCTAAGAATTATTACTAAAGAATGACCTGACTTGGGGGGGTTGACGACACCAACTGAACACCCTTGAGGTGTTTGTAAGGTGTCTAACTGGGCCCCACCACAGATCATGGAACCAGAATTTCTGAGAGTGAAGTTTGGATGTGTTGCCTCCCAGGTGTCTCTCTGTCTCTGTCTGTCTGTCTGTCTGTCTGTCTGTCTGTCTGTCTCTCTGTGTATGTACTTGTAACCAGAGACTGTAACCAATGTCTGATATTTTTTCATTTTTTTGCTTTTGGAGACACAGTCCCTCACCAAACCAGTAGCTCACCAGTTCAGCTAGTACTGGCTGACCAGCAAGCCCCAGGTATCCACCTGTCTCCACCTTCCCACTTCTGGATTACAGGTGTGCACAGATGTGCCTGGCTTTTTATCTAAGTTACAGGGGGTCAGAGTCAGGGCCTCATGCTTGCACAACCAGCATTTTTACCGACTGAACCGTTACCTCAGGGAACTCTTGTGGATTAGTGCTGAGTGTGTCCTGTTGTGATTATATGCCTTTGGGTTTAGAGAGTCTCCACTTCCAACTCAGGCCAGTTCCTATTGGTTCTGGAGACCCCTATGGCTGATATCCTGGCACCCACTGCAGCTTGGCATACTTCACACTTTTATGCAGGGAACAGCCACCACAGTGGCTCTCAAAATGCCATCTTCCTATATAAGAGCTCACCCTGTCCATCTGTGCCAGCTCCTTAACAAACGTTTCCAAGTGCTACTCGCTGTAAGGCCTCTTAACTGATCCACAACACAGTTTTCCACAAATCCCCTCAGAGATGAGCTGTCTTAACTAAACAGACTTCAGAGCCCTATGCAAGCAAGGTCTTGGCCGGCTGATCATCAAAGCAGCCACCTTCCCACAGCCATCTCTGGAAGGCATTGCTATACGGACACTAGGAAAAAGGAAAGATTTCCCCCATCAACATTTACTGCAAATGGTTGGAAAAGAAACGTGGGCATTCCTTGCACTCACTCTCGCACTTACAAGTACTCGGCCAACACGTGCAGAGGTGAGTAGCTTGCACACGTGATTCCACAATCCACAGACATCTCTGTGAACAAGGGCAGTGTTTCCAGAGACTGAAAATTTAACAGAGGTTTAACAGAAGAAAAGTTGGATAGGAACTCCAGATACCTGCTTAGGATGTACATGGAATGCCATAACAAAAGTCTTGGAAATTGTAGGGTGTGTGTGTGTGTGTGTGCACGTGCATGCAGGTTTGCATACAGGTGCTGTATGATGTGTGAATAAGCCAGAGGCTGACATTGACTGTCCTATTGTTCCCTCTGTTTTATTTTGAGGCAGGCTCTCTCATTGAATCTGGAGTTTGACATTTTGGATGTCTAGCCCACCGGCACTGGGTTTAAAAGCCACTAGACTGGGCTTTTAAAATGGGTATGTGTTGGGGTGTCCTCATGTTTTGTGCACCCACAGAACCAGCCATCTCTCCAGTCCACTCTGAAACTATTTCTTCTTGGAAGAGACCACGTGGATCTTTTGGAGCCAGCTTGTAGATTGCGAAGGTCTAGTCAAATCCACCCAGGTGCGCCAAGCTGCAAAATATCTGTGGTTTTAGAACTATTATCAATTGCCCAGAAAATCAAAACCAGCATATATACACACACATATATTTTTCTGCACTCCAAATATTTCAGACGGGTTTTCTTGCACTTGCCTTCTGGTTAAGATTGGGGCTGATATGCTTTCAGGCTCAGGCAATTGCTCACAACTAATTCATCCTTCTCCACATTAGATGTTAGTAGCATGAATAGCTGTAAATTAGCTGGAAGATTTCAATCTTCTGCTGAACAAACAGAACGGCAGCCCGGTGTCTCTGCCTCTCTCTGAGGAGCCAGGTCCCACCTAAGCAAGGAAGAGATGTTACCACTTATCCCAGCAACCACGCCTTTGGTGGGTTGGTTCCCCTCAGGGAGACAAACCAAGTTCCTTAGGCTTTTGGAACTCAAACTGCCATATTCTTCACTGACTATGTATGTGCAGAAAGAGTTGTTTTCTTCCTGTATTTACTGGGTCCGTTTTTCTTTTGTTTTTGTTGTTCTATAATCCACTCTTCCTCAAAGTTGATCTTTTTTCAGGGTTAGGAACCTGACCCCTACAGCAACCAATCAAAGTAGAGTCCTAAACAAGCATTTTCCCCAATTTTCTTATTTTCTTCGTTTTCCTCCCGTCCTGGGTGTCTCATATAGTAACCTTCCTCAATTATCTTTTCAATCTCTTGTTCTTCCATCTCTTGTCAGCCATTGGCAAGAAGTTACAGTGGTTTCAGCCCTTGGAATCTTTTTATCCTGTTGAGTATTTTGAAAAGGCTCAAGGGGTTAGCCGCACCCCACCTTAGCAGACTGGACCAGTGCAGGGCACCTGAACAGAGTCTGCGCGTACTATACCCAGAAACCTGGGTTGAGTTTTTCTCAGAAAGTGAGCCAGCGTTGATGGACCCTAGCCGGTGCTGCCTCTTCTGAGAGCAAGCAAAGGAGCCGAGATGGCCTGGCACGTGTTCATGTTGGGACCTAGAATCACACACTGATTTTCTCAGTGGGCAATGTAATTTCCACTGGGAAACAAAATCTGCCTGGCCATGTCCCTTCTGTTACCCTAAGATGAACATCACCCCTAATGGAAGAGAGCATTTGGTGTCAAAAGAGTAGGCAAGATGTAACCTCAGAGTCAAGTTCCCTTTATGGAGTAAAACAGACACAAAAACGCACTAGATAGTTCAGTGGGAAAAGCGTTGGTCTTGCAAACACAAGGACCTGGGTTTGATTCCCAGAACTCACACAGAAAAAGCTGAGTGTGGTGGTATATGCTTGTACTATCAGCACCAGGGAGACTGGTGGATTATGGGGCCTTCTGGCTAGATAGCCCAGTGCTGGTGTATACATACATATCTGTACACACACACACACACACACACACACACACACAGAGAGAGAGAGAGAGAGAGAGAGAGAGAGAGAGAGAGAGAGAGAGATTGATTCACTAGATTGGTGATTATTGCCCATTTGGGTTTCTAGTTTCCACACAGGAGTTAACACATGACCCTGGACTATCCCCAGTTCCTGGCTTGGTTCGTTCCCAAAGTTCAGATTGCCCAAGTGGGACACAGAAGCCTGGACAAGGTGAGTGGCTTCATAAGCCCACAGAAGGAGTTGGAAGTAGAATCAGTTCTTGATTTCAAGTCTTTGAACTCCCACTGCAGAACTGTACTTTTTCTAGGCAAGGGGTAGATGCGGTCCCTACACAGAGAGGGACTAGAATCTAGCTGTTCTGGGCAATTGCTATGTCTCTGGGCCATGAGGTTCAGGCCCACGTGGTTCAGGCTTGGGATTTCAGGTGTCTTCTTCACAAACACGTTTAAGTTCTCACAACTGCCCCAAGGAGCAGGTGATGCTGCTGTCCTAGACTTGGAACATCTGTCACCAGAGGTTCTGCATACTAATTTTCTAAATCATACCACCAATGGCTTTAAAAACTCCTAGAGGAGCTGTGGAATATTACTTTAACTGTGTAAAAATGTGTTATATTTGTTTATGCTGCATTTGTTTAATTACGTAAAGATGTATCACACTGATTTCACCTTGCCTGCCTAAGGCACTTGGTTGGTCTAATAAAACGTTGGATGGCCAATAGCTAGGGAGAAGGATAGGTGGGGCTGGCGGACAGAGAGAGTAAGTAGGAGGAGAAATCTAGGAGCAAGAGAAGAAGGAGGAGAGAATGAGGGAGATGCCTAGGGCCAGAAACTCAGCAGCTGGGCAGCTGCCAGTCAGATGTGAGAAGCAGGAAAGTAAGATAGAAAGAAAGAAAAGAAAGAAAGAAGGGGAGGAAGGAAGAAAGAAGGAAATGTAAAAAACTCCCGAGGCAAAATGTAGACAAAGAGAAATAGATTAAAATATGAGCTAAAACAAATCAGAGCATTTATAACTAATAATAAGTCTCCCTGTCATGATTGGGAGCTGGTTGATGGCTCAAAAGAAAAAGTCTGCTACCGAGGGGGACCTGACTGCCCTACAGGATGGACTCGGACACCTGCTCCAGAAATGGGGTTACCACTGATTCATCCCCAGCTGGTTTCTTCTGTTTTAGGGGAAATGGCCCATTAGATTGTGAGTTGATTTGTTCAGCATGCACTGACCATGGCTTATTTATATAAAGCTACATTTCCTTCCTGTGCCTCTGGCGTGAGGAGGTCCAGCTCCAGGCAGTCAGTGACCACAATCAGCTGATTGGAGAAACAAGGCCCATGGGATTGTCCTGAGCCAATCAGAACCCCTTTGGAACAAAAGGTACAAAGAGGATTTCTGGCTTAAGGCGGTGCTTGAGCTGAAAGTTTCCAGTGTACCTTGAGCAATCATTTTGGCTGTGGGCTACCTGAGAAAACTGGCAGGCAAGGAGGAGGTGAGGAGAGCAGAAGAAAGACGAGGAGAGCCCCTTTCTCTGCTTCCCTGAATCCATAGGTGTTTTGTCTAAACCCATCTTTCATCTTGAGCTTACCTGGTACATTACTGCTTTGTGCACAGAAGGGTCCTCCCTCAGATAACCTGCCCCAGGCTAGATGCTCCAGGACAGGTGCTGGCACACAGAGAATCATGGGTCAGAGCTAGTCAAGAAGTCCATGCCCTTCAAGACTGCATCCTGTGTGCCTCACACCTTCAGAACTGCTTCTTGTGAGAGCCTCATGCCTTCAGAGTTGCTTCCTGTGTATTTCTTGTGACCTTTCAGAACCACTTCCTGTGTGTGTGCTTCACCCTTCAGGGCTGCTTCTTGTGTGTCTCTCACACCCCGTTAGAGCCACCTCCTTGTGTACCTCAAACCTTATAATGCTGTAGGCTGGGGATTCAGGACTTACCTGAGAATACAGACCAAGAAATAGGACATGGTTCCAGGTTTATGAAGAATACGTTGTTGAACGAAGCCCTACTGAGAAGACATTTAGAAAGTCTATCTATATTGCTGGGTGGTATTTATCTCAGTGGCTGGCTTATCGAGGCTCTCTTCCCAACCATCAGTTGTTGCCTAGATCCTTGGGGGATGATGAGTGACAAGCAATAAAAAACAAGGATGCTGCTTCCCTGGCTCTCTGTGGGGGTAGTGGCTGCGGTGCTGGGCATGCCTGACACCAATACATCTCACGCTAATGGCTATGCCTCCTTGTCTATTTTACCTTTTGTATTTTGCCACCAGTGCCTCATTGGGGCACCTAACCTAACAAGGTGACAAAGTGGCATTTGTCCTGTTGGGAATTGGTATTGCGAAGAATTGGTGATAAAACTTGGACCATCCAGGAGAGGGGCTGGGCTTTCTCTGGGAAGTCAGTGGGATGGTCTATCAGTCTCCTCCAGGCTAAGAGGAAGCCAGTGAAGTACTGGTCCCTTTGATATGCACTGCACCGCACTGTACCATAGAACCTGAAACTTGGAAGGAGTTCTTCCATTCTGATGTCACTGTGTCATGGTAAGACTGGCACTGGGGCCTGGGAGAATGATTTCCAGGGGGACATCAGGTTTTTGGCAGCTCTCATGGAACCAGCTAAATTTGTAATGTTGTTTATTTGCTTCTAATGAAATGGGCTTCTGAAGGTCAAGTACTATTATTAGTGTTCTTGTTGGTTTCCGATTCTGAAGCCAACCAGTCACCAGCTCTCTGCTGAATGTCAGGCCCCAGGGCAGGAGCTGGGAATGCAATCATCAATCAGCTACACAGTGTGTTACTATTTAGAAATACAAGAAAATGTCCCCCACAGGCTCAGATGTTTGACCACTTTGTCCCCAGGTGGGGGCACTGTTTGTGGATGTGGTGAAACCTTTGGGAGGCAAAACTTAGCAGGAAGAAGTGGGTTGCTGGGAAGCATGCCTTGAGGCTTCCTTTGTGGCTCTGGCTTGGAGTCTGTTAGGCATCCTGTCTAGCCAAATGAGGGACCTCCAGATTCAGCATTTCCCACAGCAGTGAGGAGGTGTGAGCGTTTTGAGGATTGGATTGATATAGATATGAATAATTTGCATTGGTGTGGATTTAAAGGTCAATTTTGTTATATGTATATACATATTTCTAATCTTGATTAAGGTATTGTGATTGTATAGTTCATTAAAAAATGTAATGTATATAGGTTGTTAATGGATAACCTAGTGAGGAGGCTCTGTCTCAAAATGCCAAACTAAATAGGTGTGTAAATGAATGCAGACAGATTATAAAAATATATACAGCTTTAGTGGGGAAATAGACTTACAGGACCACAGGTTCCCGCGGAGAACAGGAAAGCAGAAAAGGGCGGCTCAGAGCACACCCGGCAGATTTATCAATAAACATTAGCCCGAGGTGAACATGCCCCCTAATGGGCGGGGCTTATTCCTACATCTCCCCCTTTTGTCTAAATAAGACAGAACTAAACCAAATACAACTATATACAATAATAACAAATAATAAATATAACAAACAATATTGAGAACAAAATGGGCGGGGCTTATCCCTACATAGGTGTGTGGGTGAAGCAGATCCCTGCCCCCCCCCCCCCGCAACATACTACACTCAGTTTCTGGAGACTGGGAGAAGCCTGTGCAGCTCAGGGGCTGTGCAGCTCAGGGTTTGCTCTGTGAGGCTCTGGACTCCATTCGACTGCTAAAGGAAAAGGGCTCCCCATCTTTGGGGTGCAGATGTTGGGGGACTGATCTTGTCCATTACCTGGCAGTGGGTCGGGGACCTCGCTCCAGAGCTTTGCTGAGAAACCTCCACGTGACAGCCTGGCTCCTAACCTATCACCTGTACCATCTTTCTCCCAGAAGATCAGCCAAGGGCTTGTTGCCCTGTTCCTGGATGTATGCCAGATTCACAAAGTGTGTCTTTAAAACAAAACAAACCAAACAAATAAGCAAACAAATACTAGTGTTTTTGTGAGACTGAGGCCAGCCTGGTCTACATAGTGAGCTCCAGGCCTGCCGGGGCTACACAGAGAGACCCTGTCTCGAATGAACTACAACCAAACCCCAACCACCACTGTTTAAGACCTGCTCCGAGCTAATTAAGTCAGAGAGTGAGACCCAGGTGTTGGCATTCACAAAGCCCTCGGGGTGGAGTCCAACACTGGGCCCAGGCTGACAGTGAGGCTTTGGACACAGCTTATGAGAGTGCGGGAACTTGGCTTTGTGTTGCCCTCCATCTAGATGAACCACGGTTAGCAATCGGCATGTAGGGCCCCAAACTCAGGAGCAGAGCTTCAGGTCATTGACCCGAGAGTACTAGCGGCCCCTTCACTGGCCTCATGGCCCTGGGCAGTGGGATGGTACCTGGAGAATGTGCATCCTCACCAGAGAGACCGAAGTCCTCTTCTTCCCTACAGAGTGCCGGGGCCACGGAAACAAAGTGGTGGCCACGACCTGCCATGGTTCCCTGACACGGTACCTCTTATGTGCATGGGCTAAATGTAGCTCTCCTGCTTGTCATCAAGATTTAGCAATTAGGTCAGGCGGTGGTGGCGCACGCCTTTAATCCCAACACTCAGGAGGCAGAGGCAGGCAGATCTCTGTGAGTTCGAGGTCAGCCTGGTCTATAAGAGTTAGTTCCAGGGCAGGCTCCGAAGCTACAGTTAAACCCTGTCTCTAAAAAGAACAAAAACAAACAAATAAAAACAAAACAAAATTTAGCCATTAGGAGGTTTTAATTTATGTGTTCACATTCCACCTGGTCTTGGAAAAACTGAGCCTCAGTTTCCCCATGGGCCTCATTGCCAAAGAGCAGTACCATCCAGTTACTTCCAGTCCTGGGCCTGCCTTGAAGCCCTGTGACTAGTGCCCTTGACAGAGTATTAAATTAGATATTACATTTTAAGGGGATTAAACTATTGCCTGGCTCATTATAAGTAATTTGTAAAGAGGCATTCTTCTTGTTTGGCCCTTATTATTGCTATTGTTTTTTTCTTATCCAGCCATTCCCTGAGCCTAGTTCCAACCCCCAGGATGCTCATGCCCAACCTTGCATAAAGGCTCCCCCAGGGCTCTCCTACAGCTTTTCTGATAGCAGCAGATCTCCCTGCAAGAATGCAGACAGTCCTGGCTCCCTAGACCCACCTGCTTGCTACACACCAGAGACAAGTTCCCACCAGCAAATGCAGGAAGCTGTTTCCCTGGCAACCCCCAAGTCACCACTTTATGCTGGCGCCCTTTGTGGTTGGAAGACAGAGCAGGTACCTGGCAGAAGGGAAGGGAAAGCGGTGGGTGCAGAGACAGAGTCCGGGTCATGACCTCTACAGATGACCCGCTGGTCCTCTCGCCTGGGATACTGCCCTCTTGGGGTTTGGAATGTGTTGGAAGGGCCTTACTGGTCTGGGCTGCCTATCACAGAAACTAACTGCTCAGAAGAAGCTCTCAAGAGATGTGGTCATAAGGCTGGGGGAAGTGCTGCTTGCCTGAAGATGCCCTGTACGTGACCAGGGGATGGTTCAGTCAGAATGTGATTGCTGCACAAACTTGACAGCCTGGATTTGGATCCCCAGAACCCGCATGAAAAAGCCAGGAGCAGAGGTGAACGCCTGCCATCCCAGCGCTGGGGAGGTGGAGATGGGAGGACCCTGGGGCTTGCTGGCAAACCAGGATGCTGAAATAGTATGCTTTAGGTTCAGTGAGAGATCACGTCTCAAACAGATAAAGCGGAGAGCACCTGAGGAAGACTTCTGACCTCCTCGTGTACACGCCTGTGAATATGCATGTGTTCTTGCATGCACATGCCTAAGTGTACACACATACAGAGTTTAGATTTTTTTGGGGGGGAGCTGAAAGTAACCAGCCGTGTCTATCCTAAGCCATTTCTATTCTAAAAATTAAATTAAATTGAAGGAGCTCCAGAGGAATAATCCAGATTTTCTTTCAGCTTTGACCAAGTCCTAGAAATCTTAGTCAAGGGCACTCAAATGTGTTGGTGACATTTAAAGCAAAGAATAGAGACAGCTTAACTTTCCCTGATGGCAATGAGCAGAGAGATACAGGCTGCTTGCCTTCCCCTGGGGTGGGAGAGGGGTGGCCAGGGCTCCAGGTAGCCTTCATTCTGTCCTCCAGGCCTGGGTTATTACACCTGTGCCTACTCTGCCGGTCATTACCCACTCTGGGGTTAAACCTTGGCGGTGAAGGACTGGGCTGTCTTCAGAGGCTTCTGTGCCTGCTTCTCTCTGTCAACCTACCAGCTGACTTACTCACGTTTCAACCCAGGGCGTTATCAACGTACGGAAGGCCTTGACCTAGAAAGGAATAAACCCTCTGAGCAGATGACGCTACGTGGTTGCCGGAATGGTGCTGTTGTTGCTCGTAACCAAGCAGCCAGCAGATATTTATGAGCGCCTTCGCACAAGGCACGCGCGAGGCACACAGTTGCGCAGAGCTTAGCATCTTTCCGGAATATTAGATTTTGTGCTGAGCCTCGCTACACAAATAGAGGCAGCCCAAATCCTCTCAGGGGTTTAATTTGATTCTTCCCATCCAAGAGAGTCATAAGAGGCTTGACAAAGGGAGGTAGTTGTACTTCTGTAATGGCTCCTGGTGGCAAGGAAGAGCGGAAGGCGAGTCCTTCCCAGTGTCACCAGTGGCCTCCTTTCCTCATTAGGAGCCTGGGTGGGATCTGTGATTGGCGTGGGTCCCTGCAGATGTGGGCTAGGCGGATACTGAGTGAGCGATGGATCTCGAGTTCATAGCCAAAGGGTAGTGGGGTTTATAAGCTGAGACCTCCCGGGGCCTCAGGCTTGTCCAGTCATGCCGTAAGTGATGCAAATGCGCGTTCAGATTTATGCTGTTCTACTTGCAATTCGATTTACAACCAGCACAATTGCTGGGTAAAGTGATATAATTTCTGAGGAGCAGAGAAGTGTGAACAAAGCAGAAATGATGGGGAAGGGGCTGGAGAGAGGGGCTCGCTGTTGAAGCTGAGGAGTGGAAGGAGGTGGTGCTGGGGAGTCTGGGGCAGGGCCTGGGAAGGAAGGAGCAGCCAACCCTAGGGCTGAAGAATTTCCATCTGATCTGGGGATGGGGTCCCCACAAGGACAGGCAGGAGTGGGGGAAGAGGGAATAAGTAAGAGGGAAGATGGGAGGGGAGTGAAGGAAGTGAGGGAGGGAGAGAGAGAGAGAGAGAGAGAGAGAGAGAGAGAGATCCCTTCCCTAGCTCCCTTGCCCCATCCCAGTCAAGCACCAACCACTCCTCTAGGCTTGATCCCTGGCCTTTCTCTGCAAACATTTTACACACCACTGATAATAATAGTAATAATGTTGGCCCAAGCCTATTTAGAACTCAGATTCTTATAATCACCCTCATACACCATGAGGTCCACATTTGCAGAGTCAACCAAACACTGTTTGGGGGAGGGAACCCTGCATCTGGATTAAACGTGGAGATGGTTTTCTTATCCTCAGACCCCAAAGAATGGAGCAGAACAATGATGTTCCTAGTACTGATGCCGCAGGCATTGAAAGCCCCCTGGGATGGTGTGGAGGGTCTACACAACACCATACCATGTTGTCGAGAGAACGAGGGCACCTTGATTTTGGTACCAGTGGAGTCCTAGAGCCAATAGATGCCAAGAAAGCATTCTGTCCCTTCAACTTGGCAGTGAAGGTACTACAAAGGAAGAACCTCATGGTCCCTTCCTGGAGGACACCATCTGTCCTGAGGATGGACTGGCAGTTAACTGCCAATGGGCAGAATGAAGATCTGCTCACGTGGGACAAAGATGTCTGGAGATGAGGGATCCAGAAACTTCCCAGCCATCTTAGATTAGTTACTGGAGAGAACTTCACCAAGATCCACACCTACAGCCTGGTCTACAGAGCCTGGACTGTTACACAGAGAAACCCTGTCTCCACCCCTCTAGAAAGTCTCACACGTGAAAGAATCCAGTTGGCAGAGAAATAGTGGACACCCTTCCACCCTTCCTCACCTGACCTTCAAGTAACAAATGGAGCATGCTCAAGAAAAGTTCATGATAAACACACACAGAGAAGGTGAGTGCTTTGTAAATCTTGTATAAATGGTCATGAACGTTGTGGCCCAGCACTTTGGGGGCACATGAACCCGTCTACGTTGATAGTACTTTCCCCTTCATAATAAACTGTCTCTATTTCTACGTCTAGCCATGTGTCCTTGGTCTAACTCATTGCCATCAGACACAAGAACCTGGATGTCTCAACACGTGTCAGCACCCTGGGACTCAGGGCCATGCTTATTTATTTATTTATTTATTATTTAAAATGTGTTTTATGCATACATTTATTTATCAAGTTGTATATGTGTGTCCCTGTGTGAGTTTATTTCCATAATGTGCATGAAAGAGCCTACAAAGGTCAGAAGAGGGGACCAGATACCTGGACCTGGAGTTATAGGAGGCTGTGAGCTGCCATGTGGGTGCTGGCAACTGAACTTGGATCCTCTGCAAGAGCAATCAGCACTCTAAACTGTTTAGCAAGCTCTCAAGCCCCAGGTCCATTATGCTATGAAGCCTGTAGGTGAGAAGCCATGTCAGACACCCAGATCCCAAACCCCACCATGCTGGGTCCTGCACCCAGACACCTGTTTTGTTCCTTCTTTGCTCAAGCTGTTTCTATTGCCTGGGACTTTGTCACTTGGCTTAGTGACTTCACCATGTTTGACTCAAAAGTCTCTTCTCTCTGATGTCCTCTCCAGTGTGGACAACAATTCAGGCCTCTCTGATCTCAGCCACCAACAAAGCGATGTAGCACTGAGGAGCATCAATTCCTGTCCCTTCTGTCATCATCACGAGACCATGGAGGCATACAGACTGGAGGATGGGAAAGGCACACTGTAACCTGTAACCTGCTACACTGTCCCAGAGCCCTGCTGGCTCCTGAGAGCAACGCTGTCCTTAGTTTTAGTCCCTGGATGGAGTCAAGACAGCATCATCTATTAATTTGTGTGTGTGTGTGTGGAGCAGGCTGTTCAGTCTTTATCTGATACTAATTAACTTATTCCAAAAATAATTATCACAATTTATAAGTTTCCCAGGTCTAAACCAGGGTCCCTTCAGTAGGGAGAAGGATGTGGTACCCATGGCTGACTTTGGCACCTCGGGAAAAGCAAAATAGAAACATTAAAGAGTACATCCCCTCTGCTCCAAGCCCACGGTTCCAAGTCCACTGCCTACAGCTACATGCCAGTATTCACCCGTCCTGGAGGTTTTGGCTGGCTGAGTTCTCTGCTTGGAACGTTTCCCCCCAGTCTCCTTCTTGACTGGATTTTGGGTCTGTAAGCCTCAGGTCAAATGTCCTAGACCCTCTTGGGGAACGTTCTTTTGTGTTCCGTTGTCTTTTGTATTGCACGAATCTCCTCCACCCTACTCACAGATGGCACGTTCTAAGACCAATACTGGATTCCCGGAGCAGCAGCCAGTGCTGGGTCCTATGTATGCACGCACCCCGGTGATAAGATTTTTTCCTGTCACATAAAAGGCTCTTTATGGTCTCTCTTTGGCCCAGAAAAATATCCATTATGACTACTGTTGTCCTGTGGGGGCCATTCTTTAGTGAAATAAAGTGTACTTAGACATAAGCACCATGATATGGCCACAGCTCAGCTGACAGCAGGGATACCACTGAGTGATGACCAGGTGGGTAGCACATACAGCCTGGACACACCAGACGAAGGAATGGTGGCCTGGGCAGGATGGAGCGCAGTGCCGTGAGATATTCTCATGCTACTCAGAACAGTATGCCATTCAGGATGAATGAATCATTTATTTCTGGAATTTTCCATGTAATGTTTGCAAGGTTCAAGAGGAACCCTGAAGTCGATTGTGTTTTAAATACTTTTCTATATTACATTTTATTTCATATGTGTGTGTATGATTTTGTGCATGCACATCCACATATATGACCCAGTGTGTATGTGGGGTAAGAGGACAGGATGTTGGAGTTGGTTCTCTCCTGCTACTACGTGAGTCCCAGGGATCAAACTCGGGTGGTTAGGTTTGATGGCAAGCACCTTTACTCACTGAGCTACTTTTGATTGACCCAAGGATTGCATTTTGGGGTAAGAGACTTGTGAGAACAGAGTTATAACATCACAGGTAGACAATAAACATGGTGAGGGCTTTGAGGAGTCTTCAGGGCAATGAGACAATGGGTGGGGGTTCCCTCTTAGGTTTTAGAAGTTGGGGAAGGTCCCACACCATGGACTGGATGATCAGACCATAGTGGGTGCTTGCAGTAAGGTTGTCTCTAAATCCTGAGTCCTAAGAGGGGAGTGAACTCACAACTTAACATCTGGAAATTCTGGACAGGATTTAACAAGCATCCTCTCAGATGCTGCTGAGCCTGAAAAAGAGTGAGAGAATTCCTGAAAAAAAAAAGCAAAGCAAAACTAAACAAAACAGGACACCAGGCGAGAGGGCCAAGTCCACACTTGCTGAGGATGGGAGTGATCTTGGTACCAAGAGACATGGTTGATGTTGGCAAGTTCAGTACAAGGACACATGGATTTTCGTGTAGACCAGAGACAGACTTGACCCTCCCCCAAAAAGGGAGGAGGAGGTTCCCAAATTTCTCAAAGTCAGTTTTTCCTCTGTTTTCTGACATTTCAACTATTGTACATCATCTTCTTCTGGGCATAATGTGACTGTCTCCTTGCCATGTTGGAACTGAGATCTTGGCCCTGTAGCCATGGCAACCAATTGAGCAGAACAATAAATACAATGATAGCTAGGTTGATGTTAATGATGATGGGGCTGCTGGCAGTAGGAGGAGGAATGGGCCATAGGACTGTCACCTGAGACTCCTTTCTGTTCCTCTAGTTTTAAGTGATCTTGGGAGGTTTTAGAGTATATAAAGGGGAAGATTAATTGAAATGGCAGGGGATCTCTATGATATAGCTTCCATGGGGTCAACATCCATGACTGGGTTGGGACTTTGTGGTTATGCAGTTGCTTTGGGGTTCCTCCACAACCCTCTAAGTAAACCCTCCCTCATGATCTTTATATAAGCTAGATGAAGTCATTGGCTCTCTGGTTGGACTTTGGTGGGAAGGTTTCTTTCTTTCATTGTTGGTACTCTATGTGGTGTAAGTCCTGTTCCTGACTTCCTGGAGAAGCTAATATAGCAGTAAGTGAATTCCAAAGACCAGTCCTTCAGAGAGAATGCTAAAGTTCATCCAGACCTCAGTAAGGACAGACTTTCCAAAACAAGAGACTTGAGGCCACATTTAGACCATAGTGAATGAGGTCCCACAGAGTTAGGGAACATGGAAGAAGTTGCCTGTGCTCTAAGGAAGTAGCGAGGACCTTGTCCTTTCTGTATTGGACAAATCAAAGCAAGCATACCAATGAAAACTCCAAGGTTTCCTGGAGATAATATTTGTATGTTCTTACGTGTTGGGGACCACTGTCGTGTAGCTGTGGTTTAATGTCCCCCAAGGGGCCCCATGTGTTGGTGGTGTGGTCCCTAGAGGCACACTATCAAGAGGGGCCTGGTGGGTGGTTGTAAGCAGGTAATGAGTGAGCCCAGGTGCAGCTTAGGCCAGCCTACCTGCGACACCTCCTCTCACAGACACTGTCTATGAATCTCTAGCTAACAGGCTCCTAGGTGCCAAGATGCTCCACTGGGGAGTGAGTTGACATCCAAAGGGGCATTGGTGGTCATTCATGCTCCTGCTCCCCTCCTCTTGCCCAACCCCCATCTGTAAACCAGAGAGCCCGGATAAAGTCTTTTGCTGTGAAACCTCCCATTCACTTCCGTCACGTGGGCCTCTCTTCAGAGCTTTGGCCAGGCTCTCAGTCCCTGGTGCTAGGGCCTGAACTCTCTTCAGACTTCCCACCATGCTGTTGTCTGTCTGTCTGTCCATGGCATTAATAATTTTTCTAATAAACTCCTTGATCCCCAGGCATCTGTCTTAGTATCCCTCTTGAATCCTGCCCTCAAGCCTTTCAGAGGTCCTTATAGTATTGGAGGTGTGGCCCTGGAAGGGATAAAAGTATTTTTCAAGTAATCCCTTGGCTGTTCTCAAGAGAAGGTTGTTAGAAAAGGAACAAGCCTAGTCCTTCCCACTCTCTGCTCCCTAGGCTGAAATGAAGCCCCTGGCTCCTAAATACTCCTGCTGTAAATATAATGCCCTCTGCATCATGTACCAGATTGTCAAGGGGACAAAGCTACCCAGCGTGAACTCCAACCACCCCAAACTGAACTACACAAACCTACCTTCTTGATATGCAGTCTGTGTCAGGTCTTCTGTCACAGTGGTGAAAAACAACTGATTGATTACATGTTCGTTGGATGAGAAATGAGAGTCTGCCTCTGATCAGTGATGCCCTACGACTCAGCTACAGACACAAATTAGGGGTGGGTCTCAGAAGCCCCCTATTCTCACAGTTTAGCCTCTCATTTGGGAAAGGTCTTCATCTCCAGAGACCCAGACTTATGTGTGCCCCACTTCGCTTTCCTGAACCGTTTTTCATGCATGGCCCTCTCCCAGATTCAAGGAGACTGGAAGATTGAATATTTTTAGCCAGAATTCTAGATTCTTCTAATAAGAAAGAAGCAGGGAGGGGGCGATGGTGGACAGGCAGCCAGCACGGCAGGATTTGAAAACAACATGATGATCTGATTATCTACAAAGAGAACAGCATGGAGGCTACTGAAGAACCATGAGAGCGAACAAGAGGGATCAGCATGGGTTCTCTTCTGTAAGATCAGTGGACTACCCAGGCATGGCAGTGCATGCCTCTTAGCCCAGCACTCGGGTAGAGGCAGGAAGACCAGGGTTGATGACCAATGTAGGCAACAAAGATTGATGTGAGCCTGGACGGCATGAGGTCGCCTCAAAATAACTACTAAGTAGGTGACTAAGTAAAGATCAGTACACGAAAATGAATTGCATTGATGATAGCCAGAGAAGAACATTAGGATGCATTAATTCTATGCAAACCAGTTATGGATAAAACTGTAAAACTTTCCCAAGACAGAACTGGAGAGATGGATGGCAGGGAAGAGTCAAGAGCAGAAAGACAGAGGTAGCTAACATCTTAGCCCCCAGTCATCCCAGCCCTGTGCAGCGCCCTGGAGAACATTCCCCCTCACCCCCACACTGTGTGCTAAGGAGAGGGAAGGAATGCTCGGAGCAGCGTTGTTAAACAGTGCAAGATCATAGGTGTTGTTAAACACTGTCACCTATAAGAGGATACAAGACCATTACATCAATGAGAAGGAAAGACCCCTGCAGCCAACGCGCCAGCCACAGTTTGCTCTAGACTAGATAGAACATGGCGCTGAACAGCAAATCCCAGAAGAAAACTTAGAGGACTGCCCTGCTTGCCTATTCATGCAAACCAGAACTGTTTATTATTCATGGAGTTAAACATGTGTTGAGAAATGATCAAGGCATGTGAAGAGGTGCAAAGTACTGAATTCTGGGTAGGAGTTGCCTCTGGGCTGGTGGTCAAAGTTTGGGTGGTGTGCACAGATGGAAATGATCTGGCCTGGTAAGGGTGGAGAAAGGGCTTCACATGCGTTCTCATGTCTACCCTTGGTCTAATGGGTGTCACATGCCACCCTCAGTCTCATGGGTGTCTACTACATAGTTCTTGATGCCCTTTTTGTAAATATGACTTATTACAAAATCAAATTTTAGTTGGCCAAGGAGATGCCCCAGTTGGCAAAGCACTTTGCTTTCAAGCCTGAGAACCTGAGTTCGGCTGCTTAGAACCTTGTAGAATGCTGTGCACAGGGGTGTGCACTTGAATCCAGCAGTCCCATTGGAGGTAGAGTCAGGTGGAGCCCTGGTTGCTCATCACTTAGCTAACCTAGCCTATTTGGTAAAGATTGAGGCCAGTGAGAGATACTCTGTCGAATGAAAGGTCAAGGTTGTCTGAGGAAAGACACATGTGGGCACTTGCATCCATACACACATGTACTTTCACAAATAAACACACACACACACACAATCAATCAATCAAAATTCTAAGACCTTAAAACCAAAAAGCATATCCAGGAAGGAACTTGTATTAGTTTCTGTAATCCACCCACAGACTGTGCTCTGTTTGAAGAACAGGGAAAGGCAATTTTGATCAATGCTGACACTCAGGCCAGGACTCATCTGCTAAGTGGTTCACAGACATGTAACTGGTTACAGACAAGATCAAGACTAGAATCCAGGTCTTTCCTCACATAGAACACTTTCCTAAAAAGAAAGATCTCTATGAGTTATGAGTTTTGTAGGCTAGGATTTCTATGTATGGAATTTCTTCAAGCAGGAGAACTGACCTTCCAGACCTAAGAGAAGAAGGAACCTACATAGCCCCATCCCTTCCTCTGGGGACAGCAGACAAACCTGCTGACATTTTGGATCACATGTGATGAGGCAGACATTGATCACAGTTCTGAGATCCCACAGAGCTTAGGGTCTGTCCCCTGTGTACTCAGCAGACATGTGCAAACTGGTGATATCTCCCAATGGTGTTCTCCTAGGTGGACAGGAAGGAGACAGGACAAGGGATTCTGCGATGTGAATTTCAGACCCCTTGAAGTTTAATCTCAGGAACTGACACATGGGTCACAGTGCTTTTGAGGACTGGGGGATTATGGCGGGAAAGATGCATCTGTTAAGATAAACAAATAACAAAAGTCCCCCCAAAGTTGATGTGGCGAAGCTGATAAACATCCCTTCCAGCATCTGCCATGGAGTGCGTGGGGCTGATTTTTCTAGGAGAGTCTATTTAGACTCTGACACAGATTTCATTTCTTTTTAAGGCAACAAGGGTGATAAAGTATCTTAGTGTAAAATCAATAGAAAGCAGTTTAGTGGCTTCTGAAATTCTTCCAAGAGGCCTTTCCTCCACGTCCTCTCCGTGGGAGAGATCAAAGGCGAGGTTACCAGCTTCTCTGTGTGTTTTAGTTATTTGCTACGTAAATCACTGAAGAACATTTCGGAAGCCATTTAGAATTGGGGAAGGGCTCTTCTCCAGCTTCCAGCACCTCTCACCTCCCCTATAAAGGATGTGGGGAGAGAAAGCCCTCCCATTAAATCAGCTGACAGGCCTGAGGACTTGGGGGTTATTATTCTTAAGTACCATGTTGTTGGTGTTTCCTACACTCTGGGAGAAAAACAGAGAAACAGGCTTCCATTTTCTCCCTGGAAGCAGTTCCTTCCATCTGTCAGGCACCCAGAGACTGAAGTGTTGCATTAGCTGCCTCAAAATTCACCGGCTGTCCGCAATGTGGATTATAAGATAACACAGCGGCTAGAACGGTAGTGGGAGGTGGGGACAGTGTCTTTGCTACAAACGGGCTGAGTGCAAGGGTGCCTGGGATGTTGGCGGTGGTGGTGGTGGAGAACGGAGAGGTGATCTTGGTCATGGTAACTGCCTGGCTCATGCCGCTGGTGTTGACATTTCTGCTTGGGAAAACTCGAAGGTTGTGTAAGAATCCCGTCAGCCTGCTGTCAGGCAGCGTGGTGTGTTTGCTCACCAAAGGCTTCTTGTCCCCTGCTGCTGTCTTTCCACGATGACCTGGTCTCGCTACGTAGCTCAGGCCAGTCTGAAATGTGCCATCTTTGTACCTCTAACACTGGAACTAACCTCATGCCTGGCTGGTTCACCCAATATTTAGGCCCTTGGTAGGATTCTATTTTCCTACCTCACAGGAGCTAAGATGCCCTCTGTGGCAACTTGTTTTGGTCATTGGAACACATTCGCCATCAGTATCCATGGAGGATGGGTTCTAGGATCCCCTACAGATGCTCAAGCATTTTATCTGAGATGATACAGGACTTGAACACAGTGTATGCATAACCTCTAGGACCCTTTTGTCTTCGTTACTGATATATTACTAAGGAGACACCATGACCAACGCTACTTATAAAAGAAAGCATTGAATTAGGGGCTTGCTTACAGTTTCAGAGGGTGAGTCCATTATTACCTTGGTGGGGAGTGTGGCGGCAGGACGGCAGGCATGGTGCTGGATCCACAGGTTGCAGGCAGAGATCAAAACTGGGATTGGTGAGGGCTTTGAAAACCCTAAGCCCAGCCCCGGTGACACAGCTCCTCCACTAAGGCCACATCTCCTAATCCTTCCTAAATCAGCCCATCAGCTGGGAACCAAAACATTCAAGTACACGAGCCTATAGGGGCCATTCTTATGCAAATCACCGCACTTTTAGGTCCTGGCAGATGGTTCACAATGCTAACATGGATGCAACTCTTAACAATTGTTCTTTGACAAGAGGGCTGGAGGAGATAGCTTAGTTGGTAAAGCTCTTGGGTTGAGTGTTGACAGCACAAGGACATGGATTGGGTTCCCAGAACTCACGTTAAAAACTAGGTATGGTGGCAGGCATTTGCTATCCCAGTGCCGGGGAGATGGAGACAGGTGCAGTCCCAGGGATTCACTGGCCCCCTTTTCTAGCATATGTGGTGAGTTCAATACCAATTCAGCAGTGAGCATGTGTGTCTCAAATAACTGGAGGTAATCCTCTGACTCCCATATGTGTGTGTGCATACACATACATGCACATATACACACATGTGCACTGACAATGGCAAGAAAAAGTCTGTACATGTTCTGTGTGGACACGATTTTTGTTGTGGACCCTCATTGATCCGTGGTTGAATAACTCATAGATGTGGGACAGCCAGGCATAGGGGGTCATCTCTGTGAATATTAAGAAGGAGCATGATGCCTGGTGAGATGCCCTAGAGCCCTTGTGACCTGCCACTCTCTCTTTCCTTCTCTCTGACGTGACTAACATCTGGCAGCTTCTTTCCTATAGCTTCCTTAGGGTGTCAGTGGGCAGAGACCCTGGTCTACCTATGTGTTGTAAGAATGAACATTACTTCAATGCAGTTTTTAAGACACAGTGCTCACAGGCATGCGCTCACTGTGCACTGAGAACCAGACAATATGCTGAACACTCTGGACAGATCCCAGCAGTCTTGTGAGATGGGCTGTGTAATTACTCTCCTTTTACTGATGAAGCATTGTGGGCAGTGGAGATATTGGGTAACTGGCCCAAGGTCATTGAGGTGCCTGTGGTGAAGTTCAGAGTCCATTTTGGGCATTCTGTCTCCAGGGAATGTCTAAAAACCACTGCACTGGGCGCGGCCATTTAGGGAGGCTGGGGTGTTGCTCATGGGGGAAAAGAATGATCACTTCTCATTCAAGAGTTTCCCATCGGTTTAACTTTGCACATCATCACCAACAGAAAGGTCACTTTCTAACAGTAACCACTGACCATTCCTTCACCTTGCTGCTCTGCAGACAAAATTTGAGGTTAGTAAGGATAATAACCCCCAAGAAAGAGGCACAAGTCTGGCTGGGCCAGATAAAACTTTTTTTTTTCCCATGGAGAACACCTTGAGTGTCTTCCTAGGGGAAACTTGGGAGAGAAATAATGAGGGTGTGAGGGAGTTCTCAGAGCAGATCTGGGTGTGGTGGGGTGGACCTGTAACCCAGGACTTGGGGTAGAAGCAAGAAGATCAAAAGTTCAAGGTCATCCTTAGTGGCATATTGAGTTTGGGACCAACCTGGGTGGACTACACACAACCCTCTGTGAAAGCAACAATATCAATAATGAAGAAAGTCATGAAGCAGTTTGTGGGGAAGGTGAACTCAGTGCTCAGTTTGGTCCCAAGTTTATTCCATACAACTCTGAGGCAAGCTGGAAGCTAAAAGATAATGAAGCCCTTTCCCCGCGTCTTAGCAGAGATGGATAAACGAAGGTGGTGAGGGTAGTGTTAGACTCCAGAGCAGACTGCTATGTGGCAACACTGACAACAGTCCTTCCCCTCTCCCAGGGACCGACAGACACCTGCTGAGGTCGCAGACTGTGAGTCTCTAGCTAATAGACTCCCAGGTGTTACGATCGCTCACTTGGGAATTGAGTTTACGTGCAACTGGGCACTGGTGGTCATGCCTCCTGTTCCCCGTCCCTTCCCTGCCTTCAAATTGGAAATCAGAGAACCTGGCTACATCTTTGGGCTGTGAAAGCTTCCCATCCTGAAAGACCGATAAAGGACCCCCGTCCTGCCTCTTGGGTCTGAGTTCTCCTTAGAGTCCTGTCTCTGATGTCTGTGCATGGCATGAATAATTCTTCTAATCAACTTCTTACCTCTAACATCTGTCTCAGTGTCCCTTTGATGCTGCATCTGAGACCTCTCAATCAGGGCGACATGTGGGCAGCATGAGACACTCTCTGGGAGGTCAGCAGAGAGAACTCTGAATGACCTGGGTGTCTAGGAAGGCTGGATGGTAGCAAACTGGAAGATATCAAGTGTTCCCTGAACATTATCAATTCCTTCTCTACAGAAAGACAATTCTTCTTGACATAAGTACATTCCCAGGGAGTTATCCAAACCCTGCCTGATATTTTTATCTTTGTATTTTTATCTCGTAGTAATACCCCCTTCTTCCGTAAAGAAAAGTGCTTCAAAAATAGGACCCCCTTTAATTTAACCTAACGTGGACTCTTCTGGTCCCAGGTTAGAAGACAGCAGCATGCTTTGAACTTCACCAGAAGCCTTCACTTCTGTACTGCTTTATGAGTACACACACACACACACACACACACACATATATATATGTATAAATGTAATATATATATTTTGACCCTACCTTACCCTCCACATCCTCAGTTGTTCAGCACCCATTTTACCCATTTTTACACTTTTGGAGATGTTTCAAAGAACCCCTAAGCCCAGACCCCAAAGTTTGTGTTTTGCCTACACCATTGAGATCCCCTAGAAAAATCTCTGAAGGGGGAATACACCCATCCCCCAACTCCCAATTCAGAAATCTCTACTCAAGACACTTTTTTTAAGTCAAAGGAAAACTTGGTGTCAGTTTCCCTAAATTGTTCCCTTTATGACAAGATATGTCCTCAAACGTCTGGTTCCAACTGGGGCTCCTCCAAAGGTCATGGACTCTTCTTAAAACTCTGTCAAGTCCATTTTAAAATTGTTTGGGTAAAAAATATGCATCTCATGGAGTCAGACAATGATTTTTTTTTCTTTGCTGACTGAGTCTGATCGAGTGTGTTTTCATATCCAGTCTTGGAGAATTTATTCATTATCGTAATGGGCCAGCAGATATATAGAGAGGAGCAGAAAGGTACAATTAATTGTCCAATTAACAATGCCTGGGCCGTCCTTGCATTTAACTGGTCAGCTTGTAATCGGATTCCATATTTGATTCATCGCTCACAGAAGCAGCTGCCATCTATGGAACTGCTGGTTTTCTCATGGGTAATGTGAGAGACTGAGAGTCGGGAGTTTCTGAGGAGCCAGTGCTGGGGAAGTGAATGGTGCTCACAGGGAGAGGGAAATGAGTGTCACGTGATCTGACATCATCTTGTGATTTGTTTGCTACCAAATCAATGTAGCAAGATGAGGCAGTTTCTACAGGTGAATAGTAATAGTGGGAGATGGGGTGGAGTGTGTGTGTGTGTGTGTGTGTGTGTGTGCACGCTAGTAGACACGAAAGGAGATCCTACTCACAGGTTGGAAGGCATTTTTTATTTGTTTTGTTTCCCAGACAGAGTTTCTCTGTGTAGCCCTGACTAACCAGATTCACTCTGTAGACCAGGCTGGCCTCAAACTCAGGGATCTCCCTGCCTCCCGAGTACTGGGATTAAAGACGTGTGCCACCATACCCGGTAGAGGTCAGTTTTTAATTCAATGTAATTAATTCTCCAAGGGTAACAAGGAGCCACTGAATGCATGAGGGGCGGGCAAGGCACAGGTCTGCCCTCCAGTCCGTTCACTCCAGGATCAGCTGACCTTCCTGGTCAGGGGATAAATGTCATGCCATGCCCACCTCAGAGTGGAGTGGAAGGGACTGGGGGAGCCCATTCTATAAGGACCTCATTGTTGGTCAAGACAAAGTCTTGAAAGGCTTAATGAGAGTTTGGCAGGAATCTTCTGTCTTTCTAGACAATCCTCTTTGAAACGTTACCCAATTTAATGTAACCAGAACAAAATTCACATGTAGACTCATGTGTGTTTGCCTGTGTGCATGTGGAGGCCAGAGGACCACCTAGGGTGTTATTCATCCTCCTCCTTGTTTTGTTTGTTTTGAGTTTGTGGAGACATTATTCTGGGGCTCACCAGTTAGGTTAGGCTGCTTGGCCAGGGAGCCCCAGGGACCTGCCTGTCTCTGCCTCCCTCAGTGCTGGGGTTTCAAGTGTGCTTATTTTTTTTTCACATGACTTCTGAGGATTAAATAATGTCTTCGTACTTCTGTGGTAAGCCCTTTATGATGGCGTCATCTCCCAGTCCTGACGGAGACTTTGAAGGACTTCAGCTGCGGTCCCGAGAGTGTGAATTCTTGATTACGAGGCTGCCGAGGCTTCTGGGGTGTGTGCACAATGCAGATCATGGTTACCTTTTGTAGACGTCCGCTCACACTGTTTGTGATAAAATGTTTGTTCACGCAGTGCGACACAGACCATAGAGCCCAAATAAAGATGAGTAAGTGTGGCTTAGCAATGTCAAGGACGGCCCAAGGTCACCCAGATAGTTACAAGCTCCCGCTTCTCATCATGCTACCAACTAGTCAAAGATACACGAAGCACTGTATAAGTAGACACTTGTGTTAAAGTTTTAGTCCCAGTGGTGGTTCTGTTGGGAAGGGACAGCAACCTTAGGGGGTGGGACTAGTGAGGGTTCTGTAGATCATTGATTACATACCCCAAAGATGACTGGAGGAGTGGCCTGGATGTCTTGTTTTCTCTTTACTCCCTGGCTTCTGGTACCCATGGCTTCGCCACAATACAAGCTCCATCAGTGAAAAGGAAAGGGGCTGCTTGTTCACAGACTGGGAACTTTTGAGCTGTGCATCAAGGTAAACCTTTTCTCATTATAAGCCAATGATCTCAGGTATCTTGCTATAGCCACAGCACGCTGACTGCACAATAAGAATGTTAACTTTCGGGTCATTTTGACAAAATACCTAATACAAACCACTGAAAACGAGAGGGTTTTGTTTGTCTCATGGCTTCAGAGGGATTAGTCCATCATGGTAGGAGGGACAGGGTGGTCAGAGCATCCGGCGTCATGACAGACAGGAAGCAGAGTGGAGCCGCAACAGAAAGGGGCCAAGGAAAGACATAATGCCCACAGATGTGTTACAGTGACTTCTTCCAACAGGGTCCACCTTCCCCAGTTCCACCCTTTCCCAATAGTCTACTTAAATATTGACCCCATCAATCAAAGAACCCATCGATTAGATCAGAGTCCCAAAGAACTCGTCTTTGGAAACGCCCTCATGAACACCCAGAGGTGTGCTTCATCAATCTCATCTCCCAACCCAAACAAGTTGACAGCCAAGATCAATCATCAAGGTGCTCCTACCCCTGTCACCACTGTGGCAGTTTGAACAAAAATGACACTACTAGGAGGTGTGATCTTTTGGGGGTAGGTGTGACTTTGTTGGAGGAGGTGTGTCAACAGGGGACGGGTTTTGAATGTCTCAGATGCCCAAGCTATGCCCAGTGTGGTAGTCTCTTTCTGCTGCTTGTGGATCCAAATACAGAATTCCCAGCTCCTTCTCCATCCCATGTCTGACAGTATACTGCCAGGCTTCCCACCATGACAATAATGGACTAAACCTCTCAAACTGTAAGCCAGCCCCAGTTAAATGTTTTCCTTTATAAGAGTTGCTATGGTCACGGTGTCTCTTCACAGCAATGAAAACCCTAACTAAGACAACCTCCTAGGCTGATTTTCTTTCCTGCCTTCAGAGCTGGGCAGGTCTAGCAAAACCTGCTAGACCTACCTGTACTGTAGACCACTTGGGTGGTGCCCACTATAGTTGTGCATGTGGATGATTTTGGTCTTCATTGACTTCTGCTGCTCCCTGACCTGCCAACATGTCAAAACTGAAGATGAGTCAGAGATAAAGGAGCAGAGCTTCTTTTTTGTTGGATTGTCTGGGTTCTGGAAATATGAAATATATTTGGAATTGTGGCACTTGCCATTGCCTGGTTCTTCAGGGTGAGATTGTGCTTGTATGAATTGGTACATTTTATAGCGTTCATGTGAGTAAAAGGAGCCTCTAGGTCCTAGAATGAATATCCTAGATACAGTCCACACACTGGCGGCCTTCAGGAATATGTTCATGAGACCCTAGTTGATCTATGTTAGACCATGGACATCTTCTCTCTTTATCTCTTTCTCTCTCATGATAAAGCTCATTCTGAAGGGTCATTGTACGTTGTGTTTGCTCCTTCCCAGAGACCTGCGTTTCTTTCTTTTGAAGTCACAACACTATCAATCCCTGCATTTGGGACACAATATCCTGTAATGAATTGGGAAGGCAGTAATGGCCTTAATAGACCTCTGCCTTTTAGGGGACTGCCAAGGCAGATGACCAATCATTTTCATTTGCTGCTTTTTTGTCACCAATTGAAATTGTTCTGTGTGATGGCAAAGGCTGTCTGAAGGAGGAGACTGAGAAGGTTTCAAACCTTTCAGCCCCAGGAAAGGGAATTACATATTTTTATTTTTTTTAATTTTTTTTTAATTTTTTTTTTGCCATGGAGTTGAAAAAAAAATAAAGGAGGATCATGAGAGATTAGAATCCATAACTCAGAGGCTATAAACAGACAAATGTAAGAACGGCAAGGTCGTGACTTCAGAGAGCAGCAAGCTTTGTCCCCTGATACCCAGCAAGACTTCTCCAAAGTTCTGAGACCTATCTAAACTGATCTTGCTTATATGCAGTGCCAGAATGCGATGTGGGAGGGGTCTGGTGAGAAACCCAAGGTCCCTGACTCATCAGTAGATTCTGGATTCCTGCCCTGGAGCCAGGTGCATTTTCACACGGCCGGTCTCCCTGGGAAACACACATCGAAGAAGACTTATGTGCCCAGTTTGGCATTGAATCTGCCTAGACCTCTGTGCTTCAGACGGGAGTGGCACACACGCACACTCATGTGCCCCAGGAAAGAGTTCACTGCGTGCCCACAAATCACCACTGATGAAAGAAGGCTCATTTCCACCCACCCATCCCATAAATCGCACTGGGAATCTATCCTGTCTTTGCCATTTGGAAAAACTTGCTTAATTTGTAGCTATTTCATTTGTCCTGGGGGGAAGCAGAAGTAAAAGATTGGTGGACCTTGGCTTGATTATCGTGTGACAGAAAACTCAAGAACTTTTGGAAATATAGGCAGGGAGTGGAAACTACACTGCAAACCTCCTCGTGAAGAGGGGAGAGGGTATCGGTGTCTGGGGGTCCTGGGGCAGCTGCACTGCCTCTTGGGAAGGCTTCGCATGTGCTATGTGCCTGAAGCCCCCCCATCTTTCTGATCTTATTAGCCACACATCTGCAGAGAGTGGAGATGGGAAAGAACACCCCCTGCCAATTTGAGCCCAAATCCTCCTGTCAAGTAAATGCACGTGCCTTTATTCATCTTAAGTATACAGTCTCTGTGACAGCTACTTTTACGGCAACGTAACACAGAGTAATTTTGGCAGAGAGGTCACTTGGAGAAGATGCCCCCACCAGACTGGGCTATAAACAAGCCTGTGGTGTATTTTCTTTATTGATGGTTGATGGGGGAGGGCCCAGTTCACACTGGGTGGTACCAGCTCTATGTTGGTGGTCCTGGGTGGTATTAGAAAGTCAGCTGAGTAAGCCCGGGGAACAAGCCTGTAAGCAGCAGTCCTTCATGGCCTCTGCTTCAGACTCTGCAACTAGGTTTTGGCCTCGGGTTCCTGCCGTGACTTCCTGTTCCTCCATGACCTCAGCTTCAGTTCCTGCCTCCAGGTTCCTGCCTTGAGTTCTTGCCTTCTTGCCATGACTTGCCTTGGCGAGGGACTGTGGTGTGGAAGCATGGATGAAATACACCCTTTCCTCCCCAAGTTGCCTTTTGGTCGTGGTATTCTGTCACAGCATAGAAAGCTAATTAAGAGAACATCACAGTCGGCTGACGCAGAGAAGAGTAGTCAGTGTTTGCTGATCGCCTTTATTAGCACAGAACAAATTTGTTTTCCAAAGTGCCGGGAATCCATGTGTGTTTTGCCTGTTTTTAAAATATTTTTCTGCTACCCACAGGAATACACAGTTCACTTACTTGATTTCTCGGTGTTAAAAAACAAATACAGGGGCCAGGGAGATGGTTTGTTTGATAAAGTGCTTGATATACAAGCATTAACAACCTGAGTTTGATACCCAGCTTTCACATAAAAATATTTGGGTGCAGTGGCCTCTGCTTATGACCCCAGCACTGGAGACGGGTGCAGTGGCCTGTGCTTATGACCCCAGCACTGGAGACGGGTGCAGTGGCCTGTGCTTATGACCCCAGCACCGGAGACAGGTGCAGTGGCCTATGCTTATGATCCCAGCACTGGAGACGGGTGCAGTGGTCTGTGCTTATGACCCCAGCACTGGAGACAGGTGCAGTGGCCTGTGCTTATGATCCCAGCATTGGAGACGGGTGCAGTGGCCTGTGCTTATGACCCCAGCACTGGAGACGGGTGCAGTGGCCTGTGCTTATGATCCCAGCACTGGAGACGGGTGCAGTGGCCTGTGCTTATGATCCCAGCACTGGAGACGGGTGCAGTGGCCTGTGCTTATGACCCCAGCACTGGAGACGGGTGCAGTGGCCTGTGCTTATGACCCCAGCACTGGAGACGGGTGCAGTGGCCTGTGCTTATGACCCCAGCACTGGAGACGGGTGCGGTGGCCTGTGCTTATGACCCCAGCACTGGAGACGGGTGCGGTGGCCTGTGCTTATGATCCCAGCACTGGAGACGGGTGCGGTGGCCTGTGCTTATGACCCCAGCACTGGAGACGGGTGCGGTGGCCTGTGCTTATGACCCCAGCACTGGAGATGGGTGCGGTGGCCTGTGCTTATGACCCCAGCACTGGAGACGGGTGCGGTGGCCTGTGCTTATGATCCCAGCACTGGAGACGGGTGCGGTGGCCTGTGCTTATGACCCCAGCACTGGAGACGGGTGCAGTGGCCTGTGCTTATGATCCCAGCACTGGAGACGGGTGCAGTGGCCTGTGCTTATGATCCCAGCACTGGAGACGGGTTCGGTGGTCTGTGCTTATGACCCCAGCACTGGAGACGGGTGCGGTGGCCTGTGCTTATGACCCCAGCACTGGAGACGGGTGCAGTGGCCTATGCTTATGACCCCAGCACTGGAGGGCAGTGACAGGAAGATCTTTGGGGTTAGGTGTTGGTCAGCCTAGCACAGTCATGGAGCTCCAGGTTCAGTGAGAGACCCTGATTCAAAAGAATGTGAAGAGGGATTGAGGAAGACGCTCGTTTACGTCTGCCTTCAGTAAAACATGTACACACACACATACACACACCCTACTACCACCACCGCCACAACCACCATCACCACCATCGCCAGCAACAATAACAATAGAGTAAATAAAAATGAAAACATTTGATCTCTTAAAAATCAAAAGTGCTAGCATCTTCTAAAACATAAGAAAGACAGAACGTCCTGAGGCTTCTGTGTGGCTGTTCCCTTGAAAGGGAGGGAAAGGGGGGATCTCTTTCTCCAGCCGAAGAGGTCTCTCTGTGGCCAGTGTGGGTGTACATTAGTGTTCCAAGTCCTTCAACAAGGCAGGTGCCTGCCCAACCCATCTGGGCTTAGTCTTTCCTCTACACAACAGAAAATGGTGTGTGTCCCATCTGGAAAGAAGTTGGCAGTGGGCACGGCTAACCAGCACTGGTACCCAAAGTGCAGCCAGACCCTTTGGTGTTTAGCTTGAAAGCTAGTATCAACATATGGTCTCATAAAAAGCTAACACAAAGCCGAAGTATAGATGCAATCCAGAGAGCTTGCTGAAGGTCCCTGGGGGGCAATGAAGTGAAGTGACATCATATTTTACTGAGCCGCACTCCCACAATCAGTAAGTACCTTTATTACACATAAAAGTGCATTAGTCTTCCTCGGACTTCCCTGTGCCAGCACTATGGGGATTCCCACAGAGACAGGAAGGTGGGGAGAGGGTCAGACACAGCAGACAGGGGTGGGGAGCCACTTATTCAAGTGTCATTGAGACTAGGAAATGGTGACTTAATATGCAGCTCTGGGGCTGGCTTAGTGGGTGAGAACAACTGCTGAATAAACCTGATTCCCAGAACCTACGTAAGGGTAGAAGGCAAGACATGGCCCCACAAAGTTGTCCCCTGACCTCCACATATGTGCCCTGGAATGGATACACACACACACACACACACACACACACACATTGAAGTTGTTTTTTTTTTTTTTTAAATGCATTCATCTCAAGGGCAGGTGGGGCTAAAATTAGCGACATCTATATCATGGGGACTAGACCCCACCTTGAAAAATAAAGGAAAAATTCTGGAAACAAATTATTTTACATTTAACAAAATTTGATGGTTCTAATGGCTACCGGGTATTGATTCTTGGAATTAGCATAAAAGCAAATCAAATGAGATTTTTCAAATAAAGTCTGACACCCCTCCCTATAGACTAGAACCTTCCTTCCAACCCTCCATCATATTTGATGTTTTTTGCTATACTGGGAAGGGCAACACATCTTGCAAACATCAATCTGGGGACTTATGTATGAACCAAAGTCATGGGTCTATCCTATTTATACTCAATTACCCTTTTTATTGGGATATAATTTTAGACTTATCCCAAAGGTACAATGGTTATATAATATGCCAAATTTCAATCTATCTTTTTAAATCCACTTTCTCATAATGCTCATATTTGTCAAAAAATAAGACATTAAAATGACTATGTTGCTATTAATTAAATAACAGACTTTATTTTAACTTCCTTCTTTTTATTTTCCCTGAAAATGTCCCTCTCTTGTCCCAGCGTCTAGTCTAGGACTCTACACTACTCTGCAGTCACTGTCTCCTGAAGCCTCTTTCAGCAGCCTCTGTGCGGATGCTGCCTAGACCGATTCTGTCAGCTCATCTCTTGTCGGTGGCTCGCCAGGAGCCCCATGCACAGTTCTTCTACATCATTTTTATTGACTTTGTGAAGCCATACGTCAGCTGCAGTCTTTGCAACTCTGCAGAGCCAGAGACTGACACTGTAAAGCTGAGGTTTCAGATGGGGAAGGGCATTGGAGCGGGGCTTGACACAGTGGTTAAATTCCAGTGCATTTCGGTCTGCTGACAACTCTCCCACTCCGCGTTCTGCTGCTGTGGCAAAACACTCTGGCTCAAAGCAGCAGAGGGAGGGAAGGGTTTACTTGTCTCGTGCTTCAGGACACAGTCCATCACTGAAGGAGGTCAGGGTAGAAACCCAAGAAGGAATTCAAGCAAAAAGCATGGAAGAACTGCTTGCTGGCTTCCCTGTCTGGCTCGCTCTCACAGGCTCCTGGTTCAATAGCTTTCTTCTACAGCCTAGGACTGTCTACCTAGATAATGGTGCCACCCACAGTGGGTTGGGTTCTCCTGCGCTAATTAACAATAATGATAATCCCTCAAAGACACGACTACAGGCAAACCTAGTAAAGACACTTATGTCACTGAGACCTTTCTCTCAGATGATTTAGGCTGTGATGATTAGGGTACGTGTAAGCCTAGTTTTTGTTTGTTAAAATATTAAGACATTCAAGCAAAGTTTTGGAAATACATATGCTCAGAGAGCTCCTTTTTCATTCCCTAGTTACATCAACTAAAGGCTAAAATCCTGCTCCACAGGGGGCACCCTGGACTCTGATCCAGTAGGAAAAACATGTGTAAAGCGGGTTCATCTTCCCGTCACACTGGAGGGCAGATGCTCTCGTTGCTGTTCTAGTGCTAAGCAGGAAGGAGAGTCAACTCATGAGTGAACAGGTTGTTGGTTCTCTCCCTCCCTCCCTCCCTCCCTCCCTCCCTCCCTCCCTCCCTCCCTCCCTCCTTTCTTTCTTTCTTTCTTTCTTTCTTTCTTTCTTTCTTTCTTTCTTTCATAAGATGAGATCTTTTCTCCCATCCATCCTTCCAAGAAACCTCAGTGTTTCGGGCCACAAGGGGCCCTTGTCCTGACATTTACTTCTTAGGCCAGAGTCCTACTAATATTATTTATGTTCTTTGGTGGTGAATGCATTTTCAGAAAAACAAACTGAATCAAACAAAATTCTTCTTCTTATTTTCTGGTTCTGTGATGGAACATGAAGTTTTGTGAATACCAGGCAAGTGTTTTCTCACTGGGCTACACTCAAGACCTCCCCTAAACTGATCTTTAAACATGAAAAAACAGAGAGGAGGTTACTAAATATACTAACTGACCAGACTGTTGACTTTATCAAATGTGACCAAACTTTGACATTGTAATACCACATTGTCGCCTACAAGTATGTTGGGCCACATTCATAGCTACCCTGAGACCCTGTGTGACCCGTAGGCAGTAGGCTGGCCACACCTGTATCGGGATGGAAAACGATTATTTCTAGCTCTCTGGACTAGTCTCAGATGTTCATCGTGCGGTGCTGGAAAGGCAAAATCTAAGCCCAGATGGCACTGAGCTTGGCCAGTCACAGGGGAGCGGGCTGCTTAGTGAAGATTGCCTTTGTCCTGACTCAAAGTTGCTTCCTTGGGTTTCCCCGGCTACCCACACTGCACAGTGAGCCTCATTTATTTCTTTGCCGCTTTGCAAGGACACCATTCTTTCCAGCCAGTACAGGCTTGACTGTGCAGGCACAGCCTCTGCCATGTGCTAGGGTGGAGGTTAATCCCCCTTTCCTGGCTTGTTTCTTCTGCAAAGCTGCGTTTGGTCAGAGAGTACAAGTATATAAATGGGAATATGCGCACCCAGAAGGACGGGGAAAGGAGAACATGCATGTGAGCACCACTGGGGGCTCCGGGACATCCTGAGCATCTCTGAGTCTTCCCCTACATGGGTGAGGTATAGGGGACTCATGTGGATAATATTACCCATTGCATAAGCTGTGGGAAGGGCTGGAGAGATGGCTCAATACTCAATGATGCTTGCTGCTCTTTCAGAGAACCCAATCAGGTTCAGTTCCCGGCACTCACTTTGGGTAGCTCAGAGACACTTGTCACACCAGTTCCAGAGACTCCAGCACCCTCTTCTGACCTCCATAGGCACTTCACACATGGTGCACATACATACATACATACATACACACATACATGTTATACATATACACATAAAGTAAAAATAACCACCCCCACACTAAAAAAAACCACTAAAAATCACACAAGTTTCTCTTTTTCTTTGGTAGAAACCAAGGCCGGGCATTTCTTGATTATAAAAACTTACTTGGAGAATGGCAGATGCCCTAATGGACTAGATAGAAATGAGTTCCTGTGTAGGTGAGCTAACAGCTGCCAAGAACATATCAAATTAGACCTGTGCATCCAAGGTGGAACCCATGGACCACACAGATAGCTAGACATTTAAGTGTTTTTTATGTTTTGAGACAAGGTCTTGCTATGTAGCCCATACTGGCTTCAGACCCACTATGGAGTGCAGATTAGCCTTGAACTTTTAATTCTCCTGCCTCCACTTCTGGGCAGTGGGCATGGACTGCCATATCCGGCCCATTTATTGAAGTTTGTAGGAGTTAAAATGAAATAAAATCCACCATTCATTTCTGCGGGGCTCTAGTTGAATCTTGAATGTACCCCAGGGGCTCCTGTGTTAAATGGAGCCTGTGGTAGTGCTGAAAGGTAGTAGAACCTTAGGAGGCAAGGTCTAGGCCCTTCTGTCCTTGAGGGTGTGCCTCTGAAGGGCACTGTGGGACCCGGACGCTCTTATTCTCTCTCTTTTTCTTGTACATATATGTGTGTGTCCATGCACATGTGGGAGCATTTGTGTGGAGGCCAGAGGTCAACCTCAGGTGGGGTTTCTCAGGATTCTGTCCACCTCAGATGTTGAGACAGGATCTTTCCCTTGTCCCTGGAACTCACTGGCTCAGCTGCGCTGGGTGCCTAGCAAGTCCCAGCGACCCACCGTCTCCAGCTCTCCAGCACTGGGGTTAAGAGTGCATGCCACCATGCCCAGTTTTTTCCCATGGGTTCCAGGGATCAAACCTAGGCCCTTATGCCCGCATAGCAAGCACAATAGTGACAAGCCACCTCCCCAGCCCCTGTCTACGCTCTCTTTCAGTTCCCCCTGGAGCTGAACAAATTTCTTTCACGATTCACTCACCATGATAGGTTGTGTCATCACAGGCCTCAAACAAGGAGGCTGGAGCTTCCAAATCAGTGAACCATGACAAATATCTCCTCTTCTAGCCGACTAGCTTCCGTAATGACAGAATGCTAACTAGCACGTTTACGCACAACCACGTGACGAGCCTAGATGGGGCCCCTCACAATAGCGCAGCGATTCTCAGCCTAGGGGTCTCGACCCCATAGGGGTTGAATGACCCTTTTGCAGCAGTTTCATATTATATATTTACATTACAATTCATGACAGTAGCAAAATGACAGTTATGAAGTAGCAACAACGTCATTGTATGGTTGGGGGTCACCACAACATGAGGAACTGTATTAAAGGGTCGCAGCCTTAAGAAGGTTGAGAACCACTGGGCTAGGGGACACCACGCAAATGGAGCAGACAAGACACGTTTCTTTCACAGTGAATATTCTGCTAGGCGGTGATGATGGTTGACATGGGGGTGTGGCTTCATAATGGCCTGAAAGGATGAGGAGGACTTGATTTGAGAAAATCATTTAAATTCAAGCTCTGTGGAGTGATATTGACAGTGTGAATTGGAGGTCAGTGGTGCTGATGTATTCCTTCCTACCAGGCAGCCTGCTCGCCTGCCTGCCTTCCTTCCTTCCTTCCTTCCTTCCTTCCTTCCTTCCTTCCTTCCTTCCTTCCTTCCTTCCTTCCTATCTTCCTCCTCCCCTCCTTCCGTCCCTCCCTCACTTCTTTCCTATATGCTTACTGAGAATCTTCTATATGCCAGACACCTTATCAGACTGAGGACATGACAGAAAACAGGTCAGGTATGATCCCACCCTCCTGTATGTCACAGTCTAAGGACCACTGAACTCATCTGATGCTGAGGTCTAGAAGGAACAGAGAACCACAGAGACGGAGAAACAGACGATGGGGCTTTGTTGTTCACACCAGGGTCACCTGAGTCTGGACTTGAGCATCTCTGTCTTCCTACCCCAATGTCAAGAGTCACTGTGTTGTCACACCAGTAGAGGCTGGTACTCAGAAAAGCACATCTGGTAGCCGTCTGTCCCTTTCCCAGAGGGTGAGAGCAGGTCTAAAAACACCAAACAGCAGGTAGCCCTTGGGCCTCATCTGCTCCCTCCACCCTCTTTGCAAGGTTCACGTTTTCCTTCCCCCACAGAATCTAGACAAAGGAAGAGTAGAAAGGCCATAGATATGGAAAGCTTCAAATCCACCCCAAGTGCACTGAAACAGAAAGAGAGGAAACCATCATTTTGTGTTGGTGCTAACACTATTTATACCAGTTTCTCAGTGTTAGGGATACAGCTCAGCTGGTAAGGGGCTGGCCTAGAATTCAAGAGGTTCTGGGTTTGATCCCCAGCATTGCATAAACCGCACAGTGGTTCACATTTCTAGCACTTGGGGGGTGAAGGCAGGAGGATCAAAACATCAAGGCCATCCTTGGCCATATAGCAAGTTTGAGGTCAGTCTGGGATATATGAGGTCTGTTTTAAAAAATAAATAGCATACCATTTAGTACTGTGTTTGGGTTGGGGTGATGGTCACACTGTATCTCCTTGGCCAATCCAAGAGGGCCTGCATAGCTTATACCTTCTCTACTATGATTCAGGTTAGAGTTCCATGCTCTTCTAGGACCAGCTAGTGAAGAATCCTCTTTTGGCTTAGAAAGCTTCTGGTCATTTCATTGTGAAGATATTCAGAGCCCATCCCATTCTCACCAAGTTGCTGTGTTCTGTACTCCTGGTTTAGACCCAGAGAAAGAAAGAAAGAAAGAAAGAAAGAAAGAAAGGAAGGAAGGAAGGAAGGAAGGAAGGAAGGAAGGAAGGAAGAAAGAAAGAAAGAAAGAAAGAAAGATTGTCCTTATTTGGGGTAAAAGGCTGACCTCTGTTTGACCACAGATACTCACTCTTGACTTTTTAACAGGCATTTTGGGAAGTGTTAAAGTTCAGGTTTGTCAGAAATGTGGAGGTGCCTTGCCCACAAAGTAAAGTCCTATTGAGTGTCTCAGGGTTTAGCCAGTGGCATTGTCCTGCAGAAAGGCATTGAGGAAGCAGGAGGGAGTGGGTTGCGCATCATCCCAGAGGAGCTTGAGATGGCTCTGGAGCTATGCTGGCTAAACTGTCATTGAAGGACAGCCTAGAATCACCTGTCTAGATTAGGATGACCTGTGAGCACGTCTGTGGGACATTGTCCTGTTTGTTCATTGATGTAGAAAGCCATCATAGGCAGCGTCACTCCCTAGGCAGGGGTCCTGAACGATATAAGACAGAAGAGAGCTAGCTGCAAGCAGGCTACAGCATGGGCACATTAATTGTTCTTTGCTCTTGACTGCAGATATGATGTGACTATCTGCTCGCGTTCCTGCCTTGACTTCCTTGAGATGATGGGCTGTAGTCTGGAAATACAAGCTAGATAAATCTTTTCTCACTAAAGATGCCATTGTCAGGGTGTTTTATTGCAACAGAAATGAGACTAGAACAAGAAGAAACCAGGAAGAGGCCACAAAGTAAAGGTTCCTGGTGACTTCGCACACTCAGAATGGTAGCTAGTGTTCCAGCTGGCTAATCCGGTGGTGGAGACTTCCAGAGAGCGCAAGGGTGCGTTCAATGAACGGAAGAAGAAGGGCCCAATTGGAAAGCTCCAAACCCAGGATAAAACTTGGGCAGTGGATTCAAAGGAGCCAGGATGTGGCTGATGGGAAATGGGGCGAAGGAATGGGAGGCCATCTGGAGTCGGAGGCACAGAGGAGGAGGTGGCCATTATCGTTTCCACCCAGGAGTTTCAAAATCCTCCCACTGTCGGAGGTTGAAGGCTCTTGCTGAAGACGCCACAGGCTGCCCAGAGCCCTACTCCTGGTTATTTATTATAGCATGACCAAGAGCTGGAGGTAGGGGATGCCACAGTAGTGAGGTAGAAACTTGTGCTTGAGATGCTGAGTGCTGTGGGTTTAGCTTGTTTGTGAAACAAGGTCTTATTCTGTAGCCCCGAACTCTGCCCTCCTCCTGCCCTAGTCTCCCAGTTACTAGGATTGCAGATATGCCTCATGACAACAGGCTAGGGCTGTGGTTTAATTGACTTTCAAGAGTCATGTGCACTTGGACTTGGGTGACTTTTCTGGGACTACCTGAGAGATAGCATGTTGTTTTTAATCATGTATCTGTGGGAAGTGGAAATGCCCATTGGATCAGTTTAATGAGAAAGAACAGGTGTGTGTGAACTAGAAGCACCTGCTGTAGATTCAGGATGGGAAATTGGGGTTCTCCTTGGGTGGAATATACCTAAATCTTTGATCATGTTCTTTTGGAAGGGGCATTATCAGTGAGCTCAACCCTAGTACCATGGAGTATGTGAACACCCACAAGGACACAGGATGTGTGAGGCCTCTATGAATCTCCTGGAACTCTCTCTGTGGGGTGAATTACCCCATTCCCTAGCTTCTTCATATTCCTTATATTGCTGATTCTGTATGTGAACAGATACAACAACAAAAGCAGAGAATCATCAGGCAGGGTAAGGTTACCTTCTCCACCTCCACTTCTATTGTTCATTGGCACAAGAGAAGGAGGGCCTGGTGTGATAGCCCAGTAGGTAAAGCACTTCCTATAGAAGCATGAGGGCCTGAGTTCCGATCCCCAGCACCCATATAAAGCCTGGGTATAGCAGCACATGCTTATAAACCTTAATACTCCCAGGGTGAGGTGAGAAATAGAGATGGGGGAACTGCCAGAAGCTTTAGGGCCAGCTAGCATACCTCAAGGTTAAAGGTGAAGATGGCCACCTGAGATTGTCCTCTGACCACACACACAATGGCCCACACGTGTGCCCACAATCACACACTAAACGTGCACATACACACATACCTATCACACACAATTCTTTTTCAAAAGGAGGGAAAATGCAGTTTCTGCTGAGCGACATTGACATAGTTGTGAAGGACTGGGGAGCATGGCCGGGGGAAGGAAGTGGAGACCACGTTTGATGGATCCCTCATCTAATTTAAAAGCAAACAGCACTGCCAGATAGAATCTGTTATGGGTCTGACGGACTGTGGAGGGGGAACCGACAGGCTCATAAATACAGAAACCTTGAGGCAGAACGCAGATCTCAGAGTTTGAAAAGATTGCTGGCCTTGGGACACCAAGGTACTGATTCTTTAAAATTTCACCAATCTCCACATGCCCAGTTGGCTGGCTGAGAAAAGTGCCGTCTGTGTGGGACGTGGGGACCTGTGTGCAATGCCTTCTTGTAGGAGCAGGTGGGTTTTTCCACTAGACGCGGGGCCCTTTCAGTGTGCGCACTTCCCCCTATCACGATCTGTCTAATAACTTGTCCTGGGGTATTGTGTTTACCCCAGAAATGTTAATGACTTCATAACTCAGTGTGAAGTGCTGTGGGCAATTTTTGTATTATTAAGGAGTCTATGAAGTATAAAAGCAGGAACGCTCTCAAGGTGCCCGACCACAGTTATAACTCGATTCTCATTTTGGAAAAAAGGAGAGAAATGAAAATTGTATAGAATCCATGTTTTCAATTGAGCAAGCAGTTCATTGGCGCATAATAAGTGCTGCCCTTTGGAAAGAAGACAGCGTGTGTCTGGAAGGCTTTGAGTCGTGTTTGTGAGGTGCACACTCAGCAAGGATGGACGATTGGGCTTTGGCAAGTCAGACTGGGAACCTCTGACCTGGGCTCTGTGCTGGGTAGGTGGGATGCTGATTCAGGTAGCTGAACAATGAGCCCAGGATGGAGGGGATGAGCAAGATGGACTATCAAGAGAAAGATGGCGGGGCACTATGTCCTCAAACAGTCCACGGCCATCTTTCTTTGTATCACTTTCCTGGAACCACAGACTTGCTACTCCTCACACCCTTTAAACCAGGGACTTCTATGTGAACGAACGAGCCAGCCAGACTTCCACTCAGCCTGACATCACAAACGGGAGATGCACTGCCTGTCCATTCCAGAACCTTCTGTCACCACCACTTCTGTCTTTTAGCGGAGTCTCCAGGGACATTTAGAGATCCAAGGAACATATCTTGGAAATCATGAACTGAAATTCTCTAAGAAGGAAAACCAGGGGTGGGGATGCAGCTCAGTTGGCAGAACGCTTGCCTTGCACGCATGAAGCCCTGAGCTCCACCTCTAGCTGTGCATAAATAAGAAGCAGTAGCACAGCCTGTTGTTCCAGCACTCTAGAGATGGAGGCAGAGGATCAGCCGGTCATCCCTGCTGACACAGGGAGTGTGAGGCTAACTGGGGATGCATAGACCTTGTTTCAAACAGCAACAACTAATTAAGAAGGGAGGAGGGCGGAATACAAATCCTCAAGCCTGTCAGAACCAGTTTGTCCTTTCTTTCCAGTTCAGAGTTTCCTCAGGCGCTCAGTGGCCCTTGTCAGATGGTTTCAGGTATGCAAAACACTACAACTGTAGTTTGACTGAAATCTAGCTATCTTCCTCAAGAGGCCTGCATGCCACCCATCCATGGCTGGGGAGGGTTTACCTGTGAAGGCAACTTGGCTCCTTCTGGATCAGACGGGCTCATTAGGTGAGCACAGTGTGCTTTGGGTTCGTGTCCCGTGTTTCATTGCTACTCTTCTCGGGACATATGTGGGCATAGGAGCACCCACCTGCCCTAATTCTCTGTCATGGTTATCCCTACCAGCACTGAGCTGGTGACATCAGAGGGTCCTGGATGATGTGCATGTGTCATCTTCTAAGTCTGTCATCCTTATCATTGGGATTTGACCATGAGACCTCTCTTCATTGTGTCCTCATCTCAGCCAATAAGTTCTCTTGGATGGCGGGCATCCAATCTTATTATGAACTCTTGGATCTACCTGTGAGCCATGGCTCACTCACTGTGGTTAGCGGTTAGCTAACTCTCTCTCTCTCTCTCTCTCTCTCTCTCTCTCTCTCTCTCTCTCTCTCTCAGTGTGTGTGTGTGTGTGTGTGTCTATCTGCTCATGCCATTGTACATGTGTAAAGGTCAGAGGGCAACTTTGGGTTTGAGTACTCACTTCCCATTATTTTTGAGACAGGGTTTTTGTTCTCATCTGCGTTTGCCAGGCTAACTAGCTTGTAAGATTCTGAGGATTTCCCATCTTAGCCTCCCACCCCCATAAAAGTTCTGGGACTACAGACACACATGCCCACAGTTGACTCTACATGGGTTCTGAGGTTCCAAACCTAGATCCTCAAGTTTGTGTGGCAGTGCTTTATCCACTGTGCCGTCTCTCCAGCTCCTCTGGTCACTTTTTAACCTCTTGTTCAAACAACGCCACCTAGGATGTGAGCTATCCTAACCTTGCCCTTGTCCTCTTCTTCTGTACTTCAAGAATGACATGGAGAAAGTCGAGCTTGTTAGAGGAGAAACGGGAGGCTGGAGGAGGAAATGCACCTGGGAGGAGGGGGTGGGGGCTGGGCTGGGCTGAACCCAGGGGCACCTGACCCTGAGACAAGAACACTCAGAGGAGTCCTTTAGGATGGCAAACTTGGTGTTGAAATAAGAGCGGCAGGGTTGCGTCCCCGGCACCCGGCCGCCCGCATGGCTAGCTTTATGCCCCGAAATAATTACATGGGAACTGTATTCTTTTAATCACTGCCTGGCCCATTAGTTCCAGCCTCTTATTGGCTAGCTCTTACATATTGATCTAACCCATTTCTAATATTCTGTGTAGTACCACGAGCTGGCTTACCAGGAAAGATCTTAACCTGCGTCTGTCTGGAGTGGGAGAATCATGGCGACTCCCGACTCGGCTTCTTTCTCCCAACATTCTGTTCTGTTTACTCCACCCACCTAAGGGCTGGCCTATCCAATGGACCTAGGCAGTTTCTTTATTATTTAACCAATGACCTTCCTCCATCAACTTGGTCTCGTGGAAAGGAGGAAGAATTTTCTTTGTTCCCTAAGAACTACAGCTAGAATAAAGTCAGCACAAGGGAGGTCTTTACTAGAGGCACACGGAATTTTCTGGGAGGCAGCGATGTTTGCAGCTAGATGGGCTGCTCAGAGAAACAGTGAGGCCTCTGTTCCCTGGGGAGCTTCAGGTTCAGGCTGGGCTTTGCCGGGAGCAAGTGTGGACTCTTAGCATTGCTTGCTGGGGTGGCGCTGGGGCTGACACTGGTGTGCACTCTGCTACTGAGGCATATTACATTCTATATCTCATTCTCATGTCACCTGTAAAGAGGCCGGGCAAGACGACTCTTGGGTCCCCATCCAGTCTATTGCAGCTACAGTCTCCTTGGCATCTATTCTTCTTATAAAGTGGGGTCTACATCTCTTCCATTTGAGTCTGGATGGGCCCTAGGACTGCTTGACAATAGAATATGCTGGAAGAGGATGGTGCAAAGGAATGGTGCTCTCCCAGACCACACTTTGCGAGGCCAGAAGCTCTTGCTTCATATTGTTTGGGGAATGTTGCACTTAGAGTCCTGTATTGTCAAATAAATTCGATTCAACTGTCCTAATGGCACTATGTTGCAAGGAAACCCATGATCATAGCCAGAGGATCTGTAGCAAAAGTGGGAGGGAAAGAGGAAGGAAAGACAGAGAAATGGACACAGAGAGAGAGAGAGAGAGAGACAGAGACAGAGACAGAGAGACAGAGAGACAGAGAGAGACAGAGAAAGACAGAAATTCTGAGATCTAGATCAGACTCCCACCCAACAAGGCACCCATGAGTAAGCCTCATGTGACTTCAGCACTAACCACCACCATCACCTGACTGTAATTTACAAAAGACCTCTAGTGAGCGCCGCCCAGCTAAGTGTGACGTGACAGTAAATTGTAGCCTACTACCTCTTTAGCTGCTTTGTTATGCACTAATAGGTACACGAATCAAGAATTTGATGAACTGCATGTGGGAGGCAGGCTGTATTTAGTCACAGGTCAATTAGATGATCTGATCAAAAAGACAGGCTCCCAGTTGTTCTAGATTATTCTAAGAGAGACTCATTCATGGTTGACAGGTAATCTTTTTCCAGATGGGCACAGTGGGAGCTGCGGAGGTGGCAGGGAGAACATTTTGTCTAATCTGTTGTCTGTACCTTACTCTCGAGTGGCTTCTTGATATCTCAGAATAATCCAGATCAAGGAGGACTTTTGGCACTGGGAAGGACAGCGATGTGGTACAGAGTCCATTTAAAGATACGTACCATGAGGAAACTGCAAAGAGGCCCTCGCCAGGAGCAGGGAGAAAAACTGAAGGGGGGACACAAATATGTTTGCTTGTGTCTTTGTTTCAGGCAGTCTGCTTCAGCAGTGGCTGGTCTGAGTTCTTCATTCTCAGCAAACACTGTAGCTTGTGTGAATACTAAATAGTCCAGAGGATGCTGACAAGGAAAGGATTCTTTTCCAGCTTGGTGCACCAGGGCATGGATATAACACATGAATATATATGGCGGCAACTTGGTTCTCCGTCCCTCCCTCCCTCCCTCCCTCCCTCCCTCCCTCCCTCCCTCCCTCCCTCCCTCCCTCATACATACTACAACCCAGTGATGCCAGGATGCAAATTGTAGCCCTGCAGCTTCTTAGGTGAGAAGGACAAGTTACTTAAGCATCCAAACCTGTGTCCCTGAGAATTGTAGTGACTACAAGGGAACAGGTAGACTCCAAAAGCTTAGCCCCAAATCTAGCACAAGCGCCTACACATCAGGTGCTGCATCTGCTCTGCTTTTGACTCTTACTGGATTGAGCTGACCTTTTCAGACTGAGCCAGCCTCACCTGGTTAGAACCTATGAGTCTCGGTTTCTGAGACACGACATTTTAAATTACACATTGGCAAACTGACCCCTCCGCCAAGCCTCCCCCATGGCCTGTGTCTGTGGGGTGTGCTTTGCCAGCAGATGGCTGTACTTCCAGCTCCAAGTGCTTGGGAAAAAGTAGAAACATAATGCTTGCTGACATGTGACCATTCCAAGAACCTCAGATTCTTGTGTGCAGAAGTAAAGCTTTGTTGGCATATGAGGCCCTTATGTGTGTTCACGCTGTCTGTGGATTTTATTCTCCGCAGCGAGCAGAGTACTTGCAACAGATACTTCGTGACTCACTGCCTGAAATAATGGCTATCTGGTTCTTTGAAGACAATATTTGCCTACTTCCATTCTAAGTGATAGGAAAGGACCTAATAAAGCCTAAGCAACCTATTAGAACACAGCTTGCATCATTCATCATCATATAATCCTATGCATACATTTATATTTCCATAATACATTTGTGTGTGCTCAAACATCTGTCTGTCTATCTATCATCTATCTATCTATCTATCTATCTATCTATCTATCTATCTATCTATCTATCTATCTATCATCTGTCTGTCTGTCTATCTATCATCTATTTATCTATCTATCTATCATCTATCTATCTATCTATCTATCTATCATCTATCTATCTATCTATCTATCTATCTATCTATCTATCATCTATCTATCTATCATCTATCTATCTATCTATCTATCTATCATCTATCTATCTATCTATCTATCTATCTATCTATCTATCTATCATCTATCTCCTTTCTACGGCATATCATCTATTTATGTGTGTCCATACATCAGCACACATTCAGGCAGCAACCCAGATGTTCACATCCAGCTGCCATCTTCTTTGACTCCATGTCTTTGCTGGGTGCCCAGTTCCATCCCACATTTTTACCTCATCAAATTAGCACTGAGTCGGCAGGAGCACATTTGTGGTAAGTACGTGTGGCCAAGCTGAAAGCACATGTCTCTGTTCACACCATGTTATGTTTCTAAAGATATACATGAATATTTCAGCTCTTTCTTCTGCGATAGGTGGTTGCTGCTTTCCTTATAGCCCTCCCCACTCCTCCAGGCTACAAGAACCTGTTCTCATCACAGAATCAGGCGAGGGAACTATTTACCATACATATGAGAATCAACATGAAGAAATCACCCCTTAGGAGCTGTTCACTTCCCTTTTGCCTTCTCGCTCTTGGGCTATGATTAAACTTTGATACATATAAAAGTTTGCTGGGTTTTATAGAGTCACACTGCCAGTACACTCATGGCAGGCTGACATACTGAGAACTCAAATCCATTCTGTTCTGTAGCTGGGTATGGGAGCAGGTCCCCCACTCACAAAATAGCATTTAAATATACTGTCTATATTAAAAGCATCTGATATCCGAGACTGTTGAAGCTGATGAGAGATGGGGTCCGGTGTCAACAGGTACAGTTCTTTAGTTTTTCACACGAGCAAGTTTACAGCCAGACTGAAAAACTGGGGCTTTGGCATGGAAAATCCAGGGCTCTTAGCTTTACTTGCCAGCTTGCTGCAGCCTAGAGTAAACTGAGGAGGGAGTCTCGACTGAGGTATTGCCTAGATCATATTGGCCTGTGGTCATGAGGGGTGGGACTGGTTGTCTTGGTTGGTTTGTTTTTATTTCAGTTTTAAAATTTATGTGCATGTGTGTGTGTGTGTGCATATGCACGTGTGTGTAAGAGAGTGTGCACATGTGCATGTGGGTGTCTATCGATGACGGAAGTGACCACTGGACGCCCTGAAGCTGAGTTATAGGCAGTTGTGAGTCACGTGACACAGGTGTTAGGAACTGAACTCTGGTCTGCTGTGAGAAGAGCAAGTGTTCTTAACTGTGGAGCCATCTCTTCAGTTCCCTGGTTCCTAATTGATGGGGAAAGGTCTAGGTCACTGTGGGGAAGGCTGTCTCCTTGATAGGCTGTCCCAGGCTGTACAGGCAGGCTAGGTAAACATGAATGGGTGAGCCAACAAGCAGCCTTTCTTCATGTATCTGATTCAGATATTCTCTTGGATCCCACCTCTGATTGTGATCTAGAAGTATGAACTTAAACAAGCCATTCCTCTCCTAAGATGTTTTGGCCAAACTCTTATCACAGAAACAGGAAAGTATGACAGCCAGTCATTGGGTTAATGCAGACCACTGATGTTGTCTGTGCTTATCTGGGGAGTTGTGCAGGCTTCCATGGGGGCATCTGTAAGCCACATGTTCCACATTTGCAAAATAAGACTTAACAGGAATCTCTATTTACCTTTGGGTAAGTACCCAGGAGTGGTGTCTCTGGGTCATGTGTGTCTGTGGTAGTTTGAACTAGAATAACCCACAGAGGCCCATGTGCTTGAATACTTGGTCCCCAGTTGGTAGAACTGTTGGGGAAGGATTAGGAGGTGTGGCCTTGTTGGAGGAGGTGTGTCACTAGAGGTGTGCTCTGTGGTTTCAAAAGCCCACACCACTCTCAGCTCTCTCTCTGCCTAATACTTGCTGGTAAGGATGTAAGGTCTTAGCTGTTGCTCCAGCACCGTTCCTGCCTGCTGCCATGCTTCCCACTGTGATGGTCATGGACTCTAGCCCTAAAAATGCTAGCCCCCAAATTTAACACTTTCTTTTATTGGTCATTGTGCTTTATCACAGCCTTAGAAAAGCAACTACTTTTTCTGAATTTCTAATAAACAACTTGTTTTCCTCTGCTCTGAGACAGCCTGCTGCTGCTCTGAGCATGAGACCCTCAGGAGTTCCTGATGGCAGGAGAGTGGTTTCTGGTGGGTTTGGCTGGGGTGTGGCTATCACTTAAGGGATCCCTATATATGCGGCTCTGGTACAGAATAAAGGGGGCATTCTTGGGGCATTCCTGTTTTAAGGATGACCTGTGTCTCTGTCTGTGTGTCTTTGTGTGTTTCAATCTCCAGCCCCTTGCCCGGCTCACAAACTGTATGGTAGTGTATGGAGCACAGACAGGTGTAGTGCACTACACAAAAGCAGCTTGGGGATGAAGGGCTTGTTTGGCTTATCCCTGTATATCGCTGTCCATCATGGTAGAAACTCAATCAAGGCAGCACAGGAACCTGGAGGCAGGAGCATCACAATACTGAGGCCACTGAGGAGTGCTGTTTATGACTTGCTCTTCATGGCTTGTGCAGCCTGTTTTGTTTTTTGGATCATCCAGGGTCACTGCCCAGGGGTGGCACCACGCCCAGTGAGCTGGATCCTCCCACATCAATCATTAATCAAGAAAATGCATTATAAGCTCGTCTGCAGGCTGATCTTATAGGAGGCATCCACTCAATTAAGTATTTCTGTTCTCAAATGATTCGAGCATGTATCAAGTGGACATAAAACTAGCAACTACAACACAGAAGATCTCTTTCAGTTTTTTTGGGGGGGAGGGAAACACCATACTGATTTCTGTAGTGGCTGGACTAGTTTACACGGCCACCAATGGTACATAAAGCTTCCTTTTGCTTGTAACCTTGACAGCATCTGCTATTTGTTTTCTTGATGACCTCTGTTCTGACAGGCGTGAGATGGAATCTCAATGTAGTTTTGATTTGCATTTCTCTGATGTCTAGTAAATTTGGCATTTTCTCTTTTCATGCTTACTGGCCATTTGTACTTCATCCCTGGAGAACTACCTGCTCATTTCATTAGCCCATTTATTGACTGGGTGACTGATACCTGCACGGCCATGTTCATTCCTAATAGCTAAGCTATGAAACTAACTCAGGTGTCCAAAACCAGAGAAACAAATGACAAGACATGGTGTTTCTACACAATATTTTTTTCAGCCATGAATGAAATGATGTCATTTGTAGAAGTTTGAATGCAACTGGACAGAATCCCCTTAGACAGTCATAGAAAGACAAACAGCCAAAGTTTTTCTCATTTGTGGGTTCTAGGCTCCATAGAGACAAAATCATATCTGTGGGCATGACAATGATAATAGGGGCAAAAGAGTCTAGGGACACAAAGGAGATGCTGGGTAGAGAAGAGATGAGAAAAGGGAGCTTGTTGGGCTAAGGGAGCTGGAGGAATATACTCAACATATGATCAAGAGATCTACGGTGAAATGAAAAAAAATACTAAAATTTAAAAACAAAATGCTGCGTTCCCTTAGTTATTCCATTATGGGGCACATGTGGTATGTTCTTTTCCTTTTTAAAATAAATTGGTTTTTTTTTTAAGATTTACCTTCCTTTCCTCTTTTCTTTATTTCTTGTGTGTGTGTGTGTGTGTGCATATGTGTGTACACATGCATGATGGTGCCTGTAGAATCCAGAAGCAGGTGTCAGATCCCCAGAACTGGAATTATAGGTGGTTGTGAACTGCCCCATGTGAGTACTAGGAACCGAACTGGGGTCTTCTGTGAGAGCAGCAAATGCCCTTACATGCTGAGGGCACACCTGATATTTTATTGCATCTTCTGTGGCCATGTCTTGTCTGAAAACTGACCTTGGCTATCTTATTCAACAGTATCATTCCCAAGCCTAGCATGGCTGCCAGCATGCCCTGTACAGCCTCAGCTGCACGTGTGATGCCATGGTGTCTACCAACTATTCCTGCTGTTGCCTACGTGCTGGCCCTGGAGAGAAAGGAAGGCATGACGATGGCAGAAAGAGTGAACTCAAGAGTGGAGCTATGTGCAGACAAGCTAGGCAAGCACCAGAATTCATGGGGAGTTGCTGATGACAGTGCATGGAGAAATTATAAGTTTCCCTTTATGCTAATGACATTGTAGACTTTGCAAGGACTAGATTATGTTAGCATATATTCAAAGATGATTTTTTTCCTCTCCCCCCTCTCCCTCCCTCCCTTACTGTGGGACAACGGTCTTGTACCTTGTAAATATTTGTTACTGTATTTTAATAAAACACTGATTGGCCAGTAGCCAGGCAGGAAGTATAGGCGGGGCAACCAGGCAGGAAGTATAGGCAGGGTGACCAGATCAGGAGAATTCTGGGAAGAGGAAAGGCTGAGTCTGCAGTTGTTACCCAGATGCAGAGGAAGCAAGATGAGAATGCCTCACTGAGAAAGGTACCAAGCCATATGGCTAACACAGACAAGAATTATTCAAGATGTAAGATGTAAGAAAGAGTTAATAAGAAGCCTGAGCTAATAGGCCAACCAGTTTATGATTAATGTAGACCTCTGTGTGTTTCTTTGGGATGGAGCGGCTGCGTGACCCGGAGGGACAGAAACTTCTGTCAACACTCTCTCTCTTCTTCCTTCCTTCCCTTCTCTTCCTTTGGTGCTGAGGATTAAATCCATGGCCTCATGCAAGCTAGACCAAAACTCTACCATTGAACTACAACCCCAGACTGAAGACGATTTATCCTTTCTCTGTTGTTCATCGTCCAATGAAGGGGGCTGTGTATCCTCAACTGGGAGATTCTGAATGTATGGAGAATTAGAGTTCCCTGTAGATTGCTTTTCCTTTTAATCTGTCAAAATTTGAAACCATGAAGGTAAAAAGGAGTGGACCAAGGAGGACCCTTGAGAATGGTCTGAGGGAGGGGGGAAGGGTGGATGTGAAGAGAAAGGGAGGGGTAGTCTTTGGATAGAAGCCTGTTTCCTTGGACTTGCCCTCTCAAAAGGGTTCTGTGAGTGAGGAGCTCTAGCACTCTGCACCCCGGCATGACCCAAGGCAGGGACAGGGTAAAGATGCCAAGGGTAAGCTTCCCAACCTCACCAAGATCCCCAGTCTTCCTGCCTAATGTAGAAGCAACAGACCCAGACCTGGAGGGACCAGTAGATCCATATGATGAGTATCTCCATGGCAACCAACATAGTCTGATGACTCACTGCTCCAACACACTGTGGAGTCAGGACCTACCCAGGATGTTGGTTCTATAAAAAAAAAAGAACTTCAGGGAGAAAAGGGGTTTATCTGAGAATCAGGAGGTCAATTGCCTGTCTACCTGATGGCTTGTAATGGATGCTGAAATTAAATAGCCAGGGAGAAAATATATTTAATATTAGTCCTCTAGTCTTGGCTTGCAATTCCTTTCTTCCATGTCTAGATAATAAAAGGTCTTGAGTTATCCAATGTATACTAAGAAGTCTGGTCATTGTGGATGTGTTATCTATTGCTTGACAGGAGGCATTGTCAGTATTCTATTGTCTGTGCCAGAGGAGGGCCAAGGGCATCGATGCTCTTTTGCATGTCTTCTCCTTCCAGCCAGGTACCCTGGACCATACCAAGAGAAGACAAGACAGCAAGCTATGTGTGAGTCTTCAGGGAGACTTCTGGAGAGGCTGCCCCTGAGAACTTCAATTGTAAGGGTCATGGTCAAGCTGAAAGAGAATGGAAGGCAGTGGCAAGGAGCTAACTCCCTCCCCATCTTCCTGCCAAGCCTAGATTCTTTAGTTACAGAACTTGAACATTTATAGGCAGCAAGACCAATGAGATGCAGGTCCCACCGGGTTTGCACCTCTGAAGACACAAACACACAGCTTGTCTTTTCTTGAGTCAGCTACAGGGCTGTCACTGGGGAAAATCAAAACAAGATGGTGTAGCAACCATATTGTGACCCCAAATCAGTGTCACCTAGCCTCACAAATGTGACAAAGTCATTGAAGAGTCAGGGAATGGGCATCAGGTCTTCCTCACTTGTTGAAGTTGTCATGAGGAAGAAGATCACACTGGTAGAGGGAACAGGCTCAGAGTGAGCGAGTGTAGATGTTTCTCTTTCTGTCTCTCCCTCCCCACAATGCATATGAAGAGGAACTGTGCATTAACAGAACCTACCAGCCATCTCAAAAGTGCACACTTTCCAATTTAGCTGCAGCCCTCACAGAGATGCTTCCACAGAGGAGTCTCTCTGTGCTGTGTTGCTACACATTTTAAAATGTTTGGTTGTTAGCGCTTGTTGCCAAGAAGAAAAATATCCATTCTGATAACACAAACCCAAGGATGTAGTAATTTGATCTCCAATTCAAGAAACCAGATATTGAGGGACTCTGCTTGTCCAACTTGTCCCCTGGCTTTCAAAGACGGCAGATGATTCCAAGATGAAGCCACCATCAGTGTGGAGTGTCCTTTCACCAAGGGGCGTGGTTTGTAGTTCTCTGCTGCAGACCTGATGCTCTGCTGGTTTCCTCTTTGAACTGTGCCGTGGCTCTGTAAGACCATAGGCATGGTCTTACAAAAGAGGTTCCGTCAAACCACTCAGTGCCTTAGGTGGACAGGGGCTCTCTGAACCTCCCAGGCTATTCCAGCATTTGCTATTGCAGCTTGATCTCATCTTTAGTTTATGAAGCTCCTATTGGTTTATTGGTTTTGTTCTGTTTGTCCCTTTTCTTCTTTTGAAATCAACACTTTTCTCTCTGGCTCTAAAATCAGAGCATGAAGAAGTCACTTTAAGGACAGGCACAATTCTGATGGACTCGGGGGGGGAGGGACATAAATGCCACAAGGGTGACATTTCTGTTTAAATATCATGAGGGGCACACGGAGGGAAGAGGGATTTGGCTGAAGTGGTCCTGGCAGCTTTGTAAATGTCAGAGTCTGCGCTGACCAGTGTTTGAGGGCAGCTCAGAGCCCTTGCCCTCCAGTCCGCTCCTTTTCTCAATTTCTTCTAGCAATGCCTAGAGAAAGCAGCCACTGCTGTGGGTGGTGCCTTCTCTCTCTGCGGCTTTGTGGCTAACTAACCAAAGCCAACCTGGGCATTCCCTGTCGGCTATTGGCAGAAGTGGAGGGACTTGAGGATTCCTGGGTCTTGCCCTCCTCTTCTTCACTCTCACAAGCATGCCATTGTGCATGCTCTCTGCCCAATGGTTCTCTGCTCCCTGACCCCTCTTCCCAGGATAGGACGTCTAAGAAAGTCGGTTCTGCTTTCAAAATGGACCTTAATGGGTTAGTAGCTGTTGCTAGGATCATTCTGGCCTTTCAGTTTGACACTGTCATTTTTTAAGAGAGTTCAGGTTAAGCAGGTGTTGAAACAAAGCCACCTGAGCTTTAGCACAGAAGGACCAGGGCTGAGGACTTCTGAGGGCGGGTGCCTGCTGAATTCATTTCCTGGTTAGCAACCTAAGGAAGGACAAATTTATTTGGGCTCACAGTTTGGGGTGCACTGTTCATGGCAGGGAAGTCATGGTGGCAGGAGTGTGGGCATCTGGTCACACGGCATCCACAGTCACATCCATGGTGGGGACGGCATGGTGGCAGGAGTGTGGGCAGCTGGTCACACGGCATCCACAGTCACATCCATGGTGGGGACGGCATGGTGGCAGGAGTGTGGGGCAGCTGATCACATAGAATCCACAGCCAGGAAGCAGAGGGAGATGGATGCTGGTGCTCACCCTCCTATTCAATCTGAAGCCAGCCCAGGGATGGTGCCACTCACATTGAGGGCAGGTCTTTCCATTTCAATCACCCAGTCTAGAAAATCTATCACAGAGATGCCCAGAAGTTTGCTTCCATGGCAACTTGGAACAATATTTCAGAAGGAGTTGCTGGGTGTTTGGGAACAGGCGGCTGGGACAGGAATATTCCGTCCACACTAGACTTTTCCGACATGTTCAGAACTAGCATTTATTGAGCACCAACTGTATAGCCGGCACTGTACACAGTCCTCCAAACAGACTATTGATGTTGCTTTTTCTTTCATTCGCTAAGATAGGAAACAGGCTTCACAGAGGCATCCTCTATGCCAGCACTGGAGGCTGGAACTTTAACAGCTCCCCAGCTGGCTCAATGGCATTGCAAAGTCTGTGGTGAGCAGGCAGATGCTCTGGAGCCAGAGCTGAGAGCCTGTGGTCTCCCTGGGACTCTGATAAGCTCAAGGGATCAATGGCTCCTGACTTTTCCTTTAAAGCTACCTCAGAGAGCGCTAGGGACACAGCCCATTCACTACATTTAGAAAAGTGCTCGCTCTGTATGTACAAGGACCCAAGTTCTGGTCTGGATCCACATGAAAAAGCCGGGTTTGGTGGCATGTGCCTGTTATCCCAGCACTGGGAAGGTGGAGACAGGTGGGTCCCAGTCTATATTACCTGGTAATCGCCAGGCTTTTGAGAGATCCTGTCTCAGAAAACAAGGGGGAGGCTAGGGCACAAGGTCAGTGGGCAAGGGCACTCGCTATCCAAACAGGAGAGTCACCGTTCAAATACTCAGCACCCTCAGCTTTTAATATTCAAGGCCAGGAATATGAGTTTAACTCCAGCTCTCTTTTTTCATCGTCCTCTTCTTCTCCCCCCCACCGTGTGTGCGTGAGTGTGTGTGTGTGTGTGTGTGTGTGTGTGTGTGAGGCTTGCAGGTCATCAGCCACTCTACAGGTTCAGTGAGAAACCCTTCTGAAGTCAATAAAACAGAGAGTGAGCAAGAAGGATAGTTGATTTTCTCCTTTGGCATCTGCGGGTATCCATGGAGACATACATCCTCACATACATTTGCATATACCATACGAACACACACCACATGTGTACATTACACATATACACACATACTACATACACACTAAAACAGAAGATAGGAAAACAAAAAGTCCCAAAGCAAGATGAACAACATTTGGGTGTTGTCTGGGATTGTCCTTAGGACCCCCCCCCACACACACACACATACCTTCAGATAGACTCCAATCATGTAGACCATGGCTATCTGACCACGACAAGTATTTACCACCTCATGTGGTAGGTGAAAGAAACAAAGGCCACCTTGGCTTGTTTAGAGTCAACCAGTCAACAGCAGGTCTTAGAGTCTGTATTTTGGATACTAAATGCCCCTCAAAAAGTTGAAGGCTCTGGGTCTCTAGAGCAGCACTAATGGGAGACAATGAAACCTATGTGAGGCAGGCCCTCCTGAGACCTTTGTAGGTGGGAGGGGGCTCATCATTTAAGACTGTGGTTTCTGATTGCTCCCCCTTCTTTTTGCTTCCTGGCTGAGAATGAAGTGGTTTTTCTCTTTTCTTCACTCTTGCTATTATGACAAGTTTGCCTAACTATAGACTCAAAGTACCAGGATCTAGAAACCACAAACTGGATCCTTCAATGCCATGAGCTAAAAGAAACCTTCCTTTCTTTATAAGTCACAGTCTTCAGGTATTTGTTAGAGTAACAGAAAGCTGGCTAACACACTAGCCTTGATTCCACAACCCTGATCCCAAACAATCAGCCTAAGGACATAAACCCATCCCCAGGTCTGAAATATGTAGTTGGTTCCTGGCAATGCTTGCTCAATTTATTTGCTTCTTCCTTTATGTTGTTCCCAGGGGCTGAACACACAATCTCCTTTCTGCTTTGTTTTATGGAGAAAGTGGAGAGCCAGCATTGACTTCACCTCTTCTGGAAAATCCTTGCTAGATGATGTTCCCTTTGGCAGCTGCCTCAGCGTGGTATTTAAGAAGCATCCAGCTCCAAAGAGTCGCCCTTTAAAGAGAGATTAGAGTCGCACATTCACCACCGATAAGTTGGAAGATAAACAAATGTTCTTTTCCACCCAAATGTTTCCAGCTTTTGCTCGATGATGTTTCTCATGGTGGAAGCCCAATATGCTATAGATCCAGAAAGATCCAGGACTGAGAAAGCTTAAGCTCATACTGTGAACCAGACACAAGTTCCAGGCTTCTCATCGCTTTGATTTCTGCATTAGCTTTGTAGCTGTGAAAGATTCAAACTGAGTGAATTAAAAAAGATATTCAAAAGTTTTCATGTAATACATATTGATCAAAGGTTTTTATTTTCATTTACTGAGAAGTTCGGAGGGATGTTAGCTTCAGGTATGGCTGGGTCTTGATGTTAATCCTAAGACTTCATTCTTTCTTCTCTCATTATCTTTCTGTATGACTCTTCTTCTGCACCGGCTTCCTCCTCTTGTAGGTCCCCGATCCTAATGGTATGATGAACTCTGGCACTAGACGGCTGAGGGTCTGCCAGCCAGGCCGCACCCACAGACAGAGGGAGACTACTTCTTTGCAGATTTGCATAAACACAGACTAGCATCTCACTGGCTCAACTTGGTCCCGTGCTCATCTCTGAACCGATCATGGTAGCTACAGAATTGCAGGCCTGTGTCATGTGCCTCTCTCTGGCTCCAATTGGCAGGGCCTGTCTGACCAATGAGAATGGAGGGTTCTCTATAGTCAAACTAATACTCCATTAGCAGAAAGAGAAACTGGGCACTTGGCAGGCCAAACAGACGATCACTGTATTACCTTTCTGTCACTGTGACCAAAACACCTGAAGGAAACCAATCGAAGGATATAAAAGCTATTTTGGCTCATCAGCCCATTACTTAACAGCCCATGGTGAGTCATAAACCTTGGTGGCAGTGCCTAGTGGAGAATGCCGTTCACGTGGTAGCCAGGAAGGAAAGGGAGAGAAAGCGGAAGAGCTGGGGTTGTTAACCTTTGGTGACACATTCACAGTGACACTCTCCCTCCAAGTGGGCCTCACCTCTAAATGTGTTCATCATCTCTCAGTAGCCTGGTGGTATAAACCAGAGCCCTCACGGCCCAGTCACTTGTCTGGGCGCCACTCCTGACACTGTTACAATAGGGAGCAAGCCTTCCACACATGAGCTTGAGGGTTATACTTTGGAGCCAAACTACAATGACCATTAAAACTCACTCCCCTACCCCGTGTGTGTATTTTCATCTTTTTGTAAGTGTGTGTGTGGGGGGGGTCATGTACATGGAGGCCAGACATCAACTTCAGGTGTCAGTGCTTAGGTGCTGTCCATCTTGGTATTTTTTTAAAACAAAGTCTGGAACTTGTGCCTGGCTCACAGCATTTGCTTAAGCCGAGCAGGCTAGACTGACTGGCCAGTGAGTCCCAGGGACCCACCTGTCTTCATCTCCCCAGGCTCCCCGATTACAAGAGCGTGCCATCATACCAGGCTGGTTTTAAAATGTGGGTTCTGAGGGACTGACCTCAAATCTCATGTTGTCAGAGCAAGTGCTTTATGGACAGAGCACCTGCCTGGCTCACAGGTCTCTGAATTCCGAGAGAATGCAGACATCCAAGGAAACAGATTTCTGTGCACACTTTCCTCAGCCAGCAAAGCCCTGCCCAGACGCACTTAAGATGTAGGAGACAACTGTGTTGGAGAGAGTAAAGCAGGGGCTGGGTCGTTAGACGCTGGAGTCAGCAAAAGCCTTGCAAGGAGAGAGGGCTGAGAGGGGAGAAGGAATTACTAAGAACACCCGTGAGGATGAAGGCTCTAGGTACAGGTGCTACGGCATGAATAAACCTGGCACAGCCCGGGACAAGAGAGAGGGTGTGCACTGCTGATGGAGGATTCTGTTGCTTCTGCATCTGTTGAGTGTTTCTGGTAGTGTCTGGTCCCTGCAGATAGCAGGAATGAAAGCCAGTTTTCACGTCTGCTTCTTGTGTGGACCAGCCATATTTCCACTTCCCCTACCATGTTCATACAATCATGCAAATCACAGACATCCATTGAGCAGCTCTGTGTTGCTTACCTCTCTTCTGTGGCAAAATATCTGATGACAACAGACAGCAGCTTAAGGGTGGGTCACAGTTCAAGGGCACAAACCACAGGCACTGCAGCAGGACTGGGAGGTGGCTGATCATGTGACTTCCACAGTCAGGAAGCCGAGAGAGATGGATGCTGGTGCTTAGTCGCAGACCCTAGCCCACTGAATAGTGCTGCCCACATACAGGGTGGTCTTCTCCCCTTAGCTAACCTAACTTAGGAGCTCTCTCATAGATGTCCCCAGAGGCATGTTTGGTGATGCCAAATCCTGTCAAGTTGATGATCAGTATTGATCATCACAACCTCATACTGGGATCCAGTGGGAAGGATTAGACTGGAGTCCATCCGGACATCTTTCTGCTGAGGAACACTAGGGAGATTGCGTAAACTCGTAAGGCACGGAAGATTATGGGGCCCATAAGGTAATTAGGGTCTAATGAAATGTCCGTGGTCCCAGTTTGATTGACAACAGAGAGAATTATAGCCTAGTTTTCGGTAATTCTGTCTTCTTGGTATTTGTTCTGGAAGACTGGACACATGAGGACAAACGGAGGAAGAGATTCTTGTGGTAATTAAGAGGGACAACCAGAAGGTGAGAATATCGGGGCAATGATGGGATGTAGCTCCGTGGATAGATTGTTTGCTTCATATGCAGGAAGCTCCGGGCTCTCCCCAGAAACATGTAACCTGGGTGTAGGGGTGTGACCTGTAATTCCAGCCATCAGGGAGGCTTGGAGAATTGGAAATTCAGGACTGTACTGGGCTACATAGTGAGTTTGAGGCCAGTCTGGGCTATGTGAGACTCTATCTGAAAAGAGAGAGGAAGGAAAGAAGAAAGGAAGGAAGGAAGGAAGGAAGGAAGGAAGGAAGGAAGGAAGGAATCCCAGGGGAGTCCAATATCTTATAAACGGTAGACAGTAAAAGCAGAGGTTACCATGTCTATAGCTCCCACAAAGCCATGGATGTCACAAAATAATTTGCATATGTCACCTGACATAATCCATGGACACAGAACGATGACCTTCATGGATCAGCAAGCCTGTCTGCTGGGCTATCTAGCTTTCTGTGTCTTAGGAATGAAGTATTCTACAACCCAAAGCTGCTCATCAAGAGCAGGTAGCTAGAAGGCGGCTCTCCCGACTACCCCACTCTCATGCGCTCCCGGGAGGCCTCTCTTGGTTGAGCACTGCACCAGCTGGATGCCCTGCAAGCATTGCTAGTACAGATAGGGCCCCTGTTTGTACACACACCTATTCATGTGTGTGTACATATACATACATTCAGCCGGTCCAACTCCTCAAAAACCCAAGTATCTCTGAGTTCAAACAGTTAAATACGGAACATCTTCAAATGAGGAAATTAATGATAATGAACCTCAGAAATGTTTTTTAGAAATTGGAAACGCCCCCAAGAATGGTCTCCTAATTGAAGCAACCTGCTACATTAATGCTGAAAACTCATTTACAATTCAGCTATTAAATGACAAACCATTACTACCATCTTTATTGCTGCCTATCCCTCTAACAAATTTATTATGTAATTACCCTACATAACAGCATCATTTTAGGATGTAAAGTTGAAATAAAGTTCCTGTTTTAAAATGTGTCCATTTGTGATGCCCAGTTCGGAGTGAACACCCAACTCAGGTTTTCTCTTGATCACCCAGGCTCCACGAGTAGACTAGGGATTCCTGATTTCATGAATTTGCATCTCTTTGGCTCTCTGCTGTGTTTCCCAAGGAGGGAAACACCAGGCTTGGGCTGCTGCTTCTTCAGTCTGGCAACTCATTAGCTGTGCATACCTGCACACGCAGTGCATGCTCGCTGGGAGTCTGGGCCAGGTTTCCACAGAAGCAGATAAACCAAAAAAAAAAGGGGGGGGGAAGCTCAGTGGGTAACTGGAGCAATTTCTCCCTGATGCCCTTTTGACTGTGAGACTCAGACAAACCTCCCAGGGGAGGTGGGAAAAGATGAGCTGTCTGGTACAAGGGACTAAGACAATAAGGTAGGGACTAGGGGAGAAGCCAGTGCATACCAATAGGCTATCCCCTTCTTGCAAGAAGAAACAATTGCACATCTCTCCAAGAGGAGAAGGACAGAGGAGTGTATGTGGGGAAATCCCCAAAGAGGCTGGTTTCTGGGATGCTGTGGATAATGAATGTGTGTGTGTGTGTGTGTGTGTGTGTGTGTATACACATGTGGAAGTCACGGGGAGATATTGAGTGTCTTCTTTAAGTACTCTCTACTTTATTTTTCTAGACAGGGTCTCTCACAGTGTCTGAAGCTCACTGACTAGGCTAGACAAGCTCCCCAGTAACTCCTCAGAGTTCTCCCTGTTTTGCTAGTGTTAAAGGTGTGCACTGCCATGCCTGGGCTGGGTTTTTATGTGATTCAAGTTCTGGGGAATCCAAACTCATGTCCTCATGCTTATGTGGCAAGTGCTTTACTGAATGAGCCATCACCCCAGATCCTCAAGACATTCTTAACTGTCACGCTGGGTGGCATGGAAAGCCCTATGGGTAGAGCCTAAGGATATTCCTAAATATGGTACATTGTAAAGGGCGATTCCCCAAAGAATGATCCAGTCCCAGAAGTCAATACTTTGGAGAGTGAGAAACCTCACTTTCAACCACCCATTTAGACAGAAACCCATTGCCCCTCTAAGTCAGAGTGCAGTCTGAGACGCATTCTTAAAAAGCTTCCTCCTCTTGTTCCTGGATACACAATTGTCCCAATGCTAGCTTCTGAAGAATCCTAAGGGGAGACACACCCACAGACCCTACAGTACCTGTGCTAAATATGATAAGTTCCCTGCATCTATACTAGCTCTCTAGAAGAGAATTCCACCCTGAAAATTTCTTCCCTGGCCTCCCCAGCAGCCTGATTTATGCAGAGCAGGGAGAGAGCTTTGCTTTAGTCTTTACAATTCTAATGTTTAGAGTAATGCATTTATTTATGCCGAATGCAGCGCTTCAGTCAGAACATGAAGAATTCTTCCTCGGGAGCTGCTGGTGCAATCAACCACCTCCAGTCTGGCTTTGCATATGTGCTCCCTGCTGAGGCTGCTGGCGTCCACTCCCCACATTCTTGAGGCCTGAATGTGTGGATCATTTACTCAGTATTTTAGACATTTGATACACACATAATGACATAATCAGTCCCTTAACCTGACATGCTACAGAAGCATCTACCAGCTTTGAAAATTGACATTTCCCCCTCGGAATATATTATTAGTCTGATGTATGCTGGGTGTAGATTTCTTGCCAAAATAATTCTGCCCCATGAATGATAAATGTGTTTATTTCTTCAGCTTCCAGGAGCATATACAGTGGGGATTATGTCTTGGAAGTGAACACAGGCCCTTCTTTGTTTCTTTCTGCCATGTTTAGAATCGATTCTTTAGATTCTTTCCTAAACTCTCCTTTTCTAGTTCCAGCTCCCCGAAGTGATCTGTGTTCAGCTCAAAGTTCTTCTTGGCTCCAATATGTGCTTCTCTTAGTGAAGCCCACAAGAGCTTAATGAACTGCTGTGTCTCTCCTGGGTAAAGGTCGTCATAGCTTAAATAGAAAGCAACCTCATCTTTCACAATTGGCTTGACAAATGGAAAAATCCAGAGTCCCAGATGTCAGCTATTTTTGGCTTCTACCAGAGTGAGTGGGAATATGGCAACTGGGATTTCTCCCCATGAAAAACCACCAAAGCATAAGGCACATATGGTTAAAAATGTTAGCAGTCAAGGCTTGATGTGATAGACTGTGATACAAAATTGAGGAGGACTACCAAAGGCCCTTAATATCACCACCTGTCATTGCCACAGATCTTGACCATCTAATTCCACTAATATTACCGCTTGCCTTGCCCACCAAAGTCCCTCTAATGTCACAATGCCACCCCTTTCTTGACTGAGAGACCTCTTGGTTCACTTAAGTAACTTCCACACCTAAGAAGCTTTTCCAGGCCCAAGGAAGATGAGTCTGCTCATCCATCTCCAAATTCCCTTTGAGCCCTCAGTTTCCCCCCTACACATTTTGAGCTCTGATGGGTTTCACTCAGATGCACCTGGACCAGCCTAGTCTCCAGCCACAGTCACTCTCACCCACCCATTGGTCCACCATCACCTCCTCTATGACCATCTATAGTAACTTTCTTTATCTCTGGCACAATCACAGTCAATTTCCATACAGAAGCCAGAATGGTCTTTCAAAAACATAACTTGGTTCATGTAGTGGCATTTAATTTGTATTTTAATAATAAAAGGTTGCCTGAGGATCAGAAAAGTAAAACAACCACATTGGCCAGCCTTACAAACCAGGCAGCAATGATACACACCTTTAATACCAGTAGCCACACTAGCTTGCCATAGAAATCAGGTATACACCTTTAATACCAGAACTAGAGAGGATTATGAGATGGGAGGAGACAGCTCTCAGTCACAGTCCCATTCTGAGATTACTGGAGAGAGACACAGTCACCAACCAGACCCAGAGGAAGCAAGATGAGGATGCTGCACTGGGTAAGGTACCAAGCCACATGGCTAAACACAGATAAGAATTATGGGTTAATTTAAGTTCTAAGAGCTAGTTAATAATAAGCCTGAGCTAATAGGCCAACCAGTTTATAATTAATATAAGCCTCTGTGTGTTTGTTGGGATGGAATGGCTGTGAGACCGGGTAGGACAGAAACTTCCATCTACAAATCCATGGCACTTTCCACTTAAAGCTCATAGATGGCTTTCTGCTGTTTTCAGAATTGAGTCCTGGAGGTTCACTATGCTGAGCTATCAAATTTAACAGATAAAATTATGTCAATACTAGAATTTTAAGTTCTTTTAGCATTGGTGTGTCCCAGGCATATCTGAGAGATACTTATACCTAAAAGGTATTTGTTATTTATTCAATATTCAATATAACTAGATGTCATTATATGCTCTATCTGGCCACCTGCTCACAAGGCTCTATGACGTCATCCCCACCCTCTTACTTGGTCTTACACATGTGTCCTCACGCTGCTGGCCTCCAGTATCCCATGCGCTTTCTAGCTTCTGAGTCTTTCTTTGTCCCTTTGGCCCGAGTCATTGCTTTGGAACCTCTAGGATCTAGCTTAGACCTGGTTTATGAAAGAATGACAAGGAATAGCTAGCTTACTGTTATCTTCAGTTTGTTTATTTGTTTCTAGAATAAAATCTGATAGAGTTTCTAGGTCCCTAAGGGTTCTGCCCCATTCTTGTGTATCACCAAGATAGAAGCTTTTTGTCTGATCCACTGGAGGACCAAATATCTACCCACAATAGAAGCACCACATTAATCTGTAGCAAGATCTTTGCCTTTGATACAGAAAGATCCGTGCTTAAATCTGAGCTTTGACTTTAAGTCAAAATTTTATGAGCCTGCATCTTCTTATTCATATAATGAGGTTATTTATACTTCCTTTGTAGGAAGAAAGTACAAAATTAAGTGCAGAGATCAGTGCAAGTCACAGTATAGGACCTGGGATACTGTTGGCTTTTCATCAACACCAGCAGAATTCACTTATGATGATGGGTTCTCTAGAATACCTTGATGGGATGGTGTGCCTCAGAGGCGATTTAAGCCTGCCACACTGCAGTTATCTTCCTGCTGGCATGGTGTTCTTCCTCTTTCCTATTACCCTGTAACCTACTCCTTGTAATCCTTGTACTAGATAGCCACTGGTCGCAGTAAGCTCGCGACTGTTTGCAGGTGCACTGTGTTTTCTGCTTCCTTAGGAGCAGGGGTGGGCAGCTTTGGAGCCTGGAGAGGTTCTTTCTATTCTCCTGCTTGTACCCCGGGTGAGACCCATTCCTGTCTGATCAGGTCTTGCTCCTTAAGTATCTCCAGGCTGGATGCGCACCAGATGTTGCTGTTGCCATGGTAACTATTATAGCTGAGATGTTCTCAAACTATGAAGAGAGATGAGCCAAGGTCCAAAGAGCAGATGTAATTACTCTTACATTGGGCTGTAAGGGCACTGCATAAATGCCAGATGATGCATGCCTGGACGCTTGGGTCCTGTAAAACCCCCATCGGTGGCAAACATACACAATGTGGAGTCCTATCGGTTAGTAGAGTAAGCTCTGTTAAAACTGGGAGATTCGCTGTGTTCCTGTTAGAATATGGCCCCCGTTATGATCCATCTAGTAGAAAATCTTTTTCTAAACTTATCTTTATTTTTTAATTGGACACGGTTTTATTAAAGTCTTCAAGCACATCTGTAGTTTATTATTCTAGTTTTAGTCTTGCTGTGATGTTCTCATCCTTTTGATGAGAGGTGAAGAATTCCCCCTCCCCTCAACTTGAATAGAGGATGAGTTTAGTAACTTAGGGGCAACTAACACACCATAGCGGAAGTGACTGTTGTGAAATGAGGTTTGGGACATAAAAGGTACACTTGCTTTTGTAACCCTTAGGCACTATACCCTCACCAGCCTATGAGGAAGCCCAAGTCACCCAGAGAGACCTTGCATCATTATTCTGATGGACTAGGGTGTAGTTCACAGCCAACATTTGCCAACAGACATGAGGCACGTCTGTAAGGTTCCAACGCCCAGACCACAAGCCACCTGCTGTGAATCACCCCCAGATGTTGCATTTTCCCTGCTGAGGCTTCTGCTGTCTCAAAGCAGTGACAAGACATCATGCCCTGTCTCATTTCCTGACCGGTAGCATCTAAAAGCACAATAAAGCAGGTACTGATGATGATGGTGGTGGTGATGATGATGATGATCAAGAGAGGGTCTGAGGAAGACACTTGATGTTGTCTGGTCTCCACACACATGTATGTGTATCCAAATATGCACATATACACATGCGCATGTACATACCTCACATGCACCTGTGTGCACACAAATAAAAATAATATTTGAAAGCAGGTCATTTAAAGGCAAGGTGTATTGCAGTGATTTATTATGTACCAGTAGTAACAGGAGAGGTTGGGGCTGGTTCTCACTGGCTATCTCAATGTTGTAGACAAGACCCACAACTGTTTCTTCTAGACTATATATTTATCACTTTTAACACCTTTTTACAATCAGGACCACCCAACTTAGTAAGAAGGAAAGCATCCTTGATTCCGTCTCCTCTCACCTCTACATCCAACCCATCACCTGGGTGTAGGGATCTTCCCTGTCACACAGGAACATCGTCTGGCTTGGATGTTCTTGGAAGAGCACAGTGAAGAGGTGGTGGCAGTGGCGGGGTTGGAGAAGGCACAGATTCTGAGCATGATGGACTTGGTCCAGTGGTTTAGCCCCACCAAGCCTTCACACATCTGTGAGACAGGACTGATAGCAGCTAGTCCATAGACTCCTTGTTAAGTGCCCATCTTTATGGCTGGCGGCCAGGGATCCCCAGTAACCACAAGCATTTAGGGATTTTTGGCAATTGTCTCTTATTGTTAACATCTGGTTATGGAAATAAGGAAGGGGTGACCTCAAACTATCAAGAGGTAATCCATTTAGGGTTGGGCTTGCACTGGACATGCCAGGTCTTATAGAGGGTCACCTCCCTTTTATACCCGAACTCCATTCAGGGAGCATTTCCAAATGTCTCCATCTCTGGGTCATCATATCACTTGGCCAAGAGTCACCCATATATTGTGTCTACCCAGAGGACCTTCAAATAGCAAGAAACCCACACGAGTGACTCTTTTTGTCTCATAGAGATTCCTGGCTCATAACACCCTTGCACTGACAGAACGTCATGAACCTCAAGTACCTAGCAAGAGGAACTGAGTCAGTCATGCTGGCCCATATGGGACATCTCAGAGAGATTCTGAATCTCAACATGTCCAACACAGAACCCATGACCATCCCTCCTGGTACCTGACCTACATGTTCTCCTGAGATAACAATTTCTTTCTTTCTTTTTCTTTCTTTTTTTTTAAGATTTATTTATGTATACAGCCTGCATGTATGTCTGCACACCAGAAGAGAGCACCAGATTTTATTATAGATGGTTGTGAGCCACCATGTGATTGCTGGGAATTGAACTCAGGACCTCTGGAAGAGCAGCCAGTGCTCTTAACCTCTGAGCCATCTCTCCAGCCCCCTGAGGTAACAATTTCTAATGCCATTTAAGCCAAAGCCCTTCAGCCTTAGGAAAAAGGCTGCATCAGGAACTTTTGCTGTGATGCAGAGAGGGTCGGGGGAGGATAGGAAGTTAGGCAGCCCCGGGGATGCTCAGAGCTGAGATCTTGGCGTTGGGTCCATCTGAAGGGAGTCTTGGGAATGATTTTCTACGAGTACTGCAGCACCAAACCTTTCGAACTTTTATAGGACCCCAGATGAAGAGCCAGGGGGACTGTAATAGTTGACTGACTTCCATTAGAGTTTTACTCATTGCCCTGAGGCTTTCAATTAAGGAAGGAAATATGGTTTCAATCTGGGGCTGAAAGGCTAGGCCCTCCCTCCTACCAACTGCACTTGGTGGTACCCGTTTCAGCCTAGATCTTCTGTGCTCTCCATCCTCTTAAAAACAATTCTGCCTTATTGGCTCGATCCCCAGCAGACACCCTGACTAGACGCTTTGCATTTGGCTCCTGCAACACAGGCTCTGAGGCCTTGCAGCCATGGTGGCTGCAACTTTTGTTGCCATAGAAACTAATGTTTATGTTTGTATCTATGCAAACTGTTTCTATCAGATTGTATTCGGCACAGCAGCTGTTGTAAGTCATTCCATCAAGATGGACGGCGGTGATAGGAAACAAAGCCCTCCTTCTCTGGCGTGGGGAATTCGGTTCAGCTTCATAAGGAGCGCTGAAGTCAGAGTAGGTTCAAAATGAAAACAAACAGGGTTCGTTGAGTGGTCTTACACAGAAGTGGGATCCGGAATGACATGTGCTGAAAACAGGGACCCTACCCACAATTAGACTCACGCCCTGCACGCCATCAGGGGCATCATTCTCCTCCTCTGGGGAAATCTGAACACACAGCACATGTTTAGCTCCTAATCTGTTATATGGAGTAAAGGTTAGAACAGCCACACAGGGGAAATGGATGCCCTGGGTACCTCATTTATGTGGATACAGCATAATGGAGTGGCCAGTAACCTTCACCGATGGTCTCCATGGAGCTTTGTCTAATATTTCCCCAGGTGCTTCTAGAACCATGCACACGGTCTTCTTTGAAACAAGGCCACTGTTGAGCCACTATTCAGTCTCATAGGCCCCCGGCTTATCCTCCCTGGTTAATCTATTATTGCTTCGGTTTGCTTCGGTCCAGATTGACAGTGTTTCAATACACATATGTAGTTTTATTTCTTTGCTTGTTTTGTTCTCTGTTCAACACACTCCGAGTTGCTGCCATGTCTCCATAACTACATTTGGCAGCGAGGATGCACAGGTGAAGTAAAAGGCACGGAGCCCTCACAATGCGACACCGGCTATAGACAGGTCTCAGTCAGTCATCTCAACTCCCTACAGGGGAGTGGGTTCATGGTCCCCATGCTTGCGTTTGTGGAGATACTAAGGCACAGAAAGCCGTTTGTCCAAAGTTGTATGGGAGTAGGCAGCGCCCCTAAGATTTGGGGCCCTGGAATCTGTACCCCAATACCTCCTCACTGCTATGCTCTGGAGTTCATTAGCCAGAAGGAGGGAGAGGTGTGCAGAAATGATCACAGCTCATAATGAAGACTAACAGCATTTCCCACAAGTGCTGCCATGGCAACACAGAGAGGATGTGATTAGGTCAACTTGGAGGAAAGGGACTGGGTTTAACAGAGGCAGGCTCTGTGGGCTGGGTCTTAGGGACCAAGAAATCCTAAGTACAGAACAAATAGAAGGGCCTCCCAAGAAAGTGCATAACCCAAAAGTTATTTGAGGAGTGCAGATCCCCATCAGGGCAGACAGCATCCTCACTGTGGCTTGCTCTCATAGCTCCTCTGATTCACACTGAGTGCCCTGCCGGGCTTTACACTCAGGGAGGTCAAATGTACACAACACAGGCCTTCCAGTTGCAAGCCAGATGACCCGTCTTTCCATCTCGGCTGCACGGTACCCACTGCTCCCTGCACATCTTCTAGAAGCTTCTTTCTATGGTTCCATTTTCCCACAGGAACTTGCTTGCTGGGGATGCTTCCCTGGGGCTTCTCATTCATGGCATCCATCCTCATTATGTCATCTAGTCTTGCTTCTGTGAGCTGCCTGTCTTCTCTAGCATTCTGTGGCATTTTAACTTGAGGCCCCAGGCCTTCACATCTCTCTCTCTCTCTCTCTCTCTCTCTCTCTCTCTCTCTCTCTCTCTCTCTCCCGACTTAAAACCATGGCTGGCTGCCATGGGCTAGCCTTCCAGTTCAGACTCGGCACTGACTTCCTTCATACTCTTACCAGTCTGCAGAGCAGAGGCTCCAGAATTTGGTCCACTGCACCCATAGACTATACTATTCTGTCCTCAGTCTGATAAAGTCTGGGGTTTCTGATTAGAGTTATAACCATGGTTTGAGTTTGGGGAAGTTCGGGAACTTTGTCCACAGCTCCAGACTTGAACATGGACAATCTGGGTACCTAGAAAGCCTTGACCTTCTTCAAACTGATTAATCACTTGTAATGGTTAATCTCCACGGTCCTCTCAAGGGGACTTAGAGCCACTGTGGGAAAACACCTCTGACTTTTTGTGTGTGCATTCTAAAAGGTTTAACTGAGGAGGGAAGCTCCACCATGAGTGTAGACAACTCCATCCCGTGGGCTGGGGCTCCAGACTGAACATTAAAGGAGAAAACAGCTAAGCACTGGCATTCCATGCATCTCTCTCTGCTTCCTGATTGTGGAAGTCACGTGACCAGCTGCCTCCTGCTCCTGCTGCTGTGCCTTTGCTGCCACGACGGACAGAAATCTCCTTCAATTGTGAGCCTAAACAAACCCTTCTTTTGCAGGTTTCTTTTTATAAGATACTTGATCACAGCAACAAGGAAAGCACCACTATACTGCCGTCCCCCAGGATGGTGCAGACGCCATGATGGGATCAGATCACAGCGGGAGAAGGTAGTTTTGGAAAGGATACTGCTCCAAGTACTGAGGATGCATAGGTGATGTGGGATTCTCCTCTGTGTGCTATGAATATGTTTTATTGCCATTGGTTAATAAAGAAGCTGCTTTAGGCCAATGACTTAACAGAATATCGCCAGACTGGAAAAGATATACAGAAAGAATAGGCAGAGTTGAAGAGACACAAGGTAGCTGCCAGAGGAGAAAGATGCCTGCCCGAGCCCGCCAGAATTTTGCTGGTAAGCCATGACCTCATGGTGATGCACAGATTAATAGAGATGGGTTAATTTAATATGTAAGAGCTAGCTAGAAATTTGCATAAGCTAACAGGCCAAGTAGTGTTTTAATTAATACAGTTTCTGTGTGATTATTTCAGGTCTGGGCAGCCGAGAAATAAACAAGCAGCCTCCATCAAAATACATAGGTCCCAATAAGATGAGGGTCAGAGTCATCAAATCTGATGTGCTTTCAGATTGCCCTAGGAGTTCTCATCCTTAAAAAGGGAATCATAGCTCTTTGATCATCACATGGGGGCAAGGAGGGTCCCGAGTACATGTCCCTGCTGGTTGTTGGCATCCAGCAAGCCACTCAGCTGGTGGGTCCCGTATCAGTTTGCACAATCCATCGATGAAGTATCCCAGCTACTGTTTGTTAACTATCAGAGCAAGGCTCCATCTATTAGTTACTGTCCTGTGGCTGTGATACAATACAATGATCGAAAGTCATAGAGGAGAAAGGGCTTATTTTGGTTTATGGTTCCAGAGGGACAGAGTCCATCATGGTGGGGAAGTCATGTCAACAGTTAAGGAAAGCAGGAAGTCAAATGGTCACATGTTCATCCATATATAAAGAGTAGAGACAAGAACAGGAAGTGGGGGTTATAAACCTCAAAGCTCAACAATAGTGTGCCTCTCTCGCCCCCCCCTCTACTTTCTCTAGCAAGCTTCCACCTCCTGAAGGTTCTAGAACCTCCCTAAATAGCATCACCAACTGGGGAATCAAATACATGAGAGAACTGTGAGGCGCATTTCTCATTCAAACCTCTGCATCTGCCCCAGGCACTGTACACATACCGGTTCAGGTCCTCCTAACACCTCTTTGAGATTGCTGCTATTTCTGACCCATTTCCTAGAGGAGAGAACAGAGGCAAGAGCACACACCTGGGGACCAACAAGATGCTCAGTAGGTAAAAGTGCTTACTAACAAGACAGGTGATTCGAGTTTAATCCCTAGGACCCACACTAGACGTAGAAAATCACCTCCCAAAAGTTGTCCTTTGATCTCCATATCTTCTCTCTCTCTCTCTCTCTCTCTCTCTCTCTCTCTCTCTCTCTCTCTCTCTCTCTCACACACACACACACACACACACACTCACACATGCACACACTCACACATAAATGCAAAAATAACATACAGATGGTTGATAGAACCAGAAATCAGTGTGTGTGTGTGTGTGTGTGTGTGTGTGTGCATGCACATGTGTGTATGTGCATGTGAGCACATGTATATGTGAAGGTAGAGGCCAGAGGTTGACCCTGGATAGCTCCCTCAGTTGATTGTCACCTTATCTTTTGAGACAGGGTCCCTCACTGAACTTGGATCTTGCTGACTCAGTTAAACTGGCTGACCAGAGAGTCTCAGGAATCATCCTGTTTTACCTTCCCAGCTCTGGGATTACAAGTGTGCCCTCTGGGTCTGGCTTTTTACATGGCGTTGGGAATCTGAGCTCAGTTCCCCACACTCGTGTGGCAAGGATATTACTCCCTGAACCATCTTTCCAGCCTTGGAAACAGAACTCCGAGCCCCAGGATTCCACTGTCTTGAATCAGAGCCCTTAAGCCCTCTTAGAGATTTCTTCTTCTCCTTGGGACTTACAGGTATTTAGGCACTATGGAAGTAGACACAGGATGCGGCTTTGGAGGAGAAAGCTCTTGTGTCTTAGAGTGAGATGGGGCTGAAGTGCAAATTCTTGCTTCTCAACCCATTAACTGTGCCACTGAGCTCTCTGGAAAGATTGTCCGTAAAGCAGGGATCATAAGGCTTCTTGGAGGACACTTGTAAATTCCAGTGGAGTCCCAGCATGTCACAAGCATCTGTCAACACTGGCCACTTTGCTGTTGTCATCTATTCTGCGGGAATGTGACCATTGTCTAGTGCTTGGAATACACCAGAAACCTCGTAGATAAGTAGTGTTGTGGTTTGAATAGGAATGGCCCCCATAGACTCATGTATGAGTCTGGCCCATAGGGAATAGCACTATTAGGAGGTATGGCTTTGTTGGAGTAGGTGTGGCCTTGTTGGAGGAAGTATGTCACTTTTGGGGTCAGGCTTTGAGGTATCTTTTACTCAAGATATGCCCAGTGTGGTGGTACTCAGTTTCTTCTGCTGCCTGTGGATCGAGATGTAGAACTCTCAGCTCCTTCTCCAGCACCATGTCTGCCAGCATATTACCTTGCTTCTTGCCATAATGATAATGGACTAAAACTCTGAAACTGTAGGCCCAATTGCTATGGTCATGGTGTCTTTTTAGAGCAATAGAAACCCTATCAAAGACAAGCATAAAATTAGGGAGTCTTCACCCCACTATTTGAATGCCTTCAACTTAACTACAGAAAGCATAAAAGATAAACACTGCAAGCTGAACCTTTGTCCAACAGGTCCCATTTCATTGGGCACCTAGAGTAGGGTCTACTAGAGACCCAGACTCAGGCTCTAGAGGAGGGGAAATACTTTGCTACTTCCTACTCTCAACCTCATCTCAGAAGAGACTGCTGTCACAGCAGAAATTCAGAACACACCTCTAAGTACAGAGGAGCTGGATTGTAAACTCCCCAAGCAAAAGATCCAGGTCTGTCTTCAACTCTGTCATCATAGGCACTGGTACACAGCATGGTTTGGTTACTAGATGGCAAATGAATGAATAAATGAAAAAAAAATCAACCATGTAAAGAACCTTCTAGAAACATGCAACTAGCTGTAACTCTGCCATGCTCAGCTCTGGCACACAGCACGGTTCAGTTACTAGAAATGAAATAAATGAATGAGCATGTAAAGAACCTTCTGGAAACGTGCAATTAGCAGAGAAGAATCATGGAGGATGTGGATGAGGGTAGAGTTTATCTAACAGAGCACAGACTACAAGGGGCTCACTCCGTGGTGACTCTCACAGGTGTTCAGAAATAACAATGAGCGTTTAATTCAGATACTGCACGAGTCTCCCTTATGCAAGTCAACAATACAGTGGGTTCTAGTGTGTTTGCCAACACTACTATCTAATGTCAGAATGTTCACATTACCCCCTAAAGAACTGTGTCTTGCTGGGCGGTGGTGGCACACATCTTTAATCTGAGTACTCCAGAGGCAGAGGCAGGCAGATATCTGTGAGTTTGAGGCCAACCTGGTCTACAGAGCGAGTCCCAGGACAGGCTCCAGAGCTATACAGAGAAACCCTGTCTCAAAAAACCAAGGGGGAAAAAAGGTACTGTGTCTCCACTGGTTGGTATATCCTCCCCCAGGGATGGAGCCACCCACCCTGATTTCTGACTCTTGATTCCCTCACCTGGCTAGTTTGTAGATATGTAATCATTCAATATAAGGTTCTTCGTACCTGGATTCTTTCTTTTGACATAATGTCCTCACACTCACTCTTTTACCACATGTCATTCCTATGTTCCTTTTGATAGCTGACTAATAGTCTCTGGTTTGAATTTTAGTAGGGCTATGCTGGATCTATAGATCAATGTGGGAAGCCCTGTCATTTTAATAATGTTTAGTCTTCTGATCCAGAATTGTGGGGGAGTTTTCCATGTAGTTCTGTCTCCTTTAGTTTCTTTTAATGTTTTATACTTTTTAGTGTAGATGTTTTAAATATTCTTAGTTAACTTCACTATTAAGCATTTTATTCTTTGTTTACAAGAGTTTTTTTTTAAAACTTTATTTCTGGATTGTTCATTGATAGTGTGCACAAAGACAATTGATTTTTACATATCAGTCTGCATTGTATGAACTCATTAATTACAGTAAGGTGTGTGTGTGGGGGGGGGCGTGTAGGAGCCAGTGGTTGACTGAGGGTGAATCTCTTAATTGCCCTCCACCTTGTTTTTTGACACAGGGTCTCTCACTGAGCCTGGAGCTCACTGATTTAGCTAGACTGGCTGGCCAGTAAACCCCAGAGATCCTTGTGTCTCTGTTTCTCCAGCGTTGGGGTAACAGAAGGGCACCCCCATGGATGTTGGGGACCAAACTTAGATTCTCATATTTACTTTACCGACTAAACCATCTCCATGCCCTCACATCTTTACTTCAGGATTATTATGCTTTCTATTTCTTCATGAGTCATTTTTCTGTAATGTGCCTCATCTAGCAATTTGTCCATTTTGTCTATTGTCACTCATGAGCAAACAGTTGCTCATAGAATCCACTTATAATCCATCCTATTTATAAACCATTTCACTTTGGAAAGGTGGATCTTCCTATTTATGCTTTTTATTCTTATTTTGGGCCTTCTAAAGAACTAACCTTGATTTTTCTATTATTTTTCTATGCCCTCTCTTATTTCTGTTCCACTCTTCATGATTGTTGTTCTTACCTCTGTGCTACACATTCTTCATTTTTGTGCTTTTTAAGCAAGCATACAAAACAGTATTTATATATGTGTGTTTCAATATACTTGGTGTATATTTTCTCCCATCATGCTCCCCTGTTTTCCTTCCACTTCCTGCTGATCTCCTTCCTTCACTAACTACCTCTTCTGCTTCCATGCAACACACACACACACACATATGCATTTGCGTCTAGATGCTCTGTTTGAGTGGGAACATGCTATGTTTATCTTTTCCCCCTCCTTTCCTCTTGTTTTCCCTCTGTTCTCTTTAGACGACTTTCTTAACTACAGAGCATCCTTTCTATTTCCTGTCTTGAGTTCTTCTGTACTCTCCCAGTTTCCCTATTTCTACTTGCTTTGGGCTTAGCAACCCTTATCCGTTTCTCTGAGTAGAAGCAAAGCTATTGATTTAAGATCTTGCTTCTTCTTTTTTTCAAATGTGAATTTCTACCTACAAACTTCTCAGGGGCTTCTAAAATATTAATACAAGGTTGCGCTATTTAAATTCTGAGATGTTATCTAGGCTAAAATGAGAAACAGCACAGAGTTTAGAGTGATGTTTGTCCAGCTTTTCTGTAGACACTGAAACACGAGAACAGGGGTATCTTCAGGGCTGCATTCTACAGTAAGGGGCAGCAGCATCGTTTGTGTGTTCTGCTTCAGCTCTTCACCCCTGCATAAAAATCACTCAAGACTGTATTTTACAACCACATTGACATGGAGGTATAGATGACCCTGGGCCTATCACTGTTTATTCACTGATGCCCTACCCACTTTATGAGTTTAACAGAAATGAACACTTCCACACGCCTTGCACAGTGTGGTGGGCCAGACACTGCTAGTCTCTAAACCCAGCTGAATGCAGAGAGGGCCTCAGAGATAGACATGAGCACCCAGTTCCCTTGAGCCAGAGCTGGGAAACGGGTTGGCAAGAACAAGGCCTGGAATACAGTCATCTGGGGCCTGAGCCAGGGTCACTGTCAAGACTGTTGCCATGCGCTGTTTTTAGCATTCAGAAAGAAATAAGAATGTAATTGGGTGGGAGCTGTGCGTCTTCACATTAAATATAACAAGCCTCTTCTGTCTCCTCAGTCCTTCCCTCTGTAAAAGCTTGGGTTAGCTGAGACTGGGGAAGGAGGGAGAACCTTCAAATGAGCACCAGGTAACCCGGTTAGACTGTAGAGCAGTCAATAATGGCACAATGCACCACTGTTATTTAGGAATATCACCCCTGCTGGTCTGCGCCTACGCCAGTTCCTCTTGTCAGAAAGGCGAGGCAGCCATCCTTGGGGATTGATGGCTAGCTCTCAGGTCAGGAGAGTCCATTCCCAGGCAGACCCTCCAGGCAGCCCCACTCCCTGAAACTTGGGTAGGAGGTCACAGGGAGAAGCCCTCCAGACAGACAGAGTGCAAGACAGGATGAGTCTGTGCTTGAAGGCTTCCTTTAACATTTGGGGGATCTTGGAAGACGGAAGTATCAAGAATAGCCTAAACTCACACAGGACATCAGAGCCAGCAGGGGTTTAGAAGTCCAGTCATCTGAGGACTCCTTGGCATATCTCAGGTTTTATAATTCATCAAACAGTCACGGAGATCCCTTGGTTGGGGACTCTGCATCTCCACAAGTAAGGAGCTCACTGTAGAGTGATAGGAAGAAGCTGTAGGGCTTATAGCATCTAAATATCTAGATGGGGATAAGAAAATGCCACCCAGTGACAGCAAAGGGAACCTGCTGTCACCTACTCATGAGATGTTGAGGTCCCTAGAATCAGGAAAAACTATGGCTGTGGGGAAGAGGCTGCCCCACTAGAACAGGGTGTGTGCGGGCAGGGAGGGGGTTGTATCTCAGGTACAGACTTTGACTTTGGTCAACCCTCCACACAGAGGAAGGGAGTCAAGAAATTACACTCTCTGGCCCTCACTTCTCTCTCCATTCTCCATCCCCTATCTTTTGTTTCTGTGTCCCTCTCGTCCCCAACTAAAAACCGGAGGCCACATGCTTCAGTTTTACCAAATGCATTTAACAAGTAGTGAGCCCGCCCAGCCTGGGAGCTTGAGCTAGGAGCCTGGGTGATCAGGTCTAGATCAGGCATCAGAAGGGAGGAAATGGGTCAGTACCAGTCGGTGGAGAAGTGCCCTGCCTGGGCTGATGACTAGAGATTAAGTGAGCTCTGACCTTCTTATGGAGTGTGGTGGGAATGGGTGGGCTTTAGCACGGGCCTGTTTGTTCCCCGGGGAATGCAAAGAGCTGTGGGAAGGGATGGGAAAGTACACTTCCTGTGTGGCTTCAGAGGTGCACAGATTGATACGGAAGAGATTCGCTGATGCCGCCAAGCATGGGCTTTAACTAGAAGGGAACTGGAAGCTGCTGTGGTTTGGGCATCACATCTGTACAACTTAGCTCACAGCTGGAGGCATTGGCTTGGATGCTGTGAAATCATTAGGAGGAAGTGTTTTTCTGGGAGCAGGCCCTGAAGTGAATAGCCCACCCTAGCTTCCTGTGATATATAAGGGGATGAGGAGCCGTGTGGTCTGCATCCATACACTGTCCCGGCCGTGATGGACTTTTGTCCCTTCAAGCTGTGAACCGAAGTGGATTCTCCCTTCCCTGGCTTTTGACAGATGTTTGCCACCCTGATGAGAAAATCAAGAAACCCATACATCTTTGAACCATGGACTGTGGTGGTCTGCCCTTTTTTTTCACATACTGGGCTCACACTCTGTCACACACTGGGTCAGAGACCCAAGCGGTCCCAGGGGCCACTGGAGGGTCAGTGCACTGATCCAATGGGTATGTGGGAACCAAAGTCCAACTTCCTAAAAGGCCTGAACCCCTCTCAGTGTTGGGTTCCCTAAATAGTGGCACATCTCTACAGACTCAAAGGGGTAGGCATCGTCGACAAGCAGCATTAAACCCCCCATTATTTTATTCTGCTTTAAATTCATATGGTCAACTTTAGACTCAAATAAATTATGCTTCTGGTTGGTCTATTCATCTCAGAGTTGAACACATTCCTGAAAGTAATGGAAACTGGAATGTAAGGAAGCAAAATGAGTCTGATTTACTTTGGTGAAATGTTTTCCCTTTTCAAATGATTTATTACCGTTTGCCACTATTGAAACCTCTTTGGACCCTCTCATGGCTGGATTTGAGGGAAAAAATAGAGATTTTTTTTCTCTAGTAACAGAATTAGGTAAAGCATAGAAAAGACCCAACTCTGTAAATGTAATGAAAAACACCCATTCCCTTAAGAGCTCTTGTAATTGAGATTCAATTTCCCTTCTCCCCTGCCCCCGCTTATTAGAATCCCACGAGCATGGAGGTGGGGTTGGGGTCTTATTGCTGTCAGAGCTGGAGAGAGAGAGGCTTATGGGTTTTCCTGTATTTCTTTGTGCGTGTTCTGTAATAGTCCAGGGTTCTTTGGTCGGACATTCAATACGACTAGATTGACTCTTGGCAGAGTTGGAAAATAAAACACAATGCTGTATTCAAGGTTGTATAATACTTTAGTCTGGGCAGAGAGAAAGATAGAGATGTAGTTCTCATTTGTCGAGGTCTAGGATCAAGGCCTGAAGAGAAAGCCGGTAACTGCGAGTCCCCAGTAGTGGAGGGTTTTCCGCAGTTGTCCTCTTGCTTCCAGCTGTCTCTCCAAGCTGCTCAAGTACTCATTTCACACGTTCCAGCATCCCACCCATCCCACACATCTCAGCATCCCACCCATCCCACACGTCCCAGCATCCCACCCATCCCACACGTCCCAGCATCCCACCCATCCCACACATCTCAGCATCCCACCCATCCCACACGTCCCAGCATCCCACCCATCCCACACATCTCAGCATCCCACCCATCCCACACGTCCCAGCATCCCACCCATCCCACACGTCCCAGCATCCCACCCATCCCACACATCTCAGCATCCCACCCATCCCACACGTCCCAGCATCCCACCCATCCCACATATCTCAGCATCCCACCCATCCCACACGTCCCAGCATCCTACCCATTCCACACGTCCCAGCATCCCACCCATCCCACACATCTCAGCATCCCACCCATCCCACACGTCCCAGCATCCCACCCATCCCACACGTCCCAGCATCCCACCCATCCCACACGTCCCAGCATCCCACCCATCCCACACGTCCCAGCATCCGAGCATGCTTATGCTGTGCACTGGGGCTTCACATGCTTTCCCGCGGTGTTCAGCTCTGAAGGGATGCTGTGATAGGACTTCAGAGTCCGACGTTGTGCTCAGAGCCTCCTGTAGGCTCCTTTTTAGAGCCCCAAATTGAAAGGGACCTGGCACAAACCTCTGTTTTCATGGTTGCACTCCCTTGTGTATCATCTAAATAGATGCAAGGAACAAGGTGATCAAATGCCCTTTTGAGAGTGATAATAAGTCTTTCAAGAAGCTGTTCTTGGCTCCAGAGAGAAAACCTTCTCTCCAAGTCTTTGGGAAAATAACACACATCAAGGGGTCCCCCGAATCCCTGGCCTCTTGGCACCAGTACTGACATTTAAGAAAGGGACGTCAACTGGAAGAGCCCATTCATGTTCCTGTGTAGATTTTTCTCACTTGCCTTTGTACTGTTTTCCGCATTGTTTCAAACATTTCTTATTCCTACTTTGATTCTTCATCAGCAAAGAAGAGAGATGTGGCAATTGTTTTTTTCTTCTTGTTACATTTATAGCCGGGATTTAATTTTTTTAAAACATAGATAGATACCTTAGCAGAGTTTAAGTGGTGGGGGAGAGAGGAAGGGAGGGAGGGAGGGAGAGAGGGAGGGAGGGAGGGAGGGAGGGAGGGAGGGAGGGAGGGAGGGAGAGAGAGAGAGAGAGAGAGAGAGAGAGAGAGAGAGAGAACTGGCAGCTAGCAAGTCTTTTGAAAATCCGTTTTATTAAAAATAACCGCATGGCAGCAAGAATCTCTCTTCTTCATTCTCTGGACTCAGTGAAAAGCCAGACTGTAGAAATAAATGGCAAGCCTTGGAAAATCCTCTCTAATCAACTCAAAATGCTCAATCAGGTAAAACCTGCGTTTAGGAAAAAGTCCTGGACTATTAAGAAAGGAAAAAAAATACACATAAGGAAAGAAAGATGTAATACTTCACTCCCAAGGACCTGCTCAATTCAGGAAGAACGTTGTGTATGCCGACTCCCTGAAGACTAATGATGGGCAAGGAGCCCCTCTTCCGATGAATGCCACTATGCCTGGATGCATGTTGAAGGCACTTGAATGAATTTTCAAGACCTGGAGGCAATTTCATTTTCTAGATGCCTCCTTCCACCCCTAATTTCCTAACCGAGTCAATGGTGGATCACCGAGATACATGGTCTCAGGCTTCTCATTTCCTCCTGTTTCCCCGAGGCCACTTCCAATAAAGGAGAGAGTTAGGGAGAGCAGGAGCCTGGTGTAATCACTGCTGTCAAACGAAAATTCTGACTCCCACTAATTCACTGTGACCGATCATTGGGAATTCAAGAAATAAACGGAATCTACACCATTATTTTAAATTATTCTAGTAAGCCTCATGTTCGGGGGAGGGAAGGAGCCTGAATCTCTTCCCTTTGCCTGGGGGTATGGACTGAACCAATTGACTGGGGGAGGGGGTGTTTAGCACTTCCTTGGGGGTGATGGGGAGCTCTCCCACAGGGGTCCCAGCTTTGATCTATGGTTACAGCCCTCACCCCGTGCTTTCTAGGCCTCAGGGAAGGTTTGATTGAGTCAAAATGATGACTGTCACCGGACTTCTTTATGGTTTTGTGTTAATCACCAAGCCTGGATAAAATCACATATTGATTGACCTTAAATGAAATCTACTTTAACCTGGGAACTCCATTAAAAGAATAATTCAAGAGGCCAGCTCTGCTCCAGCTCATTGTTAACCTGCCTGCCCAGGAATTAATGATGCATACCCTTCCAGGAGACTCATAATTCCTAATGAGTTTAAATATTTATCTGAACCCCCCCGGAACCCGCTGGGTCCTTCCTCGGTAACCCGCATTTCATTCTGCCTCCCTCCTTCAAGGCGTGAGCTTTTGTTTCTTCTTCCACAGACTCAGCTTCGGTGCTGTTCTTCTGAGCACCCCGCTTTGGTAGGTGTGTTGTGGAGACAGTTCTGCTCTCCTTTCCCAGACTGTTTTCACCAGTGACTGCAGTGTTAGAAATTCACCAGGCCCTGGGAGCAGTCCATGAACGGTACCGAATGCTCTTTGATTTGGAGTGGGAGAGGGTACACCATAAACAGAATTAGCTACTCCAGGCTCGTTCTAGAAGAACCCAGGGTCATGGGGAAAGAAGTAAAACCCTAGGAACAAGGCCCGCTTGGGATTTGGGCTTTGCCTGGACACATGGCTTGGCTCATGTGATGACCTTCCCCTCACGCTAGGAAAGTGGCGTGAGACTCCTGGGCCTCGTCACAGTGTGGGCTGAGTCAGGTGCCTGGTCCACCAGCCTGTCATCTCTCTGTAGACTTAGAAGGGGGCGTGCACAACACTCATGTGGACAGTGACTGCCCTGAAGAGAGGGCGGCAGTCCTTCCATCACTACAAAAGACAGCTGTTTCAATGATTCATTGACAATGACCAATATGGGGCAGGGGAGAGAAGCCAGTCAATAAGACAGTCTATGAGAAAAGACAATGAATGCTTCAGGAAAAGGTGTATATGTGTGTGTGTGTGTGTGTGTGTGTGTGTGTGTGTGTGAGAGAGAGAGAGAGAGAGAGAGAGAGAGAGAGAGAGAGAGAGAGAGAGAGATGTGGGGGGCATTCCTTGTTTCAGCTCTGTCCTAGACAAGGCTCTGTTCTCTTTTTCTGCGTTCTCCCGTCACCCTGCACAAATCATAGTCACGGCTCTTGATACGCTTGTTTTTCACCTTTGATTTTCGCATCACTGGGGCAGAGGTTTCCTAGGAGTTGTCTTTGTGCTGAGGCATGCAGCAGGCACCAGATGCAAAAGCAAAAGTAGTGTCCCTCATGCTCAGGAGAAATACACATTCTGAAAACAACTTACTTGAGGAAGCAGAAGACTGGTTTGATGGGCACTGCTTGAAGACAGCCTGGGTGACAGCAGGGGTAGGGGTTGGGGTGGATGGAAGTCTTCAGAAAGCAGGTGGTTGAGGTGGGAGAACCTCTCTAGGCACAAACCCAGCCTAGAAATAGGGACTGAGTAGACAAGGAAGTTCTAGAAGAATCCAGAGTCATGGGAACAGAAGTAAAACCCTTGTGAAAGAGACAGAGTCAGCATCACAGAGGACAAAATGGATGACCTGGATGTGAACCTGAGCTGAGAGAAGGGAGACCATCTCTGGGGACAGCGGGCAGATGGCTGTGGAGCTTTGAGACACTTCCACCAAGTCGGAGGAGATGGTGGTTAGCACCCAGAAGTTTGATGTCGTGCTTCAGGCAAGAGGTGGGAATGGGCTATAGTTCTCCAACACATTTAGGGGAGGACCTAAGTCATAAGGACAAATTGAAAACTCTAGAAGTGTGAAGTTTGAAATAAAATGGGATCAAATGCACTGTGAGGAATGGAGTGGGCGTCTCCCTGTTCTTAGCCCACACCGTACTCTGTCCAGAAGAGGGAGGTACAGTCTGAGGGGTGAGTTGTTTGAGAGAGGAAGGAAAAACAGAATGGCCGAGGCCATTCCCTTCTTTATACTTTAGGGTCTTCCCATTTGACTTTTGGAAAGTCCTTCCCACCCGTGTCATTCTGCACAAGGCTCTCCTCTTCTCCCACGCCCTTCTTCCTTCCTTATTTCATCCAACACTCTTAGAGCACCTATTAATTTTATTTATGTGGGAAGAGAAGTCAGGGCTGGAGAGATGGCTCAGTGCTTAAAAGCACTGGCTACTCTCACCAAGGATTCAGGGTCAGTTCCCAGCACCCACATGGCAACTCAGAACCATCCATAACTCCAGTTCCAGGGCATCTGACACCCTCTCCTGAAATCCACAGGCACCAGGAATATGTGTATTGTACATACACATGTGCAGGCAAAACACACACACACACACACACATAAATAAATAAATAAATAAATAAATAAATAAATAAATAAATAAATAAAAGCGAGGTGGGGATATTTAGGCTCATAGTTTGAAGGATACAGTCCTCATGGCACAGTGGCTAGGGAGGTGGGACCTACATCTGTCACTTCTCACGTTTTAATGATCCGAGAAGCAGAGAGCTCAGGCCAGCACCAGAAGCAGACACTACAGTCGGCCTACCCCAGCAAGCTACTTTTCTTAGCTGGACTGCATTTTGCAAAGGTTTACAACCTTTTCTATAAGAAAACAAAATACTCAAACACACGAAATGAAGGGGAGAGCATGTCACACTCGAGCCATCATATCTTGTCCTTGGTCCCCACAGACTCATGGAAATCAAATAATTGAAAAGAGCATTTAGTTTTGCTGACCTCATTCCCTATATTCCTTGGGTTCTGAGGTGCGTATTGAAAAGACAATAAAGACACAGGTGAATGTACAATCCCCATCAAGTGACGAAAACGACTAAGAGCTATGAGATTAAAAAAAAAACAAAACAAGAAAATAACTTTAGCGGGGTGGGGGGTGGTGGGGTTGGTGAAGGGCAGGACTAAAGCCTTATCAGGGAAGGAAACTGAAGGTCACCTGGATGAAGTGGCCTTGAAGCAGACCTGAAAGAGGTTGTAAGAAGGCTTTGTAGTCATCCACTGGGGAGGATCATCCAGGCAGACAGAAGAAGATGTTGCCTGTTTGTAGTGTCGGGGGATCAGGATGTTGGAGCTTATAGAGCAAGGCAGAAAGAGGATTGCCGAGGTGGTAGAGGCGATGGTGGTGGTGACAACTGTGATGGTGAGGGTGATGACGGGAGTGGAGATAGTGGTGATAGGAGAGGTGGTGATGGCGGTGGTGGAGGTAACGGTGGTGGTAAATGTGATGGTGGTGTTGGGGGTGGTGTTGGAGGTGATGGTGGTGATAACAGTGGGCATGGTAATGATGGTGGATGTGATGGTGGTATTGGAGGTGATAGTGGTAGTGGTGGAGGTGGTGGTGGAGCTGGTGATGGTGGTGGGGGTGGTGGTAGTGGTAGTGGTGGAGATGGTGGTGAAGTTGGTGATAGTGATGAAGATGATGGTGGAGGTGGTGATGGAGATGGTGGTAGTGGTAGAAGTGGTAATGGAGATGATGGTGGAGGTGGTGATGGTGGTGGAGGTGGTGATGGTGATGATGGTGGAGGTGATGATAGTGATGATGGTGATGGTGGTGATGGTGATGGTGGTGGAGGTGGTGACAGTGATGATGGTAGAGGTGGTGATGGTGATGGAGATGATGGTGGTGATGGTGATGATGGTAGAGGTGGTGATGATGGTAGAGGTGGTGATGGAGATGATGGTGGAGGTGGTGATGATGGTGGAGGTGGTGATAGTGATGATGGTGATGGTGGTGATGGTGATGATGGTGGAGGTGGTGATAGTGATGATGGTGATGGTGGTGATGGTGATGATGGTAGAGGTGGTGATGGTGGTTGAGGTGGTGATGGTGATGATGGTAGAGGTGGTGATAAAGATGATGGTGGAGGTGGTGATAGTGATGGTGGTGATGGTGATGATGGTGGAGGTGGTGATGGTGATGATGGTGGAGGTGGTGATGGTGATGATGGTAGAGCTGGTGATGGTGATGATGGTAGAGCTGGTGATGAAGATGATGGTGGAGGTGGTGATAGTGATGGTGGTGATGGTGATGATGGTGGAGGTGGTGATGGTGATGATGGTGGAGGTGGTGACAGTGATGATGGTGATGGTGGTGATGGTGATGATGGTAGAAGTGGCGATGGTGGTTGAGGTGGTGATGGTGATGATGATAGAGGTGGTGATGAAGATGATGGTGGAGGTGGTGATAGTGATGGTGGTGATGGTGATGATGCTGGAGGTGGTGATGGTGATGATGGTGGAGGTGGTGATAGTGATGGTGGTGGAGGTAGTGATGGTGATAGTGGTAGTCGTGTGAGGGGGTGCATTCATGCCTACACCTGTGTGACTAAGAGAATCCTATAGTTTATGAGAGAACCTTGTGTTTCCTTCTGAGGTTAATGAGGATACATCACACAGAGCATACTCTGATGTTTGCCACCCTTTGGAGTGATTCTGTGTTCTTTTCTGCCCGCTTCCCATCCTGCACACAGTCTCCATGATGGTGGTTATTTCCTACACCTCCTTGCTTGTTGGCTTCCCAACCCCTAGAATGGCCCTGCACACAGATTCAATGCTGAAAAGTCACTTTAGTGACAGAAAAACAAAACAAAACAAACAAAATGAATGGAACAGAAGCCAGGAACAGGCAGAAACCCTGATGTGGAAAGGGAGACAGAGTAAAGGAGAATCAGCTAGTTTAATGAACTTCTAGTGGTGCCCTAGTGTGGACTCCCTAAATTTTATGGGGTCCTAGAGCTGTCTGGACCCTGAAGCACCCAGTCCTGAGACCAAAGTGAATCTTGAGTTATCTTGTGTACATCCTATCTGATGGTCTTTCTGTGAGTCTAGGAACTAAATCTGCCCAGACTCATCCACAGCAGCCTCCAGTTCCATCCTTGAATTCACAATTCCTAAAACAGTGGTTTTCAACCTGTTGGTGATCACCCCTTTGGAGTCACAAAATAGATGTCCTGCATATCAGAAATTTTCATTATAATTCATAGCAGAAAATTACAGTTATGAAGTGGCAAGGAAAACGCTTTTATGGTTGGGGGTCACCAAACATGAGGAACTGTGTTAAAGGGTCACAGCACTGGGAAGGTTGAGAAGCACTATTCTAGAAGATTTCATTTTCTTTCTCATCCTTGTATCCCAGGGATTTAAGCCAATATTTGACAGGAAGTAGATGTGAGATGTGTGCCCAACGTTTATCAGATGTCTGACTGGGTAAGATGCTGAAAATCCACACTATGGAAAGATTAAGATGGAGAGATAGGCAAAAAGATTAGCAGGGAATACAAACTGAACTGAAGGATTTGGTTTTGTTTTAGTCTTAGGGGTGGCAGGATCTACTTCAGACAAGGCAGGACTCAGAGGGTGAAAGAGTTATTAAATAGAATAAAGAGGGGACTTTTACATAGATAAGGGGTATAATCATGCAGAATTTATAAATGGCCAGCACAGGCAACGTGTCAGGTAAGATGCAGCATCTACTCCTAATTGAAGGATGGAGAAAAATCTCTTTGGAAGTGTTAGCTAAGTCTGGATAATCAATATGGGACAGCCACACTCATTGGTGGCCATGGAAGTGTTTCCCCTGTAACCAAGAGACTCCGAGGCTCCCTGGCAATGTCGAGAGCGACCTGAAAGCCTCTCAGGCAATCACTGTTGAAGAAAGTATGTAGAGTATATATAATTATGTACAATAGACAGAAGGCTACTGAAAACATTTTTGAGGAGACTAAAATAACGTTTGAGCAAATAAGAGAGCCAAACACCTTTCTAGAAGAAAAGATCTAAAGAAGTTTGTGAAAATGCCAATTCCCCTCCAATGAATTGATCATCTCCAGTCACGGCCTTTGGGTTCATGTTTTCTCTTGAAATGTGACCAAATGATGCAAACATCTATTTGAAAGAATCAGTGGGGGAGACCAAGTAAGCAAGAGGGTTGCAGAAGTAGTTCCCAAAATGTTGGTCCTGGAGTTACATCGGAATCAGACAATGGATGGCTTTGTCTGAGGGTAAACTTGCTTTAAATCCTTGGTGTCTGCGATCAAATTGCTCTTGAGGAGGAAGGTGGCACTTTGTGTCAGAATCAGACCCCAGGACCCATTTCTTTCAATTAGGCCCATCTCACAGCCCACCCAGTGATGGGCTCAACCCATCAATGGACTAGTCCTTTGTTGACGTTAGAATATCCACAGTCCTGTTGCCCATCAGAACCACCAGCTGGGGAACCAAGGCTTCAACACCTGACCTTTTGGGGAGACAGTTCACAGCCAAACAATTGCACACTTAAAACCATTCAGAGACCTAAAAGAGGAAGGGTAAGGGACCCTCAACGTTTGGTGTCTTTCCAATCTTGACAGTTTGGCAGATAAAGCCCTTGACTTATATTGATTGTCAACTAGACAGGGGGCAGAATTAACCTGGAGTCAGATCTCTGGTCGTGATTATGGGGAAGCTTCTAGATTAGGTTAACTGGGGTGGGAGGAGCCACCCTAACTGTGGGAGACACCATTCTCTGGCCTGCTGGACTGTATGAAAGAGAGAGTTGAGCTACACATACCCTGATGTGATGGTGCAACACTAAGGAGCAGAGGCAGGAGGATTAAAATCAAGGTAATCCTCTCATCCTCGTTTATGTAATGAGGCCAGCCTGAGCTACATGGTAACCTTCAGAATGGCTATGCTAACTGTACAGAAGTTCATTGAGATATACAGTCTTTGGGGCTGGCTAATTTTGCTGTCTGATTTTTTTCATTTGCATGATTTTTTATACTGAGGTTTTAATGTGAAAAGAATTTTAAGTTAAATTTATTTATCTTTAGATTTGTTTATTATAAATATATACATATATATGTGTGTGATTATTTTGCCTACATGGATGTATGTATAAGCACATATGTGTCTGGTGCCTATAGAGGTCAGAGAGGGCATCAGATCCTGTAGAATCAGAGTATATATGACTGTGAACCACATGTGGGTGCTGAGAACCAAAGTGGTTCTCTGGAAAAGCAGCCAGTGTTCATAACTACTGAGGGGGACACCTCTCTAGCTCTGAATTTTAAAAAATTATAAACGTTTTATGGTAAAATTCATTCATAAAATTGACACTAAATTTTGACTCATTCAAAAAGAACCAGTCACAAAAGGATAACAAAAAGAACCTCCAATATAGTTGGCTAGCTTCCCCACTACAAACTCCTCCAAACATTCTAAATAAAAACACCATGAAAATAAGTTAAAAATGTGTGACTTAGTTGGCTGTATGGAAGTGAAAAGTGTCTTCTTCAGAAGGAAAACCATGAAGAAATTTTAAAAGCATAACTGATGCAGAAAAGCATAAATTTTGTCTTTGTATACAAAGGTCTCAATGAACAAAAAGATGGATCTCCATTCTTTCGGACCAGGGAGCAGAGACATAAGCACAACCTTATCAAAGGAGCTCGATTTGGCCACGATCAAAGGGATCAGTAGAACCAACCGTGCTTGTTCCTTCCAGTTGAAGAGACACGGTTCTCTGACCAAAGCATCTACCTGCTACTCTCTGCATGAATGGGAGAGTATATGGTGTCAGCGTGGCGATCTGTTCCTCTGGTCACTTTGAGGCATGAAGCTGAAATGGGAAAGGGGGTGGATGGATGAAGGTTTCCCCAGGAGAATGAGTGATGTTGATAGCTGAATAAAATGTTTATGAACAGCGTTGACTTAAAAGTAGGACTTGTGGGTTTTCTGTTTCTCTCCCTCCCCCATTTCTCTCTCTCTCTTTATGTGTGTGTGTCTGTGTCTGTGTGTACACATACATGCATGTATGTGAATTTGTTTGGAGGACAGAGGTTGACATCAAGGGTCCTCATTAATCATTTTCCACCTTGCTATCTAAGGCAGGGTCTCTCATTGAGCCTAAAGCTAGACTGGCTGGCCAGTGAGTTCAGGACTGCTCATTGAGTCCCACACTCTTTCCATCTCCCCAGTCCTAGGATTCCAGGCACGCAGGACTGTGTTCAGCCTTTTACGCGCATGTGGAGGGATGAAAGCTCCCGTGACAAGTGCTTTACAGACACCTCCTGTAGTAGTTTGAATGTAATCAACCCCCATAGGAAGTGGTACAATTGGGAGGTGTGGCCTTGTTGGAAGAAGTGTGTCACTGTGGGGCCAGACTTTGAGGTCTCTTCTGCTCAAGCTTTGTTAACAGAAGTTTCTGTCTCGCCTGGTTCTGCAGCCGTTTAGTCCCAAAGAAACACACAGAGGTCTATGTTAATTATAAACGGGTTGGTCTATTAGCTCAGGCTTCTTATTAACTCTTACATCTTAAATCAGCTCACAATTCCAGTGAAGCGTTCTCATCTTTCTTCCCCTTGGTATGGGTGATGACTGCAGACTGATGCTTTCCTCTTCACAGAATTCTCCTGTCCTGATCACCACGCCTATACTCCTGCCTGGCTACTGGCCAATCAGTGTTTTATTAAAGCAATATAAGTGACAAATCTTTACAGGGTACATGACCATTGTCCCACAGCAAAGCTTCCCTCGGTGTGGCACTCAGACCATTTTCCTGTTGCCTGCAGGTTGTAGGACTCCCAGCTACTTTGCCACATCTGCCTGCATACTGCCATGCTCCTTGCTGTCACAAAAATGGATGGAACTTCTGAAACTATAAGTGAGCCACCCCAATTAAATTTTTTCCTTTATAAGAGTTGCCATGTTCATGGTGCCTCTTCATAACAATACCTTCCCTGCCTGTGTTGTATTCCATTCTTTTAACAAGATCTTGCTATGTATTCATGGCTGTCCTCTTCACCGTGTAGCTCAACCTTGGTCTTTTGGTTAGAAACAGAGAAACCTTACTGTAACAGCATCTACTTTTTCCTTTATGATATTGTCCCAAAGAAGCTGGTCAAGGGGATTAAGAAATAAGGAGGTTGGGCTGGCAAAATGACTCAGTGGGTGTTGTAGTTAGGGCTTCTATTGCTGTGAAGAGACACCATGACCATGGAAATGCTTCCAAAGGAAAACATTTAATTGGGACTGACTTAGAGGTTCAGAGGTTTAGTCCATTATCATCATGGCAGGACATGTCAGCATGAAGGCAGACATGGTGCTGGAGGAGGAGCCAAGAGTTCTACATCTTGGTCTGCAGGCTGCAGAAGCAACTGTGTATCACACCAGGCATAGCCTGAATATGAGAGACCTCAAAGCCTGCCTCCACAGTGACACACTTCCTCCAACAGGGCCATACCCACTCCAACAAGGCTACACCTCCTTAAAGTGCCATTCCCTAAGGGCCAAGCCCTCAAGTACATAAGTCTAGGGGGGGGCCATACCAATTCAAATCACCACAGTGGATAAAAGGTGCTTGCCTTGCAAATCTGATGACCTGAGTTTACTCCCCAGAACTCATGTAAAGACAGAAAGAGGAAACCAACTCCACAGAGTTGTCCTCTGACCCCCACACACGATTCCTGTAATGAGTTGCCCATACATGTAGTCTTCACACACACATATACACACTAAATAAGTAAACAAACAGATAAGGAGGTGGTCTAAGCATCTATCATGACTAGAAGAAAATGATCAACTCTCTCGATTGAGCACTGACACCCTTATGAGAACTCGTGATGATGGATGTTAAGTTTAAACTCTTAGCTTCATTATTTCAGAAACCCCCTAAAAAGGAAAAAAAAGTTCTATTTCTCCTGAACATGCACACGGTGGGTAGATTTCTTTGTTGAACTTGGCCATAAGCAAAACCACATGGAATGTGAAGAATTGGTTTGAATTAAGTGACAGAACCCATAATTTATAGGGAGCTACCAAGGAATTTAGGCTTGAGGTCAAACAGATGGCCTTGTTAATAGACATATGGTGCCCAGTATTTCCCCGTGGTCAGTGTTCTGGAACCAGCCAGGCTGGGCTGTGAAGTTCATCGGGAAAGACAAAGGACAGAACTCTCCTTCCCAATTGGGAGTGACAGTGGTGTGATGTCAACTCTTATTACCCAGTTAGAAATTGATTATCAGAAGGACTTTCTGTCCCATCTATCTGCCTTGAGCATCTTCACCGTGCATTATTCTTTATGGATCTTAAATGCACAGGCTATTAAAGTGGCTGACTGTGCTTATAAAACAACAGGGGGCCAGGAAGGGGTTCCTGAGATGACTTTGGTATGAGGCACATAGAGCCAGGCAGGATCAACGTGAGCTCTAAATTTTCATTACGGGGCCTCACTTTCCATCTTAATTTATCATCTTAGAGTCTATCCAGAGTAGGCACGAGGATTTCAGCCACCAGTGTGGCTAGTGGGAATGTGGGATCCCATCACGCTGAAGATATTCATTTGTGATCTTCCTGGTAGGTCTCAACAGAGACTTTGTGGAATGACAGAGAGCGCTCTCAAGCCTTCATCTACAAATTAGAGTCAAATCTAGTGGAAATGAGGAAGAAGCTTAATTTCTTTAAAGGTATTCTCATTAGTTTTCACATGGATATCTATTTCCTGGGAGATTAAGGTCGTGGGGCAAAATGACTGCTAAGTCACGGGTTTATTTAAAGTAAGTGAGACTAGACACTTGGAGAGATTTTAAGACCTGAGTTTTAGCAAAGAGTAGACTGGGACATCCTATGCTTCTCTAAATGTAAAGAAAAAAGGTTATAAAAGGATCCATGCCTGGTGGTGCATACCTACAGTCATGCCACTTGGGAGGTAGATGTGAGGATCAGAACTTAGAGGGCAGCCTGGGCTACATAATGAGTTAGAGGCCCTCCTATACACAAAGGATAAGGAAGCAGAGATGGAAATCAGAGAAGCATCACCCTTCACGATAGCCACAAATAGCATAAAATATCTTGGGGTAACTCTAACCAAGGAAGTGAAGGATCTATTTGACAAGAACTTTAAGTCTATGAAGAAAGAAATTGAGGAGGATACCAGAAAATGGAAGGATCTCCCTTGCTCTTGGATTGGGAGGATCAACATAGTATCTAAGCTATTCTGTCAATACGAGAGCTTCCTAAAGTTTCCACTGTCCCTCACACATCTGAGAAAACTCTGAATGTGATCTTTTCCCATCATTTCTCCGGGACACTCTATTGCCACTGTGCATTCCCAATGCTTCTCTGTCGTTAGCATGTTCAGAACTTGAGGGCACAGATGGCCCCCACGAGGGGTGGCAGGTTCAGTAAACTCAGTGTTGTTGGCGGCCTAACAGTACAGAGCTGCTCTTACCTGTAGCTGACTTTTCTGTCACACTGGGAATCTGTAGGTCTTGTCTCATGGTGGCTGCATCCACAGGAGCAGCATAGCTGCCCAGCTCTGTCGCACAGGTAGGAAGACTGGCTGCATCATCCATAGAGGCCTGCACAGCCCTGCCCCTGCCCTCCTCTGACTCCTCAGCCCCACCACACAGATGCTCGGGGCATGTCAATCATTCGGATCTCCGTTTGTCTGTGTTGGAAGAGGTGACTCAGCTCTTGGGCTATTGGCAGTTGTTCAACAAATTGAATTGCTCTCACCGTCTTGGTGGGCACTTGGAAAAGTGGTCTTGGGCCCTTCTGATAGAAGAGTTGTTTATTTTTATACGTACGAGTGTTATTTTGATATGTACAAGTGTTTTGCCTACGTGTATGTATGTGTACTACAGGAATGCTTGGTGTTCTTAGAGGTCTGAAGAAGGTAGCAGAGCTCCTGGAACAAAAGTTACAGGTGGCTGTGAGCAGCCATGTGGGTTCTGCGAAGGTACTTGCCTTGAAACCACAGGGCATCAGGGTAGCAGTTCAAGTCCCAGAACCAGTGTAAATAAAGTCTGAGTCTTTGGTAAGGGAGGGAGGGAGGGAGAGAGAGAGAGAGAGACCACTGCAAGGGATAGATAATCTTAAGCATTTCTAGGCTGGTGACATTTTCACTGAGACATGAATAATGGAAAGGAGTTGAGGATGCCAGTCACGTTTATTCAGAAAGAGCATCCCAGACAGAAGGGAAACAGGTATGAAAGTCCTGAGGCAGGGGCATGCTTGGTATTGTTGGGGATTAAGAATAAAACCACCGTGGCCAGAGAAGTGAACAAGAGAAACAGGTGAAGGAAGTGGGTGAGGAACCCGATACCACAGGGCAAGGCAAAGCTTCTGGAACCTTTTTTGATGACTGTATCATCTTCTCTGTTCACAAGGCAGGCTCTTAACCAAGACTTAGATTTGGAAGGAAAGATAGGATGGGATCTAAGAGTCAGGCATGTTCTTCAGGAGCTTTTAAACCAACCGAATATACAATATCCTCATTGATATATTAATATGACTACAATTTATAGGAAATCATTATCAGTAATTATTACTGTATCGAGAAAAGTAATTGCTAGCACAATTTTGGGAAGCACTTGGCTCCACATAGCTCCTTCCCTATTGTCTGTCTTCTGATAAAAATTCCACAATGCCCCAGAGAGGTGGGGAAGTCAAACTTAATCTAATAAAGGTCGCTCTCACGTCCCTCCTGCTCTGTGACACACCATTTACTGAATCATCTATTGTTGTCCAAAGAACAAAGACGAACCTTGACAATCAAGGGAATGATAAGGTTCATTTGAAAAGTGGGGAGGAAATTCCGAAAGTGTTGGAGGCCAAGGGCAGAGTCCTGCCCGGAGATCAATAGCTGTCCACAATGAGGAGGGAGGAGAAGGAATAAGCATGATGGATGATTCTGAGGGATGGTGTCCTGCCAGGCAGCCAGTGTGGCGGCCCGGTGAAGAGCTCCCCACTGGAATCAGATATGAGCATACACCTCTGCTCTCTGCATCACATGACCTGTGAACACCTCAGCTGACCCTCTGCAGGATCGTGGGGGCCAGTTTGTCTGCAGGGTTTCCAGGAGCATTGGAAGAGAGCGGGAAATGCTCCAATGAGGACCACACAGCGCCAGCCTTGTCTCCATCCTCCTCTTTCTTTGATCAAGTTGAGCAAAATCACTGAAGGCAGAGCGGTGCACCTAGGAGCCTATTAAAGCTTTCCTCCCTCAGATGGAGACGATGGAAATTAGAAAATCCTTCCCCCCAAATTATTTAGTGTAACAAAGACACCCATTGGGCTCTTCTTTGCCTCACACCATTGCCAGCAAAACGAGTGCCTTCCAACTTAGGTTTAAGCTCAGTTTAATTATTCATGAATACTCAGAGGAATGTTCCCCATATTAAAAACCCATCACAAGGAATTCATGATTATGACTGGAGGTACTGGATAGCATGGAGCACTCTACGGGCTGCATTGTCTCTTCTGTCCGTCAACAAGCACCTCCAGACTTTCGGTTGAAATGTTTTGGTTTTGTTGGGTGTAGGCGCAGAGTCGGAATCTGAATGGTTGGAGCTGAGCCATGGGGAGAGTGATGGCTGGACTATGCAAGTTACAAAGTGTCAGGTGGGATGCAGGACATAAATAGTGATAATAGGGTTCTGAGCACTAGGAAGATGCCTCGGAAGACAATGTCCCTCTGTTTGTCACACTGTTAAGAGAATAAATGGCTTACGGTCCAGTTCTCAGTTGAAGACAGTGAAGCCTCTAAGGGTTAACTGTTCTTTAAGGGTTTTTCTGTCAAGAAGGGTATCAGCTAAAAAAATCCCAAAGGAGGTCTACCCGCCAAATGTCTATATTCTCACTAACCATCTACCATTTGCAATGCATGTATAATCTATGCTTTTATCTTTATTTATATAGATCCAATATCTTTCTACTTACTAAATACCCATCATTTAAATCCATCTAATATCCATCCACCATCCATCCAATATCCTCCCACTCACTAAACACCCACCATTTACAGCCATCAGTAATGCATCCTGCCATGCATCCATGCATCCATCTAACCATCCACACGTCCATCTAATAGCTATCTATGACCTCTCCACGGATGAATCTATTTGTCTTCTCCTGTGTCTACCAACACCTTCTTCCACATCTCCAATTAATCAATGAAGCAATTTGTAGCACCCTCATCCCCTTTTCTCTTCATTGTCAGTGCTGAAACCTAGACCAATGCATCATCTTCTGGATGTCTGTGATGGCTTCCTATCTAGCCTATCCTTTCCTACTTTTTATTGTACAGTTCATTTTTATGACAGCTACGGAGACCATCTTCTCATGATGTCCCATGACTCCTATGATTGAAGCCTTTGGTGTGCAGACACCTTTATAGTACTGCTTCCACATAGGCCAGCCTGGACCAGTGCCCTCAGGATTGTTCCTTTCTCTTCCACCTTCAGACGTAGGCTGAATACCACTTCCTCAGTTGCTGCCAGTGGGTGTAGCCGTGGCACTGGTTTTGACTAAAGAAGTTATGGAGAGCTGGTCAGGCCTCATGCTGCTTGAGCTGCATCCCCTTTCTCCCATGGCAGTGGACTGGAAGCCTCACCTAGATCTGGTGCCATCACAAGATGGTAGGGGCTCAGCTGACCACTTTACCAGATGCAGCACTCAGGAATGTGGACCCTGCATGTCCTCTGAGCTGCCCAGTGGAACTGACCCTGTAATCCCGAGAACATAAGCATGAAAGACCTAGCCCCACCCCTCATTGGTGGAGGTGAGCCAGCCCCAAAGTTATGAGCATGGGAGATCTTTCCCCCACTACTCGTCAGCAGTATGGACTGGTGAGAGATGCATCCCCCTTCCTCCTTGTGCCTCACTGCCTGTAACAAACAAGGGAGCTGACCCTCCTCTTACCAACTGCAGCAGTCAGGAAAGTAGACCCTGTTCCTCACGTGGGCAGCACAGTGGAGCTGATCCTGTTGGCAGAGGTGTAGCTGAGACAGTCCTGAGGGGATGAGGGTGGCATAGCTCCAGATCCCCCTCATCTGCCATGTGGTGCTGAGGGCAAGAGATGGATGCCCCCCGCCATGGTGGGTGAGGAAGCTGACCTTCCCCCGTACCAGCTGCAGTACTCAGGAAAGTGAGCCTGGCACTTCATCTGGGCAGCACAGTAGAGCTGGCCCTGTTGAAGAGGTGTGGGTGAACCAGCCCTGGCGCTGTAAATGTGGGAGACAAGTCCCCATTGCTAATCTCTCATGTGGTAGCAAGAGCGGGGAAGCGATCCCCCCACCTCCCCACCCCCACCTATTGATGCCTGAGGCAGTTGGAAGAGCTGGCCCTGCTGTGATAAGAGCTGGAGAGCTGTCCCTGCCCCTTATCAGCTGCAGCACTGGGGAAGTGGCCCCACACCTGTCTGAACATCTATGGAGAGCCCAATGCTGGCTCTCCTCCTAGCACTGGGGAAGTGGCCCCACACCTGTCTGAACATCTATGGAGAGCCGAATGCTGGCTCTCCTCCTAGCTGCCTACCTGCTTTAGAAGGAATTCCAGGCTGGAGTCCAAGGCAAAACAGGATTGATAGTTTTCTGAGTGTGGTTCATTATAAACAAGTTAGAAGACATCTTGAGGTCAGGGGCCAATCATCTCTATGCCTAAAGGTTCCCTAGCATATATGTGAATGACACAGGGAGCTGGGCACTTAGACTGACCTCTGAACACAGGTCAGTACCATCCCTGTTTTGCTCAAGGCTATTCCACAGCTCTTCTGAGCTACCCAGAACAAAGCCAAGATCGGTACCATAATCTTGGGGGTGTCACAGCTCTTATCCTTCTAGGGAAGCTGCACAGGAGGATACTACTTTATAGGCTAGTGTGCAGGGGGCATAGCTTTCTACTCTCTATCCAAAACTGCATTAATCTGTCTTCCATCTTTTCATATAAAGTTTGGCCTATAATTGTTTCTTTGCTGGGTCTTTATCTGGCTTTGGTATCAGGGTAACTCTGGCTTTGGATAAAGAGTCTGGTATTGTGTCTTGCCATTCTAGTTTATGGATTAGTTTGAGAAGCATTGGCATCATTTTTTTTTTGTTTTGTTTTGTTTTTTGTTTTTGTAGCAATCTGCTTGTATTCAGCAGTGAATTTATCTGGACTGGATGTTTGATAGTTGGAGAACTCTTTTTGTAATTAAAACTTAAACCTCATTGGGTGCCACTGAAAATAGCAATATTAAGCTAATTAAGTCAGTCTCAGAAAGACAAACCATCACAATTTCTCTCACTTGTGGGTCAAAGATACTACATAGGTAATAACACCATCTATGTATAAATGATAAGAAAGTAGGATCAGAAGTATCTAGGGGAACAAAGAGAGGGGGGGAGAAGAGAAAAGGGAGGGGAGCTGAGGGTGTGGAGGGGACTATACTAAAGTCCATTGCACACTGGCACGGGAATTAGTCTATGGGATCCCCATTTAATGAGATAAACAATTTTTAAAAGTCTAAATCACTTAAACATTATAATTATAGAACTAAATCTCAAAGCAAGAATTGTAGCCAGTGTATTGGTTAGCATCTGCTGCTTAACAAATTATCCCAAAACTTAGTGGGGTGCAATAACAAACAATTCTTATCGTAGAGTCTGTGTGGGTCAGGGGTGAGGGAGTGGCTTAGAGGCATAGTTCTGACTCTCTTGGGAGGTGCCATTACAATGGTACCCAGGCTTACAGTCATCTAAGGACTAGACTAGGTTTACAAGAGCCACTTCCTCTCTACACCACTGGTAAACCTCTTTAGATCTTCCCCAACCTTTTTTTTTTTTCTTTTGCTGTCTCCAAATGCTAAATACCTGAGAGGAGACCAAGGCAACAACATCTCCAGGGCAGACCCTTTGGGTCTCTCCTATCTAGTTGTCTTCCCATTTTGCCTGTGTCTGTATTCCCTGCATCTCATAACATGACTTTTGAGCTGGGCTATCAGTCTAGACTCGGCATTCATTCTTATTCTTATCTGTTGTACCTTGCTGGACATTTCTCAAATACACTGTCTATGAACTATGTACGTGTGCGGCCTTAAATGCATTCCTCCAAAATAGTCAATAACAATGGCTTTGCCACTCAACAGTATCCTCCCAGACTCACTTATCCACTCCAAGTAACGTTCACCCTATCAATGTGACACCATCCATTTCCTTCCCAATTGTGGCATGATTGCCAGGTGTTTTCACAAAGTAAGTCATTATTCAAAGCCCCAAACCAACACAGAAAGCTAAGATAAGGAAGGGCTAACCCAGCATGAGCAGCGAAAACACTCACTTAATCCTGACTCTTCCGCCCAAGTCTCCCAGGAAGATTTGTAGCATAAAGTGCATAGATTTGTCTGACTTTGCACCATCAAATGCTAACGAGCATGGCCTAAGAACGTCTGCACGGTCAGGTGATGCTCCCCAGAAGACGCAGCCACCACCGTCTACCTTTCTGCCCATGACTCCTCCATCCATGACCACCACCCTGAGACCTGGAATTTTTTTCTCTCTCATAACTTGGTAATGCTGCTGACAGTGGCACATCGAGCCTCTGGCAAGCTGGGCTATTTGCTGTTGCCATCTCCACTGATAAATTGCCCAATTTTCTTAGCAAATTTAGCAACAATAACAGTTTTCTGCTAGCAAAATAACCTTTCATTTTATCTTAAAAAAAATGAGATGGAATAGAAACGGATGGTAGAGGTTTTAGGTCTCCTTCAAAAAGAAAACCAAGTTCCTAATTTTCGGTTTTCACCGAAAACTGTGGGTGGGGAACTGGTTTTTCGTGCCCAGTAAATAAAACGACTGTGTTTTACATTCAGCCTATTGCTGCCCTTGGATTTCTGCCTCCGTCCTTTATATAGAAAAAGAACTTTTGTCACATTTTATAGTTTCAAAGGGGGAATGCATTGGATTAGTTTTCTTTAGACATTTTTTTTTTTATAGAAAAAAACCCACCAAGGTCTCATGTCACCCAGACTCATCTGTGACTTGCCAGCTAGTTGAACATGACCCTGAACTTTTGATCCTCCTGCCTCTCCCTTCTAAGTTCTGGGATTACAGGCCTGCACCACCATGGCCAGCTTCCTTCAGAAGTTCATTTTTAGTTCCGTATTTATCCCCCTGCAATGGGAAGGCTGTACCTCACTTCTTGTGAGCCCAAGTTTATGGATTATAGTGCTCAGTGGAACATATTATAAGAATTTCTACTTAATCCATCAAAAACCGGGAGGCCTATTTTTAACCGAAGTCCCAGATGAAGGAAATGATCTGATTTCAATGTTGGTTATCAGCCTCTGCCAACCGGGGAGGAAAGTGGATAAAAGGAGACAGGGGAAGGCAGCTTGGACAATCCTAGCATCCATCCCCACCCAGCCCTGTGGTCAAGAGGAAGCCCAAGATTGAGACTCGACTGTGATCTTAGCTGGAACCAAGAGCTCAAATAAAGACAAAAATCATGAGCCATCACCACTCACAGGCCACATTCCCAAACTGTTGCCGCCGCCTCCCCACAAGGATGCCTCGGCTGACAAAGACTGGAGCCCACGAGTTAGCCAAACCACCAACCATCAACCTCTGATGGCAAAGTCACTTCCCAAGACGGGGAACGCCAGGAAGCCCCAGCTTTGTACTCCGCTGGCACGTACTCTTCGGCCTTCCCTGTTTAGCTTTGATTCCAATGGTCAGAAGCACAGCTCTGCAGTGAAGCCAGATTCCTTCCTGACTGGGTCTGTGGTTTCCTCCAGGGCTCAGTTAGACAAAGACGTGTAGGCAGGCACAAGGCACCCTTTGCAGTAGGCTGCAGGCAGACGCAGGACAGGGGAAGAGCCAGGCTCTGGGACAGCAGTGACCTCCCAGGGAATTTAGCCTGCTTTTTGATTGAGTCAGGGCAGGGCCTCTCCATACTGTATCCTATATGGTGGGCATTTGCTTGCTCTCTTTGGCTTACAGACCCCTGAAATTCACTCTAAGAACATTCCTTAATCTCAGGTCACAGTGGCAAGAAGCCATGACAAGTCCCACGTATTTCTCTCCCATGTCTAGGCCTGAATATGTGATCCATGCTTCCTGACTTGGTATACAACTTGGGCTCAGGAGTGACCTACACTAGCCAATGAGACTCAAACCAGGAAGTTTGCTTGCTATACACAGGAAAAAAAAGCACAGAAGACTTGAGTTGTGGAATCTTTGTTTATGCTATAGAGATACATCTCTGACTAAGTCGCCTTCTGATTGGTTTAGTAAAGAGCTAAATGGCCAACAACTTGGCAAGAGAGAAGGGGCGGGACTTTTGGGGAAAGAAAGAGCTCTGGGAAGAAGAGTGGCAGAGATGTCAGGAGATGGGAAAGAAGTCAGAGATATGGTAGAGAGGAGACTAACGGAGCCATGTGACAGAATGCAAATTAATAGAAACAAATTTATTTAAGTCATAAAAGTGAACTGGGAAAAAGCTTAGGCTAAGGTCAAGTTTTCATAATTAATAAGAAGTTTCCATGTCGTGACTTGTGGGCTGGCGATCCAAAGATAATCTGATGAGAAAACCTGCTACAGACTAGTTTGCTATTAGCATTTCAAGCCTTAAGCTTTTGGGAGCCAGTGGGAGAGGCAGAGTCACCTGAGAGAGGCACCAGTCTGGAGGAATGCTTAGGTGTGTGAGAATCCCAATAACGTTGCCTGAACTCTTGAATCTACCTGAAGCTAACGGAGATTGATCTATTTCATTATTATTATCATTATTACTATTTTGTTTTTTAGATGCACGCACCAAGTCTTTCTTTTTCTACCTTTTATTTTCAATCTTTTGACATCTTTGAATCTAAAGTATATCACGTGGGCTCTATATAGCTTCAACTTCATGGAATCCAGCATCACCAGAGATAAGGCTCTGGGGCTGTCTGTGAGGAAGTTTCTAGGGTGGGCTAATTGAGGACCCACCCTAAAAGCACTGTCCTAGGGGCTACTAGGCTCCGAGACAGACTGAATAGGAGAGAGTGAACCGAGCACCAGCATTTATCTCTTTCTGCCTCCCGACCATGGATGCTGTGTGACCGGCTGCCTCAGGCGCGGCCGCCATGCCTTCCTCACCATGATGGACTTCTCTAGACTGTGAGCTGAGAGCAACCCTTCCTCCCCCGAGTTGATTTTGTCAGGAAGGAGAGCAAAACACAAAAACATTCATGCAAGCCTTGTCAAGTTCTGACCTTCAACACTCGAGGAAATGAAACAGTGGTATTTGAAGTCACTGTGGGTTGGGCACACTTTGTCATGCTACAGCGGACCATGCAATAGTGTGATATGTACTGTTAGTCCTCACAGGAAGAAGGGACTTCTGGAGATAATGCACATTCCGGGGGTCACACTCAAGTGCCAATGGCAAAGATGGATGAATAGTTTGGGGAAGAGAAGATTGCCACTAACCAGAGGACACATACGTCTGGAGAGGAAAACCAGTTACTGTCCAGAGGGAATACATGTTGAACATTGCCAGACATTTTTAGAGCAATTAGATTTATTTAATGGGAAAAAACAAAGACAAAGAAACAAAACAACAACCTTAATTTTTTGTGTGTGCAATGTTGGGGAGGAAAAACTTTAATTTTTAGCTGCTGGGAACTAATTAATAAAAATTATAACACTAACTCTCTAGCCAAGTAATGCATACTTCTTCACTATCATCTTGTGGTGTTTAATTCAGCTTAGCCCTTTGACTCAGAGCCCAAAGCAATACTGGGTAGGAGATGTATCTTGCTCTGGGCTCCACGAACCAGTAATGTCATAACATAACCTGAAGCTCAAGGTCACACGTCTAGGTTCAGAGTGCTTTTTCTTTTAAGATCTATTTATTTTATTTTATGTGTATTAGTGTTTTGCATGTGTGTGTGCGTGTGTGTGTGTGTGTGTGCAAGCGCGCACACACACATGCAGTGCCCACAGAGGCCAGAAGAGGGAGCCAGATCACCTGGACCTGTAGTCAACAGGACACAATGATCCACCATGTGGGTACTTGGAACCTAAAGCCAGTCCTGTAAGAGCATCAAGTGTTCTGAACTACCCAGCCACCTCAAGGCCCTCCAGAGCTCTGGACTTTGGCCCTTACTGCTCCTTAAGACAAAAATTTCCAGAAGGTTCTGCTATGAGTTGTTTTTTTCCCCAAAATGTACATGTATATGTGTATGCATGTATATTTGTGTGTTGTGCATGTGTATAAATACGTGTTTATATGCACATATATGTGAAGGCTAGAAAACAACCTCAATAGCATTCTCAGAAACATCTTTTACGTTCTTTGAGACAGGGCCTTCCATTGACTTTGTTGTGGTTTTAAAGAAATATCCCTCAAAGGGAGTGGCACTATTAGGAGGTATGGCCTTGTTGGAGGAAGAGTGTCACTATGGGGATGGGCTTTGGAGGGGTCTCTTTTGCTCAAGCTTCCTTCAGTATGACTATCAGTCAACTTCCTGTTGCCTTTGAGTCAAGATGTAAGCACTGTCAGCCCCAGCACCAGGTCTGCCTACATGCCATCATGCTCGCTGCCATGATGATAATGGATGGACTGAACCTCTGAAACTGTAAGCAAATCACCTGAATTAAATGTTTCCTTTATAAGAGTTGCCATGGTCACTGTGTCTCTTCCCGGGAGTGAAAACCCTAAGACAGCAGGAAAAGCTACAACAGTTTCCTCCCTTCTCCTGAGCCACTCAGGACAATGACACTGAGAGGAATGGTATCTTCCAGAGGGAGAACACTTCGGGCTGGAGTCTTTGAGCACTTGAGTCCTCTGAGAAAGGTTTTTACAGTCTCTTCTCTTAGCAGCTCCATTTCTAACTCTATGAGCATGGACGTTCCTGGAATGGTGTGAAGGGTGATTGTTGGGAGAAGAGGGAGCTGGATTTTGCTGGGTCCCTCCCCCATTCAGTGCTGTTCTCTGTCCATGCTGGCTTTAGTCATGCCCTGTGTCTTCAGTTCAGAAGAGGGTACCCCACAAACACTTCCAGGAGGCTGTAATTATTTTAATGTCATAGCTCCCCTTAGGAGTTTTGAACCCTGGACCAAAGAACCCTGAACAAAAGGACCATAGAAACAGCCACTATGCAATGTGAGCAGAGTCTCTGCAGCTGGTTCCAGACTCCAGTGAGGCAACAGAATTGCCTTAGCAAAGGCAGTGGAAGCATCTAAACAGGTACCAAAACCCATTCTAGGAACTAGTCACAGCCACTGTGGCTGCGGGTGACGGGCCAGACAAGACTGCTTGTCTGTTGTAAGAAGACAGTGGTATGGGGTCAGACAGTCTGGCACAGAGCCCTGGCTCTGCCCTCTTCACGCTGCTGGCTTCAGGAAAGTTCCTTTCCATTTCTGAGAATCAGGGTCTGATTGGAAATATGGGGGATACTTGCCAAACTCAAGGATGCTTTGTGCCTCAGTGAGATCAAATTTGTGATGAGATCAGATTCATCAAGATGTTCTTGGTAGCTGTGCCTGGTGCTGCAGGGCTGTAATCTTTTTTACTTGACAGGCTGAAGTGGGAAGCTCCCCAGTTCAAGGTCATCCTGGGCTACCATGAGTTTGAGGCCAGCCTAGGCAACTTAGTGTGACAGTGTCTCAAAGCAAAGTTTGTAAAGAGAACAGGGGTTCTAACTCCATGGTGAAATGCTTGCCCGTCATGCGAGAGGCCCTGGGTTTGATCCCTAATGACACACAAAGCAAGCACTCAGATTGCCAAGATAACACATACACAGTGAGGAATGGGCAGGCAGCCCTAAGCCAAGGGTTCTCAGTCTGGAATGTTCCTGAGTCTCAGGATTTTTAGTGCTGACACAACCCAAAGAGGGAAAGAAATCTCACACCATAACAACATCACATAAAAATGTATAAAACTACCTCTATGCATATTTGAAACACACAAGGCTCATGTTAGAATTGAGCCTCACAGTCAAGTTATGGATCCCAATACTCCAAAGTCTCGAGAGAAAACCAGAGTCCAACCTCGTCCTTTTGTCACTTCAGAGGCTCCATTTTTAACACTGTATCAATTGGGTCTTGATAAGAAGGTGGCTGGGCATCTTCAGCATTCCAGCACAGACAGTGAGGATAGAGGGGTTACCCTGGATCTGAACTGGAAAGAAGTTGGGGCCAGGATGATCAGAAAAGAGGGAAGTGGCATCCCAAGTCTGTAGGACAGATTGAAGGGCCAGCTCTTCATTCTTAGGACAGGGGGTAGGGTCACAGAGTATGGCCCAAGGGCCTTGTCGTGTCCAGAATGTTCTCCTCACTGACTCACTGATGTCTTTTGTGGCTAAGCAGAATCAAATGAAGGAGACAGTTGTCCTGGGAGTGACAAGTATTCTTAGCCATGCTCAAGTCTCAGGTGTCTTCCAGGTGCAGGCACACTCCTCCTGGGAGATCAGGGGTGGGGCTACAGACAATACTGCAACCTGTGGTCCATTCTGGGGTGGCATAGGCCCTAGCATCCAGCATAGGGCTTAGCCCAAAAAGAGAGAGCAAGGCTTGGCACAGGGTGCTCACCTTTAGTCCCAACACTCAGGAGGCAGAGGCAGGTGGATCTCTGGGAGTTTGAGTTCAGCCTGATCTATGTAGCAGTTTCCAGAGAAGCCAGAGTTACATAGTGAGACCCTGCCTTTAAAACATAATGCCAGGGTAGACTTTGTATCCTTGAGCTTCCAGACAGATGTCTCATGCGTAGCAGGTGCCCTCTGCCTTGTGTGACACAGGTTCATGGGGTACCTGCTGCCAACTCACTGGCCCTAGGACTCAGGCATTGAAATGCCTTTCAGACTCACAGGTCCTCACCAAGGCATGGAGGCCCAAGCAAAGGGCATGTGACTTCCTGTTTCAGTTCTAAGAATGTCTCTGGTGCCTTCTCTAGAGTGTTGATACCCATGATGATGTGGGATGCCCTTCTGTATATGTGTTGATTTTATTGGATAATGAATAGAGCTGTTTTGGCCAATAGCTTAGCAAAGTAAAGCCAGGTGGGAAATCCGAACAGAGATATATAAAAAGAGTAGGCGGAGTCAAAGAGACACCATGTAGCTGCCAAAGGAGAAGGGCACTGGAACCTTACTGGTAGGCCCCAGCCTTGTGGTGTTACACAGGTGAATAGATTTAAGATATAAGGGCTAGGTAGGTATATGGAGAGAAAGCCTGGGTAACAGTATCTGCAGCCTTGCTTCTTTTTCCTCCTTCTCTTCCCCGCTTCCAGAAACACAGCTCACTCACTCCCCACACTCAGGTGTGTGTTTGTGTTGTGAGTTGAGCCCTTCTGTTGCTCTGAGTGAACTGGGCCTCTGCCTAGTGTTGTGACTGACATTCTGCCTGTGAGTTGCCCGGTTCAGTATCCCATGCCCATGGCAGACATTGTCAGCTGATCCTGCTATGGTTTTCTGATTCACTGCAGTCAAGCCTCTGACTCCTTTGTGACACAGCAGTCTAGGCAGCCAATACCAATCAACTGGAATTGGCTATAAGAGATAAAAACTATGTGTCGCCCTCAATTTATCCTGTTAATCTGATTAGGGAAAGAGGGCAGAGGTCAGCTTTCCCCACTCTCTCTCTTGCTTGCCCATGATCTATTTCCCATTTAGGTGGTGCTTTGATTCCCTGCAGACTGATAAGGGGAGGGAGGCAAGAGGCCACACACCATGCACAATCAGTGTGAGTCCCCGTGAGCGCTGCCTGGGCACGAACACCTTTCCTGATGCTCAACCCCTAGGGTGGCAGAAGGACTGAGTCCTCCTGAGAGGACTCAGGGAGGTGGGTGGGAAATGTGATAGCTCAGGAAGGGACCTGCTAGCAGGAGAGGGAGCCAGGATGCTCCAGGCTGTCGGATTCTCTCCGGATTTAAGCTATAGAAATGGGCCAAAGCCTGGGGGAGTCTGGTTATTGATGCAACCGGGCAGGATGTAGGAATAAGGCCACCCAGCTTGTCAAACAAAAGGGCAAGAAGCGTTGCCATGGTATCTGTCCTCTTCCAGTTTGGATATTTCAGAGTTGGCCAACTTATGACCCTTCCAAGACTGAGAGAAATTTTTAAGTCAGATGTGTTTTCAGGATTATTTCCTTATCCATTCATTCAAGTGTTTGTTGAACACCTCCCGAGAATCCAGTTCTGAACCAGGACCTGGGGATAATTTCAGAAACAGGAGGGCTCAGTTCTGCCTGAAGGCTGCCGGGAAAGGCTGAAAGAAACACGCGGCTATTGTGAAATCTGATGCGATCCCAAGGGAAGAGCAGGAAACTAAAGGCATGTGTGTATGTGTGCAGATACCCACACCCACATACACACACCACAAACATGCACACACACCACACACACACACACACACACTCCCCGTGGACACACCACACACACACACTATATACACAAACACCACACACACACTCCCCCGTGGACACACCACACACACTATATACACAAACACCACACACACACCATACATACACCTCACACACACCATAAATACACCACACACATACACACTCCCCCGTGGACAGACCACACACACACCGCATACACACACCACACACACACACCATACATATACCACACACACCACACACACATCACACATACACTACACACACCACACACACACACTCTCTCCCATGGACACACCACACACTATATACACACACACCACACATACACCACACACACCACACACACAGCAAGAAAGATGAAGATAAAACACTTTCTGTGGGCCAATACTCTGCCATGCATTTCCACGCTTCTCCTGTCTTCCTGGGCAGGAGATGCTTGCCCTATTTTAGAGAAACGGGAGTGCTGGAAGCATGGAGACCACTGCTCAGCTCCAGAGTGATATGATGAGGATTCAAACGGTGTGAGCTGCGGTGAGAATCTGTTGCACTCGCTCACCCACGCATGCCACTTCCCTCCCTCTCCCAGGGGCCTCTCTCATTTCCTTACTTCCTGAGTCATCTGTTCACCTTTTATCCGGATCAGTTCTGCCTTCTGGTAAACCTCCCTGAGATGTCGGCTTGCTCCGGCATCTTCCTCCTCCAGCCACTCTGATGTTCAAAGAGATGCTCAATCTGTAGATGTCTGTTCTGCACAATTCTGTTCTTTATTATAGTGGAGGGAAATGCTATAATACAGAGTTCTGACAGATTTTTTTTTCTATTTTTTTTTCTGAATCTTATGTTTCTTCCACTTCCTCTTTGTAGGGATGGCTCACACACTGCATTATTCTCTCTCTCTCTCTCTCTCTCTCTCTCTCTCTCTCTCTCTCTCCCTCCCTCCCTCCCTCCCTCCCTCCCTACCTCTCCTCCCAACGTCTCTCCCTCTCCCCCTTCCTCTATGTTGTTTTCCGGCAAACATTCTTACTTTCTGAATCACTGCAAGTTGCCTGGGAACAGGGAGTTATCAGTTCCTTGTTACACAGGGTTGAGGAGGGAATGCTCATCTCAGATAGTTGCATTTGGGAAACTGGGAGGCTGCATCCTATTCCTCAATGTCCCTGAATAGCAGCAATGGGTATGACTATTGCTTCATACCCATGATGGGTACGACCACTCCCAATGGGCATGGCCAATGCTTCTTTCTGCTAATCAGAGATCAAGCCAACAATCACAGATTACCCTGATCCATGCCTATCAGGCTGTCCAGCCTCAAGTCTAGGACTGGGCCCCTTGCTACAGGTCTGTGTCCTTGTGCCTAGCTCAGGTCTACACACCAGGTTCTTGAATGGGAGGGTTAATTGATCTGTGAACTTGCCTAGACCGCAGGGTGCACGGGTATGAGGTTAGACACACTCTGGGTTTGTGCATACAGATGAGTTGAGCATTGAATGAGTGGGTTGGGTAAAGCCAAGGCCTCTCCCCATGGTGAGAGAGCCTCACCTGACCTGCGGAAGGCTTGAACAAGAACAAAGGTCTGATGAGGGAGAAAATCCTCTCTCTGATAGTTACTGTTACATCAGGTTTCTGCCCAGCCATCTGGCTTTGGATGGCACCAGCTCTCCTGCTTTTCAGAAAACAGGACATGGGTTAGAACAGCACCATCCTTCCTCCTGAGGACAGACTTCAGATCTTTAAAATCATAATTCGTTCTTTCCCTCCTTTCTCCCAAATTATAATGACACATCTAGACTCTCACAGACCCTGCAGGCTAGAGGTTTCCCCAAATCGTTCTCTTTATCTTAGTCCTTTCTAAACATAACTGTCTTCAGAAACTGAGCCCTATCTGGGCACAGATCATCAGCCTGCCTTCTTGAGAGTCAAATGCATTCTACCCACTTGTGTGCTGAATAGTGACCTGTGACTCCGGTCCAGAGACTGAGCCTCTGAAAGAGCTAGGGTTGCATTTTGGATAACACTTAGGGTGTTCAACAGTCAAATCCTCTCTTCCCAGACTCTTCTCTGGGAGCACAAACACCCTTTCCCACTTTGGTATGCCCGGTGCTGGGGTTTGTAAGATAGGTGTTGCCCCCCCACACCCCTTCCACCTCTCATGACCATGCCAGCATCACGTGGTTACTCCGGTTAAGCCAAGTGTTCCTCTATCAGGAAGTCACATCCCTTTCCTCAAGCCAGTCAGAAAGTTGAGAAACAGAAATTCATATGGAGCCAGAGGGATGGAGACGGCCAAGGGAGAGCAGGGAGGGCATGGATGGATGATGAGCGAGAATAGAGATATGGGTGGTGACCAGAACTTTCCCAGCTCCTCTCGGAGCACTATGTATAGGCATTCATTATTCTTGCCAGCACCTCCCAGGGCACTCTGGGGAGGAACTCAGCACTCTCCCCAGCACCTCTCAGGGCACTGAGGTGGGGATCCAACACCCCTCCCAGCACGTCCCTGGATTAATTGGGGTGAAGATACTGTGTTCTCCCCAGAATCTCCCAGAGTACAGTGGGTAGGGACTCAGCCTTCTCCTTCGCACATCCTAGAGCACACGCTGGCTCGTGTTGGAAGGAAAGCATTTGTGAACTGGAGCATCTCGTTGGAGCACTAAATAATAAAGCCCTCCCCAGAGAGGTCATTGCCAGTTAAACTGGGCAGAGCTCTTCTGACCGTGATTTTGCTTAAAGCCAGGAATGTATTCGATCATTTTCTTTCAAGCTCACAGTCAGAAGGGGTTCATTAAGCTCCCTTCCCAATCTCTTCGAGTGCATTTGAAATCATGGAGATGAGGTCAGGGGGGAACAGTCTCCTGGTAGCAGCTCCATGCTCAGAAAATAGCAGACAGGAGAATCCTTCACCAAGCACATTCCTAGGTAATGCTGGTCAAAAGCCCTTTGGCCTCATCCCTAGTGAAACACTCCTAATAGCCCCCATGGGCAATTCCGCTTTTGCTGGGTCTTTTCTTAGGATATATATGCTCAATTGTGTGAATAGCTTTATGTTTTATGCAGTGCTACCTCCTGGAAAGTGTCTATATATAGATATACATTGTGTTACACTGACAGAGACAGAGAAGGAAAGAAATGAGACAGAGAGAGAGACAGAGACAGATAGAGAGAGACAGAGAGATAATGAGAGAGCAAAGAAACTATCCCTTGGGGCTAGATATGGCTCAGTCAGTGGCTAAGAACACTGACCGCTCTTCCAGAGAACCTGGGTTCAATTCCCAGTCCCCACACATCAGCTCACAATCATCTAAAGCTCCAGTTCCAGAGGATCTGGCACCCTTGCAGACGTGCAGGTAAAACACTAATGCACATAAAAATAATCAATCTTAAAAATAAGAAAATAAGCCGGGCGGTGGTGGCGCACGCCTTTAATCCCAGCACTTGGGAGGCAGAGGCAGGTGGATCTCTGTGAGTTCAAGTCCAAGAGCTAGTTCCAGGACAGACTCCAAAACCACAGAGAAACCCTGTCTTGAAAAACCAAAAAAAAAAAAAAAAAAAAAAAAAAAAGATAAGCATGCAGTTATAACAAAAATCAGAAAAGACACATCTCTGGAGGTCGCTGTGCAACTTGGAAGCAGCTATACCATGAAAGAGTCTTCTTTCCTCCCTAGTGGTGTGTGTGTGAGGGGGTGGGTGTCTCTGTGTGTGTGTGTGTGCGCGTGTGCACAGATGTGTGAAGGGACCGTGGAGGCCAGCAGAGGGCACCAGATCCCATGAAACTGGAACTACAGATGTTTGTCAACTTCCCAGTGTGGGTGCTGGAAATAAACTCCCGTCCTCTGCAAAATCAGCCACAGCTCTTAAATGCTGAGCCGTCTCTCCAGTTCCCACCAGCAACTGTTTATAATGGCTTCTATAACTCCAGGGAGAGACCTCATGAGGCTTGAGAGTTTCCTGAGTCTCTGTGCTTCCTCTAGTTGGTAGTGTTTCAATCCCTCTTATAAAACGGCTACCTGATATAGATGCAAACACAGGTTTTCATTGGGTTTCATCCAGAATACCAGCTCCTCCCCTACCCTGCAGATCCTACCTCAGGAAGAATTTTGGACCTGGAGGCCGGCACATGAACATCATCTGAGTTTTCAAGGATGACACCAAAAGATCCCTCTAGACTGGAATTGAGATTTTTTTCTAAGTCCCTATCTCTGAAAAGATGCCAACAGTGAAAGCGAAGGCATAGAAGGGGCCAAGAGAAGCAAAGTGAGTTCAAGGGTGTCAGCAGCCTCTTGGGGGAACCCGTGGGCCAGCTCCCTTGATAAGAAAGCCACTGTGTGAAGCCGGAGAGAGCCAGAAATGAGAATGCAGATCAAAGGGACAAAGTTCAGGGTGTGGTTTGAGATGGGGAGCCCAGATGTCTCTGCAGCCAGCACTCTTGAACTTCCCAGTGAGGAGGGATAACAGCCCCGTTGGTTCAAGTCCATCTCAGCTCATTTTCGGGGTCTTCCAATTCTCATGGGCACCGAGCACGTTCTGAGTCAGGAGTTAAATGAGCCCTGACCTAGACAGGTATTGCCACCAAGACATACCTTGAACATATGTTTTCTGTTAGTCGCGGCTCCCACATCTGTATATGAGGGGCCTGGGGAAGATGCTGGCTTCCTATTCCAGATTTCTACAGTAGTCAGACTCTAGGACAAGGAAGAGAACAGCGCCCCACTCACCAATCACCCACGCCTGCCATAGAAATGAGAATCAAAGAAGATGCTGAGTGTGCAGCATCCCATCTTCCTCCCCATCAAGCCATGTTTGCCACCTCTCCTGTCTTCTGCTACCGGCTGCTCTGCACGGCACCACTACTGGACCATGATGGCTAATCGCGGCTGTCGACTTGACCAGGTCTGGAATCAGTTAAGATGCAAGCTGCTGACCTCTCCTGTCAGGGGTCTTCTTTGTCTGAAGTGGGAAGACACAGCCCACATATGGGCAGCACCTTCTGGTGGCAGCCCAGATAAAAGCCCATGGAAGAAACTGCGTTTGCCTGCTTGCTGCTTTCATGCTTGCCAACAAGTCCATCTACCCATTCCGTTGCTGCAGCATCACTTCACTGTTATTAGAGTCAATTTCTTCAGGATTCCAGTGTAGACTGAAGATCAACAGCTCCCCAGGAATCCCCTAGGCCTTCAGCACAGCTTGGGAATGCGGAGACATCCAGCCTCAAGGATTGAGCAACTACTGGATTATTGGCTCTCCTGTATGAGGAAGCCATTATTGGCTGTAGTACCCAGACTACATTCTCTAAGGTAAGCCAGTCTAATAACACACACACACACACACACACACACACCAGTCTTTCTTTTAGTGACCCCCCCACCGACTAACACATGAATCAACCATCTCTTACTTCCTTTCTGGGACCTGGTTTCCGGTCCTGGTTTGTCAAGCATTTGTTGGAAAACTCCAAGTATGAACCCAGTTCAGGTGTTTTCGGTAGAACTGCTATGCCAGTGGTAGCCAGGGTGTGGCCTCGGTCTTTGTTTGCCTGTGGTTCTCAAAGAATCTTCTAGAAATACAGTTAGAACAAACCAACTTCCTTTGCAGATCATCTGGACAGTGGGGAATTGCCCAGATCTCCAGGATACCCGGACTTAGGAAGTACCAGACCCCTCCCTGCCTGGTAACTTCTTCCCATTCCCACTCTTGGCCTGCACCATCTCCTCATCCCACAGAGGTGGGGATGGCACAATGTAGTGACTTACACCCAGATTGGGCACAACAAAGACCAGAGTTCGCTAAGGGACACAGACTCAACTGTTCCTCCCCTTTCCAATGATGGAGCCTTGACTCGATGCGTTGCTCCCCCGTGTGAGGAGAGAAGGATGCCAAGCCCAAAGAACCATTCTTCATCCACAATTATCCAATTGATGACCAGGCATCGCAGACTGTGATTTTATCATTGTTTTTCCCTTGGACAAGCTGCTCAGAGGCATCCTGCTTCCTGATCTTTCTACACTCAAAACATGGAACTCTGTTCCCTGTGTTAGCCCCTAGCCCTTGGCCATACCTCTCTCCTAGATCTTCAACACAAGGATGACAGATGAGGATCCCAACCTCTCATCTGTTGCCCAGCTGCCAGCCTGGACAAGTGATGTCACCTCTCTCAACTTCACTGTCTCTGTACCCCCACCCATACACTTTTCCTTCCAGCTTCTACAGCCCAATGGGACCCATCCTTTGATATCCTAACAAGATGTAAAGGGACCAACTGGCTGGCTGGATGGCTCCGTGGGCAGAGGAGTTTGTCAACAAGCCTGAGGATTTCAGGTCTTTCCCCCAGAATCTACACAGAGGAGTGTGTGTCCTCTGACCTCCACACGTGAGCTCTGGCATAAGTATATTTAAAAGCTAAAACTAAAAAAAAAAATGAGAAAGGCATTGAGGCAGGCTTAGTACTCAGGACAGGCCCTGTTTCCAGAATGAGAGCTCCATCCAGGTGTGCGTGTGTGGAGAGGCAGTTCTTGGGCTCCACTGACTAACTGAGCTAGATCGCTGTCTGCTGCTGTGACAAACACCAAACAGGAGCAACTTGGGTGGGGAAAAGTTATTTCTAGCTACAATTCCTGGGGTCACGATCTACCACTGAGGAAAATCAGGGCAAGAACTCAAGGAGGAGTCGAAGCAGAGGCCAGAGAGGACCACTGCTTCCTAGCTGGCTCTCCTAGACTCATGCTCAGCCTGTGTCTTATACAATCCAAGACCACCTGCCCAAGTGCAGCCCCACCCACAGTAGGCTGGGCCCTCCCACATGAATCAACAATCAAGACAATTTGAATCTGATCCGGGCAATCCCTCAATGGAGATGCCTTCCCAGGTCACTCTTGTTTGTGTCAAGGTAATTATAGAATCTAAGTGGAACGCCAGCTAAAACTGACTAATGATAGAAATTCAAAGTGAAGGGCAATAGGAAGAAATAAACACAAGCCATGCAGTCTCCAGGTATAAGTCATCTAGATAGCCGCTGTGAACTAGAAGCACAGTGTCTGGCGGGAGACCTGCAAGAGTTACCAGTGCCTGGAGGCAGCTCAGGGCACTGGCTTCAGATACATCCGTAAGCATCACCACTCAGGAATCTCCCAGGTGGCTTTCGGCTGAAGCGGCCCATGGAGTGAGGATGAGACCCTCATAGAAGGACAGGTCCCCACGTGCAAGCTGTCTCCCAGGCGGCTGCGCCAGCAATCGTGACAGTCACCCAGAACTCAGGCCTGTTCTTCACAACCCTTCCCAAGAGGTCCAGGGAAGCTTTCACAGGACAGCAGCCTACAAAGGAAGCCTGGATCCTGTGACCCCGAGCTCAGAGCGGGAGAGGAGGTACACGATTTGGCTGTGCTACAGGGAGGATATTGATGTTAAGTAGGGTGAGGGACCACAGTCATCTTTTCTCCCTGAGCTCATACAGACCTGGATGAGGGTGGGCAGTGTTTGTAATCCTGGCTCTCTGGAGGCAGATATCCAGGGCTCACTGCCCAGATAGTCCACCTTAATTGGGGGAGTTTCCAATCCAAGAGAGTCCCTGTCTCACAAACAAGGTTGACAGCATTCTGAGGAAAGACACCTGAGGTTGTCCTCTGACCTCCACATGTATGTGTACACATGTGTATATGCGGGCACTTGTGCAGATTGATTCTTGACTTTGCTCACCTCATCCAAGGGAGAACAACAAGCCCGTGCAATCTTGCTTCTGCTGGAGAACTCGGGCTCTCCCCGTCGCCAGGGTGACCCACCAGACCACAAGCAGGCAGAATGAGAACCAGGGAAGGAGATTTAGAATTCTTAGAAGTAGACGCTTTAACTCTTTTACATGTTAATTGATGAAAGGGAAGACTCACACACTTGAATTTTTCTCCAGAAATTGCACGCAGCAGAGGGTTTGCATTTCAATTCTTGGCGCTTCTGTCTAATCGGCCTGGCATTGTCGGGTTATCTTTATATAATCACTTGGTTGTATCTGCATCTAAATGTAAACTTATGTTGAGATAGGGCTTTAATCCGGTTAAAATGGATCCTTAATGGGAGTCCTAAGGTGTTGCAATCAGGGTTCGTGTAAAAGGAAGAATCCATACACGCGCACACACATGCACACACATGTACACACACGCACACACACTGAGCCGGTGTGACTAGTATCCTTATACAGGAAGGAATTTGAAGACATTGTCAAGCTGGCACACAGGCTCACTCCTCTAGTCGTGGGCATGTTTCCGGGTGCAATTGGAAACAGAAAACAGAATAGGAAGTGAATTTCCAACTTAGAGCTAAGCACAGCTTTGGGGTTCATTAATGATGATTTTACCATCAACGTTATGGGAGCAATGTAGAGCTTGCCCTCTGGAGTCACCAAGGGGGACCAGGCACAGAGCTAGTACAAAGACAACATTAGCATGGCTGTTTAAATTGCCTTGATGGGAACCAACTGTGTCACAAAGATGTCAATGAATTTGATGTTCAAATCCTCCACATTAAGAGGGGCTCAAAGTAATGGCCTTTTTCTGTCATGGCTGGGGAGAGAACCACTCACTATTGGCTTTTCTAACCACTTGCTGTTCCTACTTAACCAATGGACTTGCTTGATTTCTGGAATGTTCTCTCTCAGTTCGAAGCCACTCGGATTGCCCCCACCCATGTTTGACAAACTACCCATGTTGGTTCTCCCTGCTGGCTTAATTCTAGGCCCAGATTCAGGAATCTCACGGCAGTTGGTTCTCAGCCAAGTCCTCCGTGGTCAGCTCGGATCCTCAGTATCAAAACAGATGAGGGTCCCACCCTAACAACCCCATGAAGTCCTGTTTCCCTCAAAACCACTTTGTTCCCAATGGTTCTACTCTGGAGAGTGAGTTTGTGGGGTTGTAAAGTTGCTGGGATGTGCTCCCAAAAGCTACTGTAGCCCCTCTAATCTCTCTCATCCCCTATCTCCCTTTCTCCTCTTCCCTCCCTCCTTCTTCCCTTCCCTCCCTCTCTCGCCTTCCAGTTTAGGAAGCGTGTTTGTTCTGACATAAGCTCTTTGCCACTGCCACCTGACACACCCAGTAGGGACTCAATACAAGAGGCCACCTCACTCCCAGAATGGTGAGCTAACTAATCCTGTCTCTTTGTAAGTTAATTGCTTTGGGTATTTAATTACAGCAGAAGTTAATTCATCGGCGCTGGCGAGTCAGCTCAGCTGCTAAAGTGTTTCCTTCGCAAACACGAGGGCCCAAGTTCGAAACCAGAATCCACATAAAAAGTCAGGAATAATGGTGCACACGTATAATCCAAGAGTTAGGGAGGCAGGGACAGGTGGATTCCTGGGGCTTGCAAGCCAATCAGCCTAGCCTAATGCGGGAGTTTGGGTGAGTGAGAGAACCTGCCTGAAACAAGATGGACAGAGAGAACATGAAGAATAACAGCCAAGGCCATCTCTTGACTTGTGTGAGCACGTGAGTGTGCGCACGCGCATGCACACACATGCATGGAGGGGAAGAAGGGGGAAAGGGAAGGGAGAGGGGGAGGAGATTCCGACACTTGTATCTCTAGGGACAA